>NC_092437.1:12942917-13247292 GCF_036169615.1 Heliangelus exortis | reverse complement strand
ATATTCAAGCTGATATTTATGTGTGGCTTGACCTTGACTCTTTCTGCTTCCTTCTTCCACTTTAATCTTTTATAAAGAAAATTAATACAGAAGGTGAAGAATTATTTGGTTTATTAAATACTGTTCCCCAGGGCACCTCTCTTCAGATAATAACTTTGATTCCAAAGATATTAAGGAGGAGGAAAATGTTTACACTGCCTTCTTTATAGCAAGGAAAATAGAATACAGGAACATTATCTGTAATATATGGATAATTACACAAGGGAAATAATTTAAAGTGTATTCTAAGATGAACATGAATCAAGGTCTTCCCCTCCCCCAGTCCTTTATGATACTTCACTGTTAATTAATTCTTTTAGAAGTATACTGCAGTCCTCTGCACTCTCTGCTCCTGGTTTTCCAAGGAGAATCAAAGAGCTCTGACTCACCACACTTGAATTTTGTACTCTCACAGGTGAAAATGAAACTTGGTCCTATTTTAGCTAACTTCAGCTTTCCTTCAGGACAAAGCAGCCTATTGAATGTTGTACTGAAATCATGCAGATTATGTGAGAAACATGCTCCCTTCACAATACTTTTTGTACTTGCAGGAATTTCTGCATTGTGAAACACTCTAGGCAGGGAATAGATGAATATTTTATAATGTTTCGAACAGGGATTTGGAGGCTCAGGTCTGCTGTTCCAAGTTGTGTCCCCATCTTGCTTTATAACCCTGAGCAAGTTAATTTTTCTATGTCTCAATTAAGTCTATTGTAAATGGCATATATGTTTCTTTTCTATCTCTCAAGAGTCTGGGGAAGCTTAATTAGCACTTGTGAAATCCTCCAGGATCTCCTGATGACAGACACTGAGTACAGTGTGTTTTCAGGCTGGCTCTCCTCACTCCCAATATTACCAAGTGACAACTTCTCTAGAAGGTTTAAGATCTTGAGTGCCATTCGTGACCATGCACTGAATGAAATCAGTGGGCTTGCTTTTTTTACCTTCCACAGGCTTCTTCTGAACCCCAAGTGGTATGCAGCTCTGCCTTCTAAGTAAAAGTACCACTGCCAGTAAAAAAATTTTTAAAAATGCCCAAACTTGTTGTTTAACTGCACTGGTGTTGCCCAGGATCTGAGTATATCAGTTTTGTGTCTAAAACCCTTTTATCCTCATTGCCTTTCATAGCCAAAGCATAGAGGACAAGGCTAGAAGTGAAACTTTTTGATTTCTCATAAAGCCCTGTAACAAACCAGGAGAAATAAGTGGCTTAACTTGGGGGTGTTGGGAGAAGTCAACTGTAATAATCTTTGTGGAGCTCCTTTGGGTTAGAAGACTGAATGTGACCTTTTCAAAAAAAGGAAATTGAAGGGATTTACTGGAGGATGTGGATGTCTTGCTCCCCCAGCATGAGATCTTTGCTTCCTCAGGCAAAAGGTGAGAATGAGCCCCTGACCCCAGTGCATGCCCAGGGCTGTGCTCATGCTCCTTTTCTCCTTGCAGCTGTTGAGACTTGGGTTACAAACAGCCTCAGGAGCCTGGTGTTGGACTAGAACCTGAAGGAGCAGTGAAGCACAAAGTCTCATTGCTTTTGCAAGGTAGATGATGCCTTGGGGGGAGTCTCTGGATTCTGTAACTTGCCCTTTTGGTGGCTGCTCTGTGGCAGGTGACAGATGCATTGAGGCAGGGCAGACATGGATTTTCACCTGGCTGACAAGTATTGTTTTAAGGCAGACAGTGTGATAGTAAATATCCAAAAATGTTGGGAAGTGGAAGAAGTTTGAGTTTTTTTATTTGAAAGTTTGTTCTGAATTGATTTTGAGGTGAGACAGCATTTTTCATTTGATTTATGACTGATTTATGCCAGCGTAGCAGAGGAAAAATTGTAATGCATTTCTTTCCAATTTTTGTCATACAATAAGTTTGTGAGTGGTGTGAAGCACAATGATATTCAGATATGCTGGGTTTTCCTCTTGAGTAAACAAAGCATTTAATCTGACTTCGGAACCACTTTTCTCCTTTACCCTCAAATTAGCAGGTAGTAGCTCCTTTTCTTTCTCATGTGTGGTTTATGTGAACAGTGAAGATGCCACCAGTTTAGAAGGGCCTGAAAAGATACTTTCTGCCTTCTTGGTCTGTAGTATCTCAGACACATAAGGAGCTATGCAAATGTTACATTAAAGGCCACTGAGACTGGAACTGAGTAGCAGAATGGTTGAGGTGAGACCTTTGGAGATGATTTAGTCCAATCCCCTGATCACCACCTCCATCAGGTTCCTAAGGGCTGAGCCCAGGCAAATTTTTTAATAACTCTAAGGATGGAGATCCACAACCTACCTGGGCAACCTGTTTCTGCATTTGACCACTTTTACCTTTTATTTTCATGTCCAAAGGGGATTTCTTGTATTTCAGCTCATGCTTGTTGTCCCTTATCATTTCACTGAGTCTGGCTCAATGTTCTGTTCTCCCTTCCATTAGGTATTTACTGACAGTGATAAGATCCCCAGGAGCCTCCCTGAGGCTGAACTATCTCAGCTTTCCCAGCCTTTCCCTGGATGTCAGATGCTCCAGTCCCTTAACCAACTTTTTTTTACACCAGCACATCTGTGTCTTGTAAAACTTGTCTGTTCACGTGCGTGCACACACTGCACACCTCATGGATTTCAATGTTTGGATTTACACATTTTGTTCATCTGTATTTTTACACATATCCTAGGATTTCATCTGGAGCAGTTGATACGTAGGGCAGGATTTCCCAGGTGGTTCATGTTTGATTAAACTTCAGTTTGTGCTTCATCAAATATTTGGCTCTGCTGAATAAATTGGTCTATTATATGAGTTTGTCCTGATTCCCTGTCCCAGTGCTGTCCACTTGGTACAGAAAGGAAATAATCAGTGTGTCAGTAGCTGTTACATTTTTGTTTAAGGGAAAACATTCTAGTTTGAGACAATACACAACAGAGGAGAGAGATGTGTAGGTGAAATACTTACCTAGAATGTTTTCTTCTAAACCTGAGGTTTTTAAAAGACATCGTGAACAATTTGGCTTTTTCTGTAGACCTGAAAATGTGTTTAGGATTTTAACCTCCTTAAATTCTTGATGTGTCCCTGCTGTCCAGGGGGCTTGGCTCCGTAGAACTGAACTTGGTGTTCACATTTTTTAAACTGGAAAACAAAGACAATTCACTCTTTCATGGTATGACAAATTTGTTGGGGCTGTTTGTGCTTTTATTTGAACTGATGTTACAAAGTAGTGTTACTTACTTGCTCCTTCCAAGAGGGTAGCCAATTTTTTTCTGCCAATTTAAAATTATTTTTTCATTTGTTCACGTCTTAAGGTAGCAAAGCAAGAGGAAGTGGAGCCCTTTTTCATTGCTGGATTTAAATTTGACCAGGGCAAGCCCTCTGTGGAAGAAGATTCCTGCTCTGCATTATGGATAGAGGTTGTCTTTCCAAATCCATCTCAGCTTTATCTGGCCTTTGGTTGTTCACTCTTCTGTGCTCACGAGTGGCTCCGTTGGCACTTTTAGTTCCCCTTACAGGATTGATAGTGCTGCTGCTCTGCCTGCTCAGAGTAATGGTATTAAATTTAATGATTTGCAAAAATGACTTTGCCTGCCTGCTTGCAGCAGCTTGTAAACTGCAAGCACTGCAGGTAGTCTGGGAAACACTTCTAATAGGAGTTTAAATGCATTAAACAGGGTAAGTGTGAGCTCCTTGGGGCAGGGCAGGCTTCTCCTCTGAGCTTCAGTGAGGAAAGGTCTGGGTATTGATGAAGGCTCTTGTGTAACATGAGATGAACAGACCCTTCTCTCCTGAGTCAGAATGAACTCCTGGTGTAGGATTATTCTTGTCTGGATCAGCTGATTGCCAAGGTTGGACAGGCTCCTCTCAGCCTCAGGAAGGGTTGGATGGCATCTGAGTGCTCACAAGGTAACAGCCACCCCCAGACCAGGGCTGGCCTCAGTAGTATCTTAAAGACTTCTGATGATGAATGTTCCCCAGTCATAATGTCCTGCCTTCTGCTCAGCACTGGAGTACTCCACAGCATTAGCCCAAATCCTGGGGACTCCATGGCAATCTGGGCAGAGAAGGGAACAAAACCCCTGTGGAAGAAGTGATCCTGGCCAGCACGAGCATCCATAGATGCATGTATGGGTCTCCTTCCTTACAGCCCATCATTCTTGTAATTTATCAGGACAGGGCTATAGGTGTGGGTAGCAGACATCCTGCATTGAACTTAAATAGGTTTTATAGCCCTGATCTTCTACAAACTTGCACAACAGTCTGCTTGTACTTGGAGCAGAGTGAAAGGTGACTGGGCAGCCTTGAGCACCAGGGCTGGGTTGGGAAGTGCTGTGCTCAGTGCCTGGTAACAGGGCTGCAGCACTGCAAATCTGACTTGTGGATGGAACAAACTGCCTTTGGTTTAGGGCATTGACCAAGTGGCCAGTTTTCTCTGTATGAGAAGTGAGAAATGGCTGTGATGTTATCATTTTAATGAATTAACAGTTTTATTGGCCATTAGGCTTGTTTAGGTGTGAGTGATTAAAAGGGAAGGACAGTGGCAAAGAAGTGCAAGTCATAAAGCACAAGGGAATCTGAGATGCTCAGGAGGAGAAAGAGGTGAGCAAAGGAAGGCAGGAGAGGGAAACAGGCTGTGCTGAGCTTGGGCAATATACATGTGGATACAAAAAATTGGGGTGATGTGTCTGTATGTAAGAGCATCCTAGGTCTTGCTCTGCTCTGTGTGCCTTCCTGTAGAACCTGTTACCAGATGAAGGGTGGTGAGGACTCCTATATTCCTAAGAAACTGTGGGAGGAACTGGGCTGATTTTAGTCTGCTCAGTGACTTGCTGTTCCATGGATGATTTAAGAGCTCTTCTTGTGAAGACTTCTGTGCAAGAAACGTTTTTTCCAGACTTGAAGCAAAATTCCTCAGTGGAAGATGGGAGGGGGAAATAAAGGTAGTGCTGAGCAAGTCTGTCTTTTGCTTGCATGTTGGAAGCTGCCCCCTGGTTTTGTGCCTTCTGTTTTGAGCACTGTTTGGATGAATTACTTTGTAAAGTCCTTAGATGTGAGGGTTGGTAAGAAAAAGGAGGGAGAAGAAAAACTGGGGGATTTTAAAAATAACAGAAGGGTACAAATAGGAGGAAAGCACAATGTTTTGGGGATGGTAACTTTTATTCATGCCTTCTCTGAGATTGAGTGTTCTGAGTTACTTGGAACAAGCCCAGTTTGGCTCCATCTTTTTTGCCAAATGCTCCAGACCTGCCCATCCTGGGCTGTGCTGGGCTCCCTTTCCCCTGTCCTCTGGTTCCTGTAATGTCTGCTTCATCCTTCAGATGGATCCCACTCAGGATGCCAAACCTGCTGGCAGAGCTGCTCTTGCTTGGTCAGATGGATGCTGTTCAGGGTCCTCAGTCCTTGGAGGGTTCTGGGGAGCATAAAAGCCAAAGCTCTGCCTGGGACACCAGCTCTGTGCTAAAGGCAAAAATTCTGCCCAGTGAGATGCTGAGATCTTCTGGCAAGAGCTTCCTGAAAACTAAATGCTGAAAGGGAGCTCTGATACCAGGTAATTACCAGAGGCTGTAATGGCTTCTCATAAGATGAATTTTCAGGGTTCTAGCTGTAAAACCCCTTAAGACAGTCTTTTTCTATCTTATTAATGAGATACCAGAGTAGTGTTACCTTGTCTAATGTCCCCACCATGGACTTTTCAACTAAACATATTTTTGAATATACTGATAAAGAAGTGTGGTCTTCTTGTCTGCTTTTAAAGAATTTTAACTGGCCAGGAACTCTTGGACAGACCTGTCTTTCCTAAGCTATGGTGACAATGTTGATAAACAAGAATTTTTCACAGAATCACAGAATAATCAGGGTTGGAAAGGACCTCTGAGATCATCAAGTCTGACCCTTAATCCACTACCACTGCAGTTCCCAGCCCATGGCACTGATGCCACATCCAGTCTCTTTTTAAAAACCTCCAGGGATGGAGAATCCACCCCCTCCCTGGGCAGCCCATTCCAATGCTTGATCAATCCTTTCCCTTTTGCAAGGATTGGCAAGACAGGAAAGAAAACTGACAGTCTTCAGTGTGTTTTTTGAGCCTTGCTTGATTTATTCAGAAAGAAACTTTCAAGTTTTACATTCTAGGAGGTTGAAATTGAATTTATTTTACTGATGAGAAAAACCTTGATCAATAACAAATACTTGCTGAGGAGCTTTCTTTAGCAGAGAATGTGGAAGCATTTTTTCTTTAATTCAGAGCATTACACTACTTAGTACAGAACAATCAAAATTATTAATTTTTAACTTGGAAGTATTAAAGTAAGGAAGATAATGTTAGATCTAAGTTGCTTTCTCTTCTGCTATTTTTTTCATCCAGAGAAAGGCTTGTATAGATTGTAGGCTTTCTTGTTCTCCAGCATCTTCCTTCAAATCTCTTAAAAAGTCTGTGCTTGGCTGTAGATACACTCAGGCTGTTGCTTGTCAGAATCACAGTGCCTGTTGGCACCCATAGAAATATTTCTGAATTGGATAGTAAGAAAGGAGCTTTTGTGAAGCCTCTGAAGGCTTTGGGAATCTGCTGGACTCTGAAAGTAAGGTTTGTCCTATTTCTTCATACACATCCCATCCCTGCCACTTGTATTGTCTGGTGTGGCAAAAAAACACTAAGTTGTAAATTTTATCCCAGGTCAGAGATGGAGTCAAATGATGCTCTGGGGGTTTCTCTTTGAATTCAAGGATGTCAATCTGCACAAAAACTTTCTACACAAGTTAGTGATCCCTGCTGAGTGAGTGAAGCTGGGAAGAAACCCCCTGTTCCCATGAAGCCTTCAGCAACTGTGGTTTTTTGACACCTCAAAATAAGAATCCATGGAAACAAGTTAGTAGGTCTGGGGTTGATTTATCCCCCTCCAGTATTAGGGTTTAAACTTAAAAGGTAGCTGCTTGTAATTCAAAGTCTGCCTTCATATTTTGATTCTTAACACTGTAGGGTTTTCTGTGTCTTTATGCAAACACAAAGGTTCAGGAGTGTGTACATGTACATTTTGCACATTGTCCCATTCAGAAGAGGGGACAGAGGCTTCTGGGGAAATCTTGAAGAGAATTCTTCTAATTCCATCAAAGCTGGAATTAGCAATCCCAAACGTAAATGCTGTGATTTTGTTTTGAATTTTTTTGCCACTTATTATCAAAGGTAAATCACAGTGCTGAAGTCTGTGGAAAGATTTTAATTTTCACAGAGAGGCCAAAGTGTTAGGTATGGTAATTCCCAGTGAAGTGAGAAGGGTGTTTAAGGAAAAAGCTTGAAGGGAGAGCTGGTAGATTAATTTTTAGATTAAAAAAAAAAATAAATCAACTTTCTGATCTATCTTGCAGTGATGCTGCTTACAGATAAAACATAAGCAGCTGAATTTTGGATATGTCTTCAGCCATGCAGAGGAGACATGAAGTCATTCTTTGCATTTATTTTAAGGTTTGCACATGAACAGCTGAGCAGCTGTGCTGAGGGCTCTGCATCAGAGCCCATCCAAACCTGGGGAAGCTGCTGTTGACTTTTTGGAGCTGACCCACAGCCATTCCCTTCTTGCAGCTTTGTTGGAACAGATGAGTCCTGCAATTTTTAACCCATCTTCTTGTGATTTCCTCTTCTGGGTGTGATATCTCTGTTTGCAGACCTTGGACAGGATTGTTACCAGCAGTTCAGCTGATAGCCCAAGCACTTCTAGAAGGTGAAGGTGTTTAGTTCAAGTCCTAACTGGGACAGGGACTTTCTGATGCTTTGACTGCAAATCCTCACATTCCATCAATATTTGGTGGTTCTACTTCTCATCTGCTGGAATATTACCCTTCTCTGAAAAGCAAACATTTGCCCTTCCCTTGTTTCAATATTGGGCTGTGAGAGAAAGGTGGTGATTACTGCTTCATACCCAGTGCTAAAATGCATCTAACTGCTGCTGCTTGGGTTTTGGTTTTTATTTTTAAATGCCAACTTCTTTTGGCACTTGGATTGCTGAAAATAATATGTAACAGCTCCATAACCTGCAGATGGAGACCCTGACTAACTGGGAGGTTTTGGGAGTGGTTTGGCCCAGTATTAAAATCATATATGAAGTTATGTTGAATGTAAAGTTTATCTGGCACCTTCTATATCATATTTGGGCTGGTGTCCAAGAATCAAAAATTATCAATAACTATTGTCAGCTACTCTGGCAAGGAACCAATTATCCCATTCCGTTTCCATCCCTCACTGCACATGTCAATAAGGAATCACTCAGCCACGATCCTAATCAACTTTTTCTGATTACATGTGTTCTGAAAGCTTCTAAACTGCAAGTGATGGCAAACATCAAAATGCCTTTTACTCATTTGGGTTTGTTTCGATCTGTTCAAATACCTGTTGAGGCCTTAAATTATTTGACCACACTTAAAGTGGATGATGGAAAATCAGTTGTGTTGCCCAGACTGATCCATATTGACACAAATACCTGTATGAACTCTGTTAATAGAGCTAGGGAAGTGTCTCAGTACTGGGATGCTGGACTGCAAGTGCCTGGATTGCTGTCTGGTTTTGAGCTCTTCAACTTTGAAAGTTGTACAAAGTGACTTTGTTCTTGTCTGCAAGAAGATTTATAATGAGCTGTTCCACATGCAAATTATGCATCTTCAAGCCTTTAAAGATTAAAAGAATTACTTTATAAATAACAGCAGTAGATATTGAGAGAGATGAATGATTTTCAAGACACTGGGCTGGCTTTAGTGGTGGTTGCCCAGCATTGTTTGTAGATTCCCCTGCCCAAAGCCATGCTGGCCTTGAAAAAAACCATCACTTCAGTGTTTTGGTCCAGATCAGAGCTGGGCAGGCAGTATCAGATTGGTTCCTGGACTCTTGAAAAAGAGCAGCTGTGACAGTGTGACTTCAGAACAAAGGCAGTATTTGTTGTTTTTCCATGTGCATACCCTGTGTTGCAGGAAATAAACCGAAAATTAAAAAAAAAAAAATTATGGAGAAAAAAAAGTGAAAACAACTGGGGTGTTTCTGGGGTTCCCCTGCACAGCTGGTGTATTCAGCAGTGCTGTAAATCTCATGATGTTAAATCTTGTGTGCTGCACATTTAACTTTGATGCATTTTACTTTGAATGCTGAGGAGCAGATGTCCTTTTAGTTTAGGAGTTAACGTGGATGTTGGAAGAGTTGCTGGAGTGAGAGGCTGAGGCTTTTTAGGCAGAGAATGAAGTTTGCCAGAAGCACAATTTAATGTTAAGAGTAAATGTAGGGCTGCAGATGGCAGCCTCAGGTTTTAAGCATGTGAATTCAAGCTGCTGCTGAGATGGTTTTGAATTGTCTTCCAATATGGCAAAGCTGAAGCTGCACAAATTGGACCTTGGGTTTCCTTTGTTTTGAGGAGAACAGATTGTTCAGTTTATAACTGACAGAATTTTGCTTTGAAAAAACTTAAGTTCTCACCAAGTTCCAGGTGCAAGGTGCCTGGGCTGTGACAGATTTTTCTTGTCTTACTGCTTTGTTTACCTCATGCCAACCATGTTGTTTTTCCTGGATCAGTAATAATTTACTTTGTGAGGATCCTCCACATCCATTAACTTTCTGTGCCCAGGTTTCTACCAAACAAAATTGGTTTTTAAGAAGGGCTGCTTTCAGTTGGCTCCCAGGAAAAAAACCAAAGGCTAACTAGGTAGTATTGTACCTGTCATGGTTTAGAAACAGAAGAATGGTGTGTGGGGAGAGAAGGTTTCTCTTGCAGGCTTTCTAGTCTTAGCACCCTTTGATCTACACTGTACTGTGATTTCTGAGATAATTTGCTCTAATATGTAATTGTGTTTAGACCCTGATCTCAATTTTACAGTAGCTTAGTTCTTTAAAATCAGTCTGCTTGACTTCAGGAATGAACTTGAATACATATATATCTTTTTTGCAAAAAAAGTAATATCAAGTGCTAGTAGAAGAACCTGAGGGGTTGTTTTTGTGTTTAACTCCCTGAGTGTTGTTTAGTAGTTCAAGAGGAGATGCCTTTTGTTAAGTACAGTGTGTAAAAAGTTCTTACAGCCCCCTCTGTTCTTCATAGAAGCATAAAGCTTTTTTATATAGTCTTGGATCCTTAATTTTGCAGACCAGCTACTTTTTGACTACTGTGTTTGAGATACTCTTCATCTGCCACCTTACAGGACTAGGGAAATCTTGTCAACTGCAAAAATTTGTCCAATCTAAATAGGCAGAGGCCACGATAGAGGTAAATTTGTGTGTGTTCAGAGGGTTAAGTATAAAATACTTAAGAAACTAAACTTTTATTATTTTGAGGCAAGTTAATAGCAGTTCACACTACACTGAATGTGGAAAATTGCAAAAATGTGAACATGCTCTGTACCAAAGGAAACTTGATGGTGCTGCAGATGACATGATCAATAGAAAAATAAATACGAACAGATCAATAATTTCTGGTAGCTATTCTGATTTGGAGAGAGGCACAACATTGATTTGTAAGATAAGAGTATGGATGCAGCAGTTAAAGTAGGCTGTGTGTGTACACATTAGATAATGGGAAATGCCTTCAGCCTCAATCAAAAGCAGAGAGTAAATCATCAAAGAGCAGCATGCTCAGAAGCAGGAGGCTCTGAAGCATGCAAATGAACACTGGAGCCATGCAGAATGAATTGTCTTGGAGAGAAAATAAACCCCAGATGTGTTGTTCATCAGTCAAAAAGATGAAGAGTCCTTGCTCTACTCTGTGTCGTGGTCCTGCATGAGGCCACGTGAGAATGGAGTGCTAGGGAGGGTGGTGAAGTGAAAAGCAGCCTCTGGTTTGGTTTGCTGCTGTGGATGTGGGAACTACTTCAGTATATAAAATCAGGAAAATTCAGCTTTATCTCCTGATGTATCCTGCTTCTTGCCAGCAGAGACTTACAGGGAGAAGAGCTGACTTGAACTGGGACTCACTGATTTGTCAGAACTTATTTGGTTTTTAGATTAAATTCTATCTACAGCTCAGGTGGTACACCCTTCCCTAGCCTCAGGACCCTATTGTAGAGGTTCTGGAGGAAGATGTTGCATCTGATTGACCTCATGCACTACTAACAGTAGAATAAATCCAACAAAACTGCAGAGGTAGGCAAGGTCCCCATGGCCTGTGAAGCCCAAAAAGGCCTAATAAAACTGTCTAGAGACAGAGTTTTAAGCTTTTAAACAGCAAAGGTATTTATTTGTGGATCTGGGGAACTCCCAGCTCTTGCTGGACAAAGAGTTCCGAGGGTTAAGGGAAGGGGTTGGGATATTTATACAGTAAAAGGGGAGGTTACAACATTGTTACATTCTCAATTCTTGCTGACTTCATTATATTGTTACAAGGTGATATCAGACCCTATCCATAACTTTCTTCTTATCTGTTGGTGGTGACATCTTTTATGTCCTTCTTGTGCAGATGTTCACATTCTTTGGTGTCCAGCTGGTGCCTAAATGGCCTTGGCAGTGTCTTGTTTTAAGAACAAAACCTACACTTTTAATTATCTTCGAGACAGAAGTTAATCCCATTCTGGCCTTGTGTTTGGTTACATTGTTCTAGTGGAAAATGACACCTCTCAGCTGCTTTGTTCACTTCTTTCTCAGTTTAACCCTGAATTTTACTGGTTATGAATACAAATTCATTAACATATATTACAAGTTTTAATTCTACATAAAATAAATTCACACAAACAGCTTGGCCTGATCTCCTCTCCTTACAGGGGTTAATCCTGTCAGGATCTTTCTCTTTTTCACCTGTCTGTAGGAAACAGCAGCAAACCCCTGTGTCTGGATGAGGAAAGTGTTGATGCTGACCAATAGATTTATTGCATTATTAAAATAAATGAAAAAACCTATGTCCCATGGCACTTGGGTGCCTCTTCCTCACATCCTTGTGCCCCAATGACTTGAGCCATTGCTGTGTTTCTGGATAAGCATATATCAGTTTAAGCAAGCTGTAGGTTCCACTTCTAGAGGTTTGGGTAGGTAAGATGCTTAACTAGATAGGGTTTTGTGTGTGGTGTGGGTTAACATGTGCAAAGTGAAACTGTGAAGTGCCTTCACGGATTTCCTGCTCTGAACATGATTGAAATTGGGTGTCTGGGACTGGTGAACTGGGGCACAGCACAGAACTGCTCAGAACTGAATGGGGATCTGCAGGTGTCCTGGTAGGTTTTTGGGTAGGCAGTGGCAGATAATTCCTCAGAAGCATACAGGGAGTTGTAGCTTTCAGTGTTACTGTTTCTTTCTTGCATTTGTTGTTTTAAGAGGGGTTTTGTCCTCCTGGATGCCCCTCTGTCCTGTGAGCTGAGCATGTTCCTCACTTGCTTTTGGGAAAATTACATTGAGTACTAAAAGTTGCAACTTTTCAGTCATCAGATGCTTTTGTTTCAGCAGAATAATTGCCCTTTAAAGGGCAGATTTATGGAAGTCTTTATCCTCAGTCAGGAAAGGTGCCAGGTGAGGCCAGGCAGTGACTCCAAGCACATCCATGAAGCAGGTGAATGTTTGGTTATCTCTGTGTGTTAGAGTTGGGGGGGGAGAGAAACCTCCAGATGCCAAATCTGTATAGACACAAAGTCTTTCTTGTCCAGCCATATAAAACCAGCTCATATTGAGGTTTAGAAGTTGTACAAGATGATCTCTGTCACTCTGGTTATAACTTCATGGAAGCCAAGCAGACAAGCCCCAGGCTCAGCTGTCTGCAGGCAGAGGAGACCCCAACCCCCTTTGCAAAGTGGGGCCAGAACTGGTGAAGGAAGGACCTGAGTGAAGTCCCTGTGAGCTTTCCAGAACAGAAACTTGAGTTGAGGATTTGGAACCTTCAATCCCTGTGCTGAGATGATCAGGAAAGCTGAAAACAATATAAACCCTCCCAAAACTACTTCCAAATAAGCAGTTTATTCAGCCTTGCTTTGCATCTAAATGATATGTTGTCAAAGATAATGTTGTAGAGAGATGTTGAAGTGTTATAAAAATGTTATTGAATTAAAATGCAGGCAAGATCCAGCCCAAGCCATTCTATAAATATCTTATTAGGAAAGGCTCAGAGATGTTTCTCTTAGCAAATTTAAAATAATCATTAGAATCCTTCAGCAGATTGCTGCTAATTGGATTGAGAATTAAACAGCTTTGTATGAGTGCAAAGTTAATTAATAACTCATTACTTTTTAATAAGGCAAATTCATTTGAAAAGAAGAGACGCCATGAAGTTTACCACAGATTTGATAAGAGATTGGGAATATCAGTCATTCTTTTCGAGGGACAAAAGGTTTCAAATTAAGTTGCAGAGGTTGGCAGTTGGGGAAATGGAAAGAAGTAGAATTTATTTTCTTCAAGTCCCCAAAAAGCTGCAGCCCCTGTGGGACTCACTGTGGTTGGTGCTGCTGGAGGGAGCCTGCCTCTTGTCCCTTGTCCCCTGCTGCTCCTGAGGACCTGGGTGCTCTGGCAAGGTGAGGAGGCAAGGATGGGAATCAAAGCAGCCCAAAAGCTGCTGTGTGGTGAAGTTATGATGTGTGGGAGAGAAAAGGGGGGCATCCTTTTTCACAAGTGTCCCCAACATGTCAGATATGTTTGTAGCTTTTTTTTTAAATTATTTTTTAATTTATTTTTTTATTATTATTTTTACCTTATTTTATTTTTTCTCCTTTCCTTAGTAAATATTTGCTTTTCCAAATCTCTTCCCCAGACCTGGCTCACTGTTGCTATTGCTTCCTCCTTTCTGACATCCTCTGCCTGCTTCCCTCTGCAGACAGGCTCGTGCCCCTATCACTTTTCCTAATTTTTTTGTCCATATATCTGTCAGACTTCAAGTGTGCCAGTTTACCTTCATACCAGGGGAAAGAGGACCTGCACCTCAATCTCTGTGTCTTCAGCTGATTTTCTTGATGCCTTGGAAGCTGCACTGAGAAAATGTTTTGTGCCAATGATCCTGGGGAACAGGAGCAGCCTGGGGAACAGCCAGGCTGGACCTGGGGCTTGAGCATCAGAGATGCAGGGAATGTCTCCCCTGTGCAGGGGATGTGGAAATGATGCAGTAGCCAGTTCTTGCTCTGTTAGCACACATTTTGTCCTTGCAGACTGGATAACTGAGCAGCACATGAAATCAGGCCAAGTGAAATGTCTTCAGAAAGTTAGAAGTGTCTTTGTGTAAGTTTCAAGTCTTTTTGTCAATACTTATCCCTTTTTGTTATTTAAGAAGCTTTAATGGAAGAGATCATGTTGATCTGTCAAGGCCTGTTACTACAGCCAGCATGGGTTTATGGATTAATTGTATTAATTTTCTTTAATCCTTTATTAATTGAGTTCTGGATCAACCATTCAATTATTTTACCTGGGATTGATGCCAAGCTGACAACTCTATAGTTGCTCAGTTCATTTAATTTGCCCTTTAAAAACATATCAATAAAAAAACACCCAGGGATCACTACTCATCTCCTAGGCTGTCATAGCCTTTTGCTTTTTACTGGATAAATAAAAGTGTTTCCCTTGATTCCTTTAACCCAGCACCATCACTCCTGCCACACACACCACAGGGACATTTCTGAACCACATTTCTTCTCCCTTTCCCCACGTGCAGGGGTCCATGGTGGGGATCTTCCCATGCATGGATTTTAAAAGTGGCACTTTTCTGTATGCACAGATTCAAAACCCTAATTTCTTTCATGTTTCTCTTTATTTTCTTCCTTTGCCACAGTTAGAAAAGTGGTGTCCAAAATATGATTAACACCTTGTACCCTTTCCTAGGCTTGTTTGGTTTTTATAGTCCTTCCCTAGTGATGTCAGGATCTGCTCACCATCTGCTTTCCTCTCCTCCACCTTTTTTTTTTTATCCGGTAAAATACAACTGAAGTAATACCTGGTCAAGTGAAAAGTCTGTTATGGGGGCTATAAATAAATCTTTATTGCTACTTTATCTTTGAGGGGAAGAAAATCCTCTTGGTGTCACAGAGCCTCCCCTCGTGGCTGGTGCTGAGCAGGAAGAGCAGCCAGTTGATGAAGTTGCTTTTACATGCAATAACTGGAAATGAATAAAGAGTGGAAGCTCATTAATTTTATGGCTTCTTGAACTATGACTTCTGGGAAGAGGTAGGAGATTTGAGAACAGGATTATAAAATAAAAAAAAAGTACCAAGCCTGCCTCCTTGGTATCTTTGGGGAGTGTCACAGCTCCAGAGAAAAGCTGAGCATTAGCAGTAGTTATTTTTAGAGTAAGTATGAGGAATTTGATTTAAATATTAAGAAGCAGTTTTGTTCCTGAATCAAAGCTTCACTAGAATCCCCCCACGAATTGGTGTGTCAGGTAAGGAACTCCCCAGAGAAATACCTGCCTGTAAATTCCTGACTGCTGCCCCTCAGGACATTCTGTGCTGTGGATACACCTTGAGCAGAGCCCCATCTGTGCTCCGAGCTCAGAGGTCTCCAGTGAGCAGTGGCTTGTCATTTAAAATCTCTGCTTCCAAATTTTCCAGAGAACACTCAGCCATTTAGCATCCTGCCCCTCACTTTTCCTGTTACAAATATTTTGAGGAGCAACCAGACATCACTGGGTTAGAAATGCAGCTCGAGATTTTGAGTATTACCTGAGGAGGAGAGAAGCACCCCAGCCCCCTCTAGGCTTTTTAAAAAAATAATTAGGTCAGAACAAATGCTGAACCTCACAGCTGATTGTTCATCTGTTTCTAGGCTATAGGGACTTATTTCCAGGGCAGAGCATCCTGGTCTTTGGAGTTTCTAAACTGATTTGGAGTCTGCTTGAGGAGTGATACTCAGAGTATCGGTGATACCAGCCAAAACTTTGTGGTATTTAACTGCTTTGAATGGAGGAGATCTCTAACTGAGCCTGCATCATAGTAGGCAGCTGATCAACCTGATTTAGATGGCAGCAGGAGTAGGGGTTTTGCCTTGAATTTTGAGATTTAATCAACCTATGCCTGATCTCAGCTCACACATCAGGGTAAATGACAATCACAGAATTGTCACAGGTTGGAAAAGACCTCTAAGATCACCACGTACAACTGTCAACTTCTCCCCTAATGAATAAAATATATTTATTGATAGCTGTATTAGCATGCCCACTAGAGCATGTCCTGAAGTACACAGGTTTTAAATACTTCCAGGGCTGGTGATTCCACTACTTTCCCAGCCAGTCCATTTCAACTATTAACTACTCTCAGTAGAAATTTCTCCTAATATCTATTCTAATCCTCCCCTGCTGCAACTTCAGGCTGTTTTCTAGTCCTATCATTGCTCCCTTGAGAAAAGAAGCCAGCACCCATCTCCCTACAACCTCCTTCCAGGGAGCTGTGGAGAGCAGTAAGGTCTCCTCTTAGTCTCCTCATCTCCAAGCTAAACATTGCCAATTTCCTCAGCCTCCTCCTCCAGGACCTTTCCCCACCTTGGTGGCCTTCTCTGAACTCATTCCAGTCCCTCAATGTCTGTCTTGGTGTGAGGGGCCCAGAACTGAGCACAGTGCTTGAGGTGCAGCATCACCAGTGCCAGGAGTTGTGAGTCTTAATTGATCTTTATCAGGTCTGACATCTTCATAAATCTGAGGTTTCCCTGAGTCTTTCTCCTAAATTGCTCTCTCAGTGCTGTTGGGTGGCTGCAGACAGCAGGTCATGTTCTCTGTGTGCTGAATGGTCCTTTTTTTGGAGGGATGATGTCAATGAGATGGGGTCTGTGCTTTGTTTCATGGTCTTTCCATGGGACCTGAAAGGAAGAAGTAGAGAATCATAGAATCATAGAATCTTAGGGGTTGGAAGGGACCTCGAAAGATCATCTAGTCCAACCCCCCCTGCCAGAGCAGGGCCCCCTAGAGTACATCCCCTAGGAACGTGTCCAGGTGGGTTTTGAATGTCTCCAGTGAAGGAGACTCCACAACCCCCCTGGGCACCCTGTTCCAGGGCTCTGTCACCCTTACAGTAAAAAAAATTTTTCTGATATTCAACTTGAACCTCCTATGCTCCAATTTACACCCATTACCCCTTGTCCTATCACTGGTCACCACTGAGAAAAGCCTAACTCCATCTCCCTGACACTCACCCCTTACATATTTGAAAACATTGATGAGGTCACCCCTCAGTCTCCTTTTCTCCAAACTAAAGAGCCCCAGCTCCCTCAGCCTTTCCTCATAAGGGAGATGTTCCACTCCCTTAATCATCTCAGTAGCTCTGTGCTGGACTCTTTCAAGCACTTCCCTGTCCTTGAACTGAGGGGCCCAGAACTGGACACAATACTCCAGGTGTGGCCTCACCAATGCAGAATAGAGGGGGAGGAGAACCTCTCTTGACCTACTAACCACACCCTTTCTAATGCACCCCAGGATGCCATTGGCCTTCTTGGCCACAAGGGCACATTGCTGGCTCGTGGTCATCTTCTTGTCTACCAGGACCCCCAGGTCTCTTTCACCTACACTGCTCTCCAGCAGGTCAGCCCCCAACCTATACTGGGACATCGTGGTGTTCTTCCCCAAATGCAAAACTCTACAGCAGGCTGGCTTTTGCCTTAGACAAGAGTTAATTGTGTGTGATCAACAGGAGTAGTGAAAAATAGACATGCAGGTGTGAAACAGTCTGCTACTGTCTTGGGCAGAACATCTGTGAGTAAAAAAGAAATCTGAGATACCCTCTCTCAGTTCAAGGGTCAACAAGGTCCTTTCCTTGGTGATGTGCTTACAGACCTGGTAACAACTCAAATGATTAAAAGTTGTTCCATTGGATGGGATCTAGTATTTGCCATAGGCTTGGGATTTTCTTGGCTTGTTGGAAGATATTTTGTTTCCTTTTGGGATTTTGGGACTTGTGAAAAACATTAAGGTAATTATAAATTTGGCTCACCTTTGTGCATCTTGGCTTCTTTATTATAACTCTACTAATTATAGTAGGAACTGAATCCATGCAAGCTCTCTAAAACACTTAAATCATAAATGTTACTGTAAAATAAACCATTCATCATTCGCCAAGCCAAAGGGATGGAAGTTGGACACTTTTGACAAGGCTGTGGAAGAAGACAGCTGAAAGATGGGTTTTTTTTTTTCAAGCTTGTGTCATTTTTGTTTCATTTTTAATACATACCCCAAGCATGTGTTGTGCATGTAAAATGCATTTTGCATTGACGTGCAGACAGCAAGGCTGCTTTTATTTACTTTGTTTTTAGAAAATGAAATTCTCTTGAAATATTTTCCAAGAGGATCAGTACCATATTTGTAATATGTCTTTCTGCCCAAAGCAAGTGTCTTTTAAGGTGATGAATAGCTGGAGAGATGAAATTTGCACCTTTTGCAAGCTGTGTTTCAGCACTCACCTCCAGACATTTATAACTCTTCCAATATTTTCCCCTCCAGTGTTGCTGTGAGATGTCTGAGTCTTTTATTTGGCATTTTCATTATGCTTCAGGAATCTTTGAGGGCAATTGGAGTTTAGTGCAGTGAATGTAGCCAGAAGATGGGCTTGGTCACTGGTTAACCTTTTCTGCCCTTGCTCACTGGTTAACCTGGTCCTTTCCATAAAATGCTATCTTTTTTTAATTTTAAGACAATTAAGTCTGTATTAAGAAAAATTTTCAGTTGTCGTGGATCCAAAGGTCACAAACTTCAGATTCTGTTGCACATGCTTAAGTCCTAAAGTGACATACCAGCTGCAAGATCCAGTTTTTTCTAGGGAGATGGAGGTGATGTGGATGTCAGTTTGACTTGGCCATAGTTTTGGTAGGTTTTGTTTCAAGGTGCCCACTATATATTTCCTACAATTTCTTTCCAATTTAGCTTAAAGAAGGTCAATTACAATAATTAGTAATGAGTAACAATAATAACTGAATTTGGTGCTCAATATGAATTAGAAATCAGAAGTTTGAAGTGTTGAAGACCAGGCTGGATGGGACCTTGAGCATCCTGGTCAGGTAGGAGGTGTCTCTGCCCATGCAGAAGAGTTGGAAATGGATGAGCTTCAAGGTGTCCTTTCCACTCCAGACCAGCCTTGATTCTGTGACAAATTGCTCTTGTGTGCTCCAAGAGTTTCACAGCCAAAGTTAAGCTACATCTGGGGCCATCTTCTTGTTAGAGCTGAGCAAGTGACCACAAATTCCATGTGCATAGGATCCAGTTGAGAGCTGTTTATAAATCCCATGGTTTCCAGGACCGAGATGCAAGGTGATGTGTAGGGCAAGACAGAGTTGATGGGGAGCCAGGAAGTTAAATGAATACTTACTAAGTTCTGTTCTAGCATCTTATCAAACCTCTTCTCCAAAAGGGACAAATAAGATGAATGCTGCTTTCAGAGAGAATGATGGCACCGAGGAAATGTTTTGCCTCAAGGAAATACAGCTGAATAGGTGCTGGCTTAAACAACTGAATAATTTAGTTTGAGAATAAGGTATAATTTTGTGTTTCAAGTGTGTATTTTTTGGTCCTTATTTATCTGAATAGTCAAAAGTTTTTTATTTTTAGGATTTAAAAGAAGTGTTAGGGGGTTGTCGGCGCCCGGTAATTGCTAGAAATGTTAAAAGGTTTAATTTATTTCTTCTAGATATTTATTAGCTGTTTGTTTTCAGATCTGGACACAGTTCAGGTACCTACTTGCACTATCAGGCTTTAATCCTGGATTATTTAACCATTTGGGCCAGCCAGTGTGACCACCCTGGCTGGAGCACTGTCTGTTGGGGTGGGTGCCTGAACCATGTCCAGCCAGGGGTGTTCCCAGAAGAACCCCCCTGGGGCTGTGCTCTGATGGCAAAAGCTTTCAGTAAGCTCTTGAGCACCTGCTTTGGGGGGACAAAAGGCTCTGAGTGGTGGTAACTATTATGAAAAAAGCCTTTTTTCTCTGGTTGGAGAAACTTCTGCATCAAACACTTGTTCTTGTGTGAAATCTTGGGTTTGTGTCTGGGTTTTTGGGTGCTTTTTGTTATGTGCTGTTGTGGCTTGTCTGTTTCATTTGTTTTTTTTGGTTGTGTTTTTTAAAAATGTGCTTTTGAAGGAATAGTTTTCTTGTATGGTTTTGGGTGTATTTGGGAGGGGCAGAATGCAGATCACAGGAAACTGCACCCAAAGCCAAAGATCAAGAGAATGCAGACTCATGATTTAAAATTACTGTTTCTTCAGGTCAGTTCTCCCATGCCCTGGAATTCTGGGTGATGTATTTTTCGTGCTTCTGGTTCATTTTTTGTAGGAAGGGACAGCTGTCTTGTGTCCCAAGCTGAACAGCTTCAAGAACTAAATTCTGTCCAAATAATGAGCGATTTTTGTGATGTTTGTATCCGCCACAGGTGCATGTGGTCTCCAGCAGGAGCAGAGACAGATTTTTGGGGAGAATTTGGGTAGAAATGAACTTTTCTGGAGTGTTTGCAGAGCTTTCCCTCTGCTGCAAGGTGGCTGATGGGCCGAGTGGGGCTTTGGGACCGTGCAGTGAGCAGCAGCAGCAGCTGTCATCAGGGATGCTTCAGATGGAGCAGCTGTTATTTCTTCTCTATTTTGCCAGGCAAGGCAGATAATTGGTGATTCATGGATTAGAAACGTTACTCTGAAATTTTAAAGCAGAAATAATGGGAGCCAAGGGGTTTATTAAATTTTGCACCTTAACTGAGTAGAGAGGGTTTACAAGAAACTTGCGTAGCCGAGCGGTGGCTCTTGTAAAACAAGGTTTGTGTTCAAAATGTGCAAGGACAAAATAAGTGTCGTTGCTCAAGTCATGAACCAACTTGTTCCTGTCTGAATGCATTGTCCAAAACACATGCTTTCTGATTTAACATGTTCTTCTGCCTCTGTGACTTCTAATTTATTTAATTTTTTTTTTTTTTTTTTCCTAAGATGCATTTTGGCATTCAAAGCTGAGAACAAAACAGATGCTGATTTATCCCATCTGGAAGGGGAGCTGCCTCCCTCCTCCTTCTCCTCCCTGAGTTCCCTGCAGTGCTGTCTCTGCCTGACTGAACATGTCCATTTATCCCTACTTAGCACCACTGACAGGATAGCTAACCTGTGTTTGGAGTTTTGGCACTCCCCTCTCTGCAGCATCTTATTTCTATCTTATTTCTACTCTGTCGAAGCCTTCCATGGCTTAAGGATTTGATGTACCTTTTCTTTCTGTGTGGAGCAACTTGCTCACAATCTGGAGCAGGCACAGCTGATGTTGTTGTGTTCTGGCAAATGGGAACTGTGGTCCCAAATGCCACTGATGAGGCAGCAGATAGCACCCATGGGTCAACAGAAATCTTGCTCTATAATAACAAGTTTGAACTCATAATTTTTAAGCAGTTTTTCTTGGAAGTGATGTTTTTCTGAGTCCTCTTAGTTTTGTAGTTATCTTGGGGAAGGGAAGCAAATCCTCTGCTCTGAGACTTGTGCCAGCTCTGATCTTGCTCTGCAACCCCCCCCAAATGTTTCATGTGCTGTGTGTCAGAGACCACCAAGAAAAGGAGATGATGGCTCCTCCCCAGTGGGTGAAGTGGAGGACATGAGACCTGCAAGCTGAGCAGGACCTCCAGGAGGGAGGAGGTTCTGGTGTTAAGGTGGGGAGGTGACAAGGCAGGGCACATGGGACTGGCTTGCTGGTTTCAGCTACTTGGGGACAAAGACTGCTCCCCTCTTGATCTTAACCTTTAGTTATTTTGGGGAACAAGACAAAAGCTCTGCCAGAAGCAGCATCACATCACTGTTTGCTGTGGATAATTCAGGAGGGACACTCTGCTGAACAGGCTTCTAATGTTGCTTCCCAAATGGCATTTATTGGTTTTGCTTGCCCTTGGTAAAAGAACCATGAAAAGATTTAACATAGAGGGCTGGCTGGTGTGTATTGGGGGTGGGGATTAAATTAATGATCCTGAATTTAAGGATGCTACTGATCTTTCTGCTTCTATTGCAGTCTTCAAGTGAATGAAATTCATGAGGTTTATTGGCTTGTAGTTATAAACATCAATAGTGTTCCCCTTGGCAGGGTTTTCTATGTGTCTCTGTGTGTGTGGTGAATAGAGGGAAATGTAATCTCCAAGTTATCAACCTGTTTTACAGTGTTCTTCTGAACTGCAGAAACCCTTGTGAATATTTATGCCTCTGCTGGGTCTTATTACCACAAAAATTATATGTGTACTTTATAGGATAGGAAATATTTCTTTTGGATAATAAACAACACAGAAATATGAGCTCACAAACAAAACTAAACCAAAAAACCCAACTTTGTGTGGTGGATGCTTTTGAGCTTGTTTCAGTTTTTATATCTGTTGGTCAGGTTTTTTTTCCTGTTATTCTTGACACTGCCACCTCTGAGATGGTTCTTGGGTCCATTTGCTTTCTTTCCCTCTGGTTACATGGTGTGAGCTGGATGCTCCTGCTCATCACAGCTCAGCTGCCCTCAGCAGAGCTGCTCCCCAGGCTGGGCAAGGGGAGGCAGCTGCCCAGGACCCTTAGAGAGAACTCATGGGTGAAGGAACAGGCAGGGCTGAAAGCTGACTTTGTCTTTTCCCTGGATAAATTGGTACAGCACCCTGAGAAGGGTCTGGAGATCACAAAGACTGTACTGGAAGTGAAGAGCTCATGGGATTGTTAGGTGAAGCACTTCTGCCAGGTATTTTTGCTCTGGGCTCTTCCTTGGGATGTGCATATCCTGCCTTTGCCTGTAAAAGGGTGGTTTAATGATGTGAGGCTGAACTGTGGGCCAGGGTTCACTTCCCTTTTCATAGAATCATAGAATTGGCTGGGTTGGAAGGGACCTCAGAGCTCATCAAGTCCAACCCTTGATCCACTCCCCCCGTGGTTCCCAGCCCATGGCACTGAGTGCCACATCCAGGCTCTTTTGAAATATCTCCAGGGATGGAGAATCCACCCCTTCCCTGGGCAGCCCATTCCAATGTCTGATCACCCTCTCCGTAAAGAAATTCTTTCTAATGTCCAACCTAAACCTCCCCTGGCACAACTTGAGACCTCTTGTGCCCTCTTGTCTTGCTGAGAGTTGCCTGGGAAAAGAGCCCAACCCCCCCCTGGCTCCAACCTCCTTTCAGGGAGTTGTAGAGAGTGATGAGGTCTCCCCTGAGCCTCCTCTTCTCCAGCCTGAACACCCCCAGCTCCCTCAGCCCTTCCTCACAGGACTTGTGCTGGATCCCTTCACCAGCCCAGTTGCCTCCTTTGGACCTGCTCCAGCACCTCAATCTCCTTCCTGAGCTGAGGGGCCCAGAACTGGACACAGGACTCAAGCTGTGGCCTCCCCAGGGCTGAGCACAGGGGCAGAATCCCTTCCCTGGACCTGCTGGCCACGCTGTTCCTGAGCCAGCCCAGGATGCCATTGGCCTTCTTGGCCACCTGGGCACACTGCTGGCTCCTGTTCAGCTTCTGTCAATCCAGACTCCCAGCTCCCTTTCTGCCACTCTGTGCCCAGCCTGGAGCTCCCCATGGGGTTGTTGTGGCCAAAGTGCAGGACCCAGCACTTGGCCTTGTTGAACCTCATCCCATTGGAATCTTTCTTTACAGGTTTGGTTTTTTCCTTCTTTTTTTTTTTGCCTAATCTTGGATAATTGAGGTCTCGGAAATGCATCCCAATGCCCTCCATGTTTAGGCACCTGCTTATCTTGACAAATCTGAGCTGTGGTTCTTGTGATTGATTTAGAGCTGTGCTGCCAGAAGTTCTTACCTAAGGACCTAGACAAATTAATAAAAAGACTTGATGCACCCAGATGTTATGGGCAAGGGGATGACATGATTAATATATATCTAACTTAATGTTGGTAGGTGGCTTTCACCAGATATTACATGTGGTGCTTGTCCTTGACAGTATCGTAGGCTTTGGAAGCTTCCAATGATGTATCCCTGGGTTTTATCCTTGTGAGAGGGTTAAATTGGGTGTGGAATAACCTGCCCAAGGGTTTCCTATTAATCTGCTTTATGTTTGTGAGGTGTATGACCATGAAAAGCAGTTTAACTGTTCCACAAGTGACAAATTAACAAGCATGTGAAAGGAGTGTTCAAAATTAGTATTCTCTTTTTCAGTGTTTGACACAAAACCTGCCTTTCATGAAACTTAAATGCTTTCTGTGAATTTAAGATCACAACTATCACTTGCTTTCAAGATCATCACATTCATTTAGAGGTTAGGAAGAAAATGAAACATCCTCTAGTAGGAAAAGTTAGATTTTCAGGTGTATGAGCATGGGCTCTTGTATATATATATGTAATGCCTTAGAAAAGTGAGAGCACCCTGTCCTGACCATGGAAAGCTGCTGCACATCAGAGCAGGGAGTAAAGTGTATTTATCTGCTGGCTGCACTGATGAGTAAGGCTTACTACTGCTCCTAAGCCTGCACACATCTCATTGGTGATGGTTTCTCCAGTTGTCTCTGTCTTTCAAAACTCTTTTTGTGGATGCTGAAGTCAAAAGGGAAAGAAAGCCCATTCCAAACAAAAACCAGCAGACAAGAATCACTTGAGGGAATCACTGCTTAGCAGCCTGGGGTCACTGGTGCCAAACACACCGTGGTGTTTCCTGCAGTGATGCTCATGGAGAAATTGGGATCAGCCCCTCTGGGATGAGCCAAGCTGGCTTTAGATAAACCTTTTGTTAAGAAGTTTATTCAGTTTCTGCTGTAATGTTATGTTATGTTATCACCAGGACTTAAAGGACTGTTCTGGCAGTAGGGGCTGCTTCTTTTTTAACCTAGCTCACTTTCTCTATAAATACTGTTCAAAATCCTTTTTCCCTTAGGGACCCTCATTATTTTTAGAAATTGCTCAGTATTTCCTGCACTTGTTTTACCATGGAAGGACAGCTACCCAGGGAGTGAAATACAGTTCCTGCTCTGTCAGTTGTAGAGCCCCACTCTGCTTTGGTGTTTGTTCCCACTGGTTTCAGGCTTGCAAGCCAGCTCTAGATTACTTCTGATGTTGAAGGGTATGGTGCTAGCAATCCTAATTAGGAGTGTAATGAACCCCAGCTAAGAACTGAGTCCCTAACTAGGAGAAACAAATGTGCAAGTGACATTGTAATAGAAACTGCAAGGGAGTGGAGCAGCAACAGTTTGTAAATGTCAATGAGAAATTCAGCAAGGGCAGGGGGGAAATCCATTACTCTTAAAATTTGCAATAAGATTTTTCTCAGTGACAATAGGCAGTCAGGACCTCTGCTGAGTCTTTCATCCATTTTTAATTAGCTGTTCCCTTCTGATTGATACCTGCAACCTCTTCTAACAAACAGCCCAGCAGCTGTTTTGGCTGAGCTGTCCCTTTGGTGTCCCCAGCTGTCCCTGTGGCTGCTGCTCCATTGATGCTCTGGCACAGGCTCACAAGGTGTGTGGTCTGTCCATAGGTGTTGAGGTGGGTGGAAGTTCTGGACTTTAGTACTAAATAAGTTCCTGGACATGAACTGCTTCCCAAAGCACACTTAGAGGATTTGTCTAATTGACTGAGGAAATAGTTTGAAGTGAAAAAATATTTTTTTCCATTAATGTTAAATGAACTGCAAATTACACAACTTTGAAGCCTCCATATTTCCTTAAGATAAAAGCTTTCCTTTGTTAGAAAAAAAAATAATTGAATTTGTTTTAAATCAGAAAGAGATGCATTTCTGTGTGGTGAGGGTTGTATTCATCCTGCATGAATAATGTGAAAAGTGCTGGTGACTCGTGAAGATGGGCTTTATAATTTCTCAGACTTCAGACTATTTCTCTTTATAGAATGAGGATGAGTGAGAGGGAGAGAAGAAATTCCCCCAGCTTAGCAATGTCTTGGCATCCGAGCTGACTCCAGTGCAGAGTTTTAATTTCTGAGGTTGCTGTTTCTCAGCTCTACCCTGCTGTCATGATGGAGCAGCAGGATGAAGGTGTGAACTGTATTCCTTCTGGGATGAAGCATCAGGGAGGGAGGGAGGGAGGGCAGGAAAGGTGGAGAGGGGTTACTTAGCTTGAAGTTGGAAGGAAGAGGCAGGGCTGCCAGAGGGATGGCTCTTTTCCTTGTGGCTCTTTGGAGAAGTATGCAAGATTTTCAGAAGTCTTCTATGGTCTGTGAAGTTAATGTGAGGTTTGACACCAGTTAAACCAGTGGATGGCAGCTGAACTGTGGCAGCTGACTACTTGCAAATTCAGGATATTCTTGTGTGTGTCTCCCCCAGTAGATGATTGAGCCAGGGGTGCTCATACCCATCACTCCTGCAAAGTAACCAAGAAAGGTTATCTAGAAATAGATGTGTTTTCATCTCCTCTGAAGCTTTCCCTTCTAATGCAGGCTAATACAAATGCCAGGAAACTGGAAATTCTCCTCAGTATTAATATTGGCTCTTCTGCTTTGGGGACATGGGATGTTCACTCTGCAGTAATGACATGGGTAAGGGGCAGTGATCTAAAGCTGGTTTGCATCTTTTTGCCTATTTTCTTAGGATTCTGCCATTACACATAGCCAATGTTTGTTGTGGTCTGCAGTGCAAAGTGCCATGATAGGAGTAGTTATTGTTGGGCAAGAAAATAAAGAATTCATCTAAAGGGTTGTCCTGTCAAACTGTGGTGTGTGTTATCCTGGGTATTTATGAGCAATGGACCTTGTGCCAGCACTTACACTTCATAGGAGCTGTAACAAAGAAAAAAGGGCTTTGGATCAAGGGAACTGTAGGCACACACCTGCCTGGAGCAGCAAAAGTGGAGTCAGTACAGTAAGATGGTGACTTGTTTTGCAGGAGTATCATTTATACTGATTTTAAGCTGTATGTTAGAGTTCTGAGACAAGTCTTGTCATCTTGTACTTTTTCAGTTCCACACTGACAGAAACTAAGTTCTACTATGAAGAAATTTGTCAGAAGTTTCTTTTCTGTGAAGAACTAAACCTTGCTTCCAGGGTTGGGTTTTTTTAGCTTCTGGGCACAAGTTTTTAACGATGTTGATTCCAAGAGTTAAGCAGTAGGACCTTTAAAAATAATACAGAGTAGGAAGTTTTGTTTGGTTTTTTTTTTTTTTTGTGGCAGAGGGGATGCTGGAGGTCACCTCTTAGATAAAATAAACATTTCTTTTTTGAGATCCTTAGTGATGATTAACTCAGCTGACAAAAGAGGTTGGAGAGCTTTTGGGTCTGTCCCCAGTTAGGAGCTGAAGAGGTAAGGATGCTTCAGTTTAATCATCTGGCATCAAGGAACAGAGGCAGGTGGGGGCTGTACAAGTACAGCCAGGGACTGATGCCAGAGGAGCCCACCAGCAGAATGTGCTGCTTGATCTGTTCCAGGGCCCTAGTGATGGGGTAGATCTTGCAAAAAGCAAAAAAACTGCTCCTATTTTATCCTATACCTTATTCCTTGTAATCCAGGTTTCATATGAGACATGTTAATTGTAAATACTGATGTTCTACTACGAAGGAAACTTACTAAGATCCATTCTAGGCAACTTTGAAATTTCCAGGAGCTGCAGTGTATTTGTACAATTCACTCCTTACCCTTGTGTAATTATATAAGGAACAGAACTGCTGCACATAATATGGGTTTGTCCTAATAATATCCTTGTATTGCTTTTCTCCATCTGTTCTGCAGCCATAATATTCCTGTGCAGAGCTGTGTATAAGGCACAGTTTTTACCTACAGCTAATGTGGATGCTCTTGAGGGATATAAATATCATGACACTCTTTCCAGAAAGGGTAACAGATGGCATCTAGCCACAAAGATGTTTTATTTTTCTGCGGGCTGTTTTGATACTATCTCAGAGGAAAAAAATAAAAGTTTAGCCTTTCTTTCTACCCTCAGCAGCCCAAAAGTCTTGAGTGAGCTGACCTCTCAGTGAGTAATGTCTGCCTGATGAACAAAGATGCCAGGGAAATCTTTGCACATACTTTTCTGGAGAGAGGATGCCCTTGGAGTTGTGGTTCTCAGGTATAAAATGCTGATGGGTTCTCACAATTACATCAGCTCACCCACATCCCTAAAACAAAGATGAAAGATGTTGCTGAGGGAGAACAACGATGCAATGTTTACTCAGAAGATAGGCAGATAAAAGGAGCCAGTTTGGTTTTGCCCTGCACTGCATGATGCTACTTTTTCTTTAAGACTTAAAAGCAGCTTGCTGCTCAAAACAAAGCCTGAAGAAAAAGAAAGAAAATAGGGATTGACTTCCATAATCCTCATTTACCTTCATAGCTCTGCATCTCCTCCTTATTGTGGAGAAGGATCCCTGGCTTGCATTACACTTGTGTAGATCTCTGTTAGCTCAATTCTTATGTATCTTATCCATATTTCACAGTATTCCAGTTCTCTCATTTTTAGGAACTTAGCTTTGTGATACTAATTCGGTTTTACAGCTGTTTTCAACACTGCCTGAATATGATGATGCTCAATCATCATTGGTGGTGTGAGCCATTCCAGCTCTGGTGGTGTCAGTGGGATGGGATTCCTGTGTCCATCACTCCAGGGGATGACTGTGTCACAGGCTGGGACTGTGCATTTATCAGCTGGGTTGCACATGACAAAGGAATTCACTCTTTTGGAATATGTTTTGAGCATTTCAGGCATTGAGTAATTCCAAGTAGCTGCTGTTAGTAAAGTCAGTTCTCTTTATGTTTCAGTGCTCTTCTGACCATTTCCTCCACCAGGCTCTGCCTTCATGCCCAAAATAAGTTTTGTTGAATTGAGCAGCAGGTACAGATTATTTCAAGTCTTTGCAAGACTAATTAGAGCCTGGGACCTCACAGCCTGAGGAGGAGCCCATCCTCCCAGCTCTATGGGTTTCCTATGGTCAGCTTTCATGTGTAGAGTGCTGAGCAGAGGCAGCTGTGGAGGCTTTTCAGACTTGTCAGGGAAGCAGCAACAACAAAACCATGAAGGGCTACTGTCAGAAATTTCCCTGGATCTTCACAGTGAAGAGGACACAAGCAGTATTTCCTACCACATGGTAAAGCACTTTCTGGAATGTTTCTCCCAGGAAAAAACCCAAAAACCAATCCCAGATTTATCTGCTGGTCTGAGATGTGTTACAGTCTGTACAACATAAGCCATGTGTAGGCACTGCCTTGCCAGCCTGAGCTGCTGAGTTGTGCCCAAATCCTGTGCTGGGAGATGGAGGCAGCTCTGAGCACAGGGACTGTGCTGTGGGAGCATCCTGGGCTCTGACAGCTTTGTTGTGCTGTGTGGGTCACATCAGTGGTTCCTGGCTCATGGAATACCAGGTTGGAAAGGATCTCAAGGAACACCATCTGGTCCAACCTTCCTTGGCAAGAGCACAGTCTAGACAAGATAACCCAGCAAATGAGTGTCTTGCCATTAATGGAAGATGGTTAATGCAAACCAGTATCTCATACTACTAAGGAATTTGAATTATGTTGGGGTTTTGGGGGTTTTTTGTGGTTTTTTGGATTTTTTTTGTTTAGGTCATGCCCAGGTTTTTCTACCCATGCTGCCTCCCCTTCTCTCTGTAACAATGCTATTTTTGTGAAGGATGGAAGGCCAAACTTTTTGATTGTATGAGCTGTGAATGAAAGCTCTTGTATGGCTGGGATTTACAAGATCAATGTTGTGTATCTCAGAGTGAGGAGAAAAGTAAGATCCAGAAGCTGTCAGTTTCAGCTTCAGAATGGGAAATTCCATTCCCCATCCTGGGATGGGGCTGGAGGTAGATCCACAGCTAAAGGCCTCTGTGGGGTCAGACCTGGCCAATGTTAGAGACAGAAAATATCCATCAGCAGGGTGAGGTGCCACCACCTCTGGTGTGGGGATTTCTCTTGAAGGCTTTTGAGCAGCTCCTAGAGCTCCAAAGGTTGCCCATCCAGCTGCAATGTAATGTATAGGTAGCATCAAGTGATCTCTTCATGTCTAAAGTCATTAGTTCTTTCAACTGTTGTAAGGAAATGATTATTATAATAGCTCTAAATGCCCTTAAGAGACTTCTCATAGTTCCTGTGCAGTCACACACATCTCTCATTTTCCCCTCAGGGCTGCTAAGGAAAAGTCAAAGTGCTAAATCTGTGGACACAAGTAATGGAAAAATGGTATTGATCTGTCAGAGTGTTAAACTTCTGATGTGAATGGCCTGGGTGTCAATTGTTCATATGCAAGTTGGGATTTTTATTTTTTATTTGTATACAAGTTCTGTCATGTGGCCTCAGGGATGTTTGGAGTAATGGCAGGTGCTGCAGGGAGTTGTTAGGAGCTTGTTTTAATTGACTTGTAAGTGGTTTGTTTCTGTGAAATAGCAGCTGATAGTCGGTTCCCGAGTCTCTCATTTTATCTATGAAATACTTTCAGGCTAAGGGCTCTTTCTGGCTCTGTCAGGACAAGTGTCAGCAGTCCTTATTCAGCCCTGTATGTGGATGGAAGGAATGTTTTACTCATGACCACAGAACTGAGGATGCTCCTGCACAGACAAAGCTGTGACATCCATCCATTACAGGCTGGAGAGTTGGGCAGGGAGAAACATGATGAAATTCAACAAGGGGAAGTGTAGAGTTTTGCATTTGGGGAAGAACAACACGATGTCCCAGTATAGGTTGGGGGCTGACCTGCTGGAGAGCAGTGTAGGTGAAAGAGACCTGGGGGTCCTGGTAGACAAGAAGATGACCATGAGCCAGCAATGTGCCCTTGTGGCCAAGAAGGCCAATGGCATCCTGGGGTGCATTAGAAAGGGGGTGGTTAGTAGGTCAAGAGAGGTTCTCCTCCCCCTCTATTCTGCATTGGTGAGGCCGCACCTGGAGTATTGTGTCCAGTTCTGGGCCCCTCAGTTCAAGAAGGACAGGGAAGTGCTTGAAAGAGTCCAGCGCAGAGCTACTGAGATGATTAAGGGAGTGGAACATCTCCCTTATGAGGAAAGGCTGAGGGAGCTGGGTCTCTTTAGTTTGGAGAAAAGGAGACTGAGGGGTGACCTCATCAATGTTTTCAAATATGTAAGGGGTGAGTGTCAGGGAGATGGAGTTAGGCTTTTCTCAGTGGTGACCAGTGATAGGACAAGGGGTAATGGGTGTAAATTGGAGCATAGGAGGTTCAAGTTGAATATCAGAAAAAATTTTTTTACTGTAAGGGTGACAGAGCCCTGGAACAGGCTGCCCAGGGGGGTTGTGGAGTCTCCTTCACTGGAGACATTCAAAACCCTCCTGGACACGTTCCTAGGCGATGTACTCTAGGGGGCCCTGCTCTGGCAGGGGGGGTTGGACTAGATGATCTTTCGAGGTCCCTTCCAACCCCTAGGATTCTATGATTCTATGATTCTATGATCCATGCACTGCAAGTGCCAGATTCTGCTGAGACAGCTGCAGCTTTGTTATTGTGGCTTTTGCATAGCATTGACCCAAGCAGGATAGAGCCAAGTCCCTATGGGAAATTTAGCCTTTGTCTGAGTCCTCAGTGTGTATTACTTGTGTCCAGGACAACTGTAAAATCCTGAAATTGTGCTGGAATGGCAGCACATTCAGGCTTGCTTATCTGCCAAGGAGTGAAAATAAGAGCATGTTGTGCTCCCCTCTCCAAACAAAAAATACAAACCAGAAGCCACTAGATCTCTTCTTAGTTAGGAGTTTCCTGCTACCAAAAAGCCAGTGGATGTTGCCATCACCACCAGCTCCCATGAGCAGTGGAGTAACTTTCTGGTGAGAGTAAAGAGCTAAGGCTGACCTCAGGCTTGGCTTGTTTGCAGCAGGGACAAATTAAATGCAGATGCAGCATTATGGTATTGCTCTTAGAGCATCTCCTGAGTGTCTATAAACCAGTTTAGGTATTTCTTTCCTTTAAATTAATGTTCAGCATCCTTGGTTTGCTTTGGATGCAGCCACAATAGCAGCAGTAAATGACCTTCAGTTATATTTATTTACTGCCAGTTTTACCAGAAAATCCCTGATTTTCTCAGCCCTTTACTAGACAGCTTTCTAGACTGTTCAAAAAAAATGTGCTACTGCACAATTAGCAAAAATGTATCTAGATCTCCTGGAATATAAATACTAAGTCTATTTTTAGTGTAATAAAAATGATTAAGTTTGTTTGTCATGGACTGCCTGTAAAGAATAAATCTCTTACAGGAACTCCTGAGAAGAGATTGAGTAGCACTTTTTTGGTCTCCTTGGTATGTCAGCTTTAAAAAAAATACTGTCACATAACTCAGGATGATGTGCTGGATAGCTAATAACATAGAGAAGTTGATGCTTTCTTGTAATCTCAGATGTTTCTCTAGAACTTATGCTGTGAGACTGAAAGAAAAGCCATGGCAGAGGAGAAATAGTCAAGCCTGTTCTGGGTGTGCTGAAGATGTCATATTTATTTCACGTTTGAAAGTGTGGGAAATGTCTTAGCATGGGAGAAGTCACAATATTTGGTACAGGGTTCTGAGGTGGATTTTTCCCCTTTAAAGTCTTTGCTCTGTTTACTATGTGCTTTTGTGAAAGTGTCAACTGATGTTATTACAGTTGGCATCCTGAACCCTAAGGTTTCTAAAAAAGAAATTTCTTTTTTCAAGTCCATAGTTTTCTTCTCTTCAATAAAGCAACTTTTTGGTGTTGTAAGATCTTCAGGGCAGGGACAGAGATGTTAGCACACTGCAGCCTTTTGTCAGCCACTGCAATATAAATATACCACTGCTACTAGATTATTTTGAAGGGGCAAAAACCCCTAAAAATCAGGCCAGTCTTATGGCTTCTCGTGTCCTTGATCTCTGCAGCTGCAGTTTAATATTTTAGTTTCAGCTTTTTCTTATACTTTCAGCTATGTACTTGCTTACAGCTTATTCTACCATATACAGCAGCCAGGGAGAGGGCTCAGGATTTACATTTGTGGCAGCCCTGGGTTTCTGGGGTTCTGTTCTCTTACCTTTCCCAGGGGACATTCCCTTGGTGCTGATCTTGTAACAGATTTACAATATAAAGTTATATTTGTTCATTTAATCTATGTAACTTGGTTTATAAAATGGACATATTAACTGTAAAGTTATGTGCCAAAAATATTGTGTGATTGTGACAAATTGTAATAACCTACATATAATGTTTCTTTATTTAACCTAAGTAGAAAATTTTAGTGTATTTACTTATAGAGGCAAGATAGAAGTAGCAAAATATGTTGACTACAGAGAAAAGGTGTATTGTGGCAAAATGCTGTGTGGTTATGTTTACACATTCTTGGAGATAACCTTTGTGGAGAGGGGTTAGCCAAAAACCAGGATGTGTCTGCAGAAGAAATAGTGTGGAAAGAAGTTAACAAAAACACAGGATGCGCCTACAGAAGAAATAGTGTGGGAAGGATGTGTCTGAAGAAGAATAAGTATTGTTGGATGTATATGTTCAAGAAGATTTAGTATCGTTGATAAATGACAACTTTTCCAGCAACTTGAGTGTGAGCACAGAATGACATGGCCATAAAGGACTATAAATACTTGAGAAAATTTTAAAGAAGTCGCACCCACTTTGAGGAGCAGAGACTCCCGGGTGTCCAGCGCTGTTATTGCTTGTTGTCACTTGCTGTTAAATTCCAATTGATTCACTAATTGGCATGTCCTGGTCAATTGTTTAATGGGACTTAACTTATAACAATCTGGCTCTAGGACTTGATGCAGGCTGTTGAATGGGATGGGAAAATGAAAGATGATACTGGAAACATCCAGAACCTGTACAATTTGCATGCAAGTGTCTCTTGGTCTATGTTCACTTCCAGCAAAAACACCTGTGTAGAAGCAGAGAATGTTTCAGGAAAACAGAAGAATTAATGTTGAACATTAATTATTTTATTTTTAAGCCGTTTACCGTAAAACCCAGTGCCTTGAACCCAGGAAATTAAAAGCAGGAGATGCCTTTAACAAACTGGGGTGTGCAGATGTTACTGTGCAATTGCTGCTTTCTGATTTTTGGTCAGCAATTGCCTGGCTTGGAGCTGAATCCTGCATCCCTATGGAGCAGGGTGGGAGCCAACAGGAGAATCCCAGGGTTTCTCCCCCATGGTGCCCAGATGAGAGGGGCTGTGTTTGCAGCCTGGCTGGTGAATCCCAGGATTGTTGTGGAACTGGTGGCTCCTGCTGCTGGTGTCATGGGAAAGAAATCCTGGGGGTTTTTTTTCCATCCCCTGCCTGCAGCTGGGGGGGTTGGGTGCTTCATGTCCTGTCCTGAGGGGTGTGTGCAGTTTCCATGTGTGATGTGTTGCACCCGTTTGGTTAAATGCACCTTTTGTATCACCAAGGCTTAAGTGTACATTGTGTTTGCTTAGGGCCCTTTGGCAAGGACTTGTTCTCTGGCCTTAAAACCTCATAGACCTTTTTTTGTGGTGTAGTATCAAAAATCCTCTTTCATTTAAACCTATAAACATAATAAAGTAATTATAATTTTTTCCCCACTTATAGATCTGTGAATGTTACAGTAATGGTGCAGAATGTACATTTAATTTCTTGATTAAAGTTTGAGTTAATCTTTTATTTATATATGCATCGACTCCAAAACCCTAAACAATTTCCAAAATCACTCTCTCTCCATAGCAAGCACTCATTTTTGCATGCAGTGTGTGTAGCCACGTATCTATGTGATCATAACTGCAAAGCAGCTAAATGAACCCAAAGGGGATTTTTCCCTTCAGAAATGCAGGTTCACCTTGGGTACAAATAAAGAGAACTCCTGCCAGTCCTGTCCATTTTTTGTGGCTTCTTTGTGTAACTGTGGACACTGAATGTGAAACAGCATTAAAGTAGTGATAGTGTTAAAACTCTGAAGTCATATTTCTTGGCAAAGGACCAGAAGGTGTTTGCTGTGACCCTGGGTGAAGGGATTGCTTCTAAATTTTAGGCTTGGGAGTGCTGCTCTATTTCCTGCTGTTGGTTCTCTGTGTCACTGTTTCAGTTTATTTCTAGGGGAAATAAACTGAATATTTTTCAGTTTATGTAAAACAAGATGGGTAAAATAAAGTTAAAATATGCTGGGGAAGGGGTTGGACAAGGAGGGATGCTTTTAGAAGCAAGGGAAGGAAGCTGAGAGGGAGAGCAGAAGTCCAAAAGATTTGCACTGAAAGCCTGGAAGTTAGTGGAGGAATGAGCAGTTATGCTGCTGTACATCTATTGTGCTTCTGGATGAAGCTTAAGAGGAATTAGCAGGCAGGGAAGCTGTAGGTGATACTTTTTCAGCTGACTTGAGCAGTCATTGGTTTTATACCCAGCCAAATCTGGGAACTGAGAGAGAGGAATTCATAGCAGAGACTTAAGCCCACGGATGGTTAATCTTGTATTCTTTTAGACTTGAACTTTAAAATTGAAGCAGACCATAATAATGCTGAGACTGGGCTCTGTTGATTTTACAGCTAAAGTAACTTAATGATATAGTCCTTTTCTGCTTCATCACCACTACCCTCATTTCCAGAACACTACAAGTGCCTGTTTTGATTTTCTTTCAAAACCTAAGACATCCATATTGTGAGGCAGTATGAAGTCTCCATAATAAGCACCAGCAATGGATGACATAAAGTCATTTCCTTTCATAAGAAAAGTCAAGGTCTATAGTAACCTTGTGACAAAAGCAAATCTAGCAGCAGCTTTTCAATTTAGCATCAGCCAGCAAATTGGAAATCTGTAACAAAAAAAGGGGACTAGTTCTGCCAAAGAGTCTGGGAGCAAAAGAATTAATAGCAAGCATTATGAAGTGCCATACTGATAAGCATACTGTGACCTCTGTGTCCCCTGGGACCCCAGATGTGGTTTTGTCCCTGGGTTACTTTGGAAAGTGATGTTTACCCAAGCTGACTGCTGAGCTGTGGCCAGGATTCATTCCTGGTGGCATCATCGAGGAGGAGGAGAGGAAAAATGGTGCTCTGCAGTTACCCAAGAGACAAGGCTACAGGGATTGGGTTTTTTCCTGGATATTAAGAGTGGAAGCAAATATTTCTGAACAAGACTTTCCTGTCTTAGGGAAATTTTAAAAGAGATTTCTACACTGTAATCAGGTTATTCACATTCAGTGGATGCTGACACATCAAAGGCACTCGTGTGTCTGACTGCCTCTTCCTGGGAAGCAAAGCCATCCTGAGCAAAACTCCAGAGGGAAGCTCTTCAGAAGGGGGACAATAGGTCCTAGTCAGCCTGTCATAAAGCAGGTGAGTGCATCATGGATTTTCCAGTCAAATCTTGGGCTCAGACATTTAAGATTTCCATTTCTCCTCTGGTTCAATCCCCAGCGGTGCTGTCACAAAAGGATAAGTCTGTAATATTAATGATCTCTCCTTAAAATTACTTCCCCAACCTCCCCCTTGTTTTTTTGAGTGATAATTTTGGCTTTCTTGGGATGGCCACGTGATATTTCTAGGGGAGTGGATAACAGAAGATGTTTTTTTCCAAGCTAAAGAAACCTTATGGCCCATGGAGGCAAGGAGGATGGATGGAAATATTTAGAAAAGGTTTTTTCCTGTCTGAATCATCTCTAGTGCAAATTACTGGATTTTGTCAAATTGCAAATGCTGTAAAAATTCTTTATCAAGCATCTACAGTACAGCATTAAGTTCTTTGGACCTTGTGAGCATCGTACAGAACCTTCAGCAGAGACTCTGCAAATTTTCATAAATGGAGTACATAGTGTTGAGATGGATAATCATGAGTATTTAAATAGGAAATAACTTTGGTCAAGTAAAATGCCAACTTTTTCTTTTTTTTTTTTTCCTTTTAAAGATGACTCTAGAGAATAGTCTGTAAAAGAACTTGTCTCCTGTATAAATTCAGCACACAAGATTATCAGTTAATTTGCTTCTGCTTCGTACTCAAGTATGCAAAGCTGCTAAAGACTATTTTTGCCTTAAACATCCCTGGGCTTTTTTGTCCTAATTTATTCTGTATTTCCAATTAGGCTGTATGTTGTCAAAAAAAAAGTTACATCTTTTTACATTTTTTTTTTCCCCCTTAAAAATAAATTCCTCTTCTAGCTGAATAAATCCCCAATGGAAGCCTCCTGCAGCTTTTATCAAGGCAAAATTACAACATTTTTTCTGGAAGAGTGAGGTCTACTCCAGAAAAAGAAATACGAGATGGCCCTGACAGGAGCCAATCACAGAGGAAAATAAAGAATTAATACGAATATTATAGCATTCCCACCTTGGCATGAAAACTGAAATACATCACACTTGAAAAGGGGGTTTGGAGGTGTGGGGCAGCAAAAGAAAATAGTGTGTTTAGGCTTTACCTAACATTTTGGGGATAACTTCACTGCAGTTAAGTGGATCCTAGCATTAAGCATCATGATTTAAGTTTTTCTCTTGCTGGAAGCCCCAGAGTCATAAAATGGTTTGTGTTGGAAGGGACCTGAAAGCTCATCCAGTCCCAACCCCAGCCATGGTCAGGGACACCTCCCACCAGCCCAGGTTGCTCCAAGCCCCATCCAACCTGGGCTGGAACACTGCCAGGGATGGGACAACCTGGGATGGTGTCACCATCCTCACAGCTCAGAAATTCTTCCCAGTGTCTAAACTAAATCTCCCCTCTTCCAGTTCATTATTATCCCTTGTCCTATCATTCCAGACCCCTCCAGTGAGCACCTCCTCAGCTTTGCTGTAGCCCCTTCAGGTTCTGGAAGGTGCTCTAAGGTCTCCCTTTTCTTTTCCAGGCTTATGAAGCAATGCTCATGCACTGTGAGGACAAACCAAATGGCCATTTTTGGTCACAGAGCCAGTGCTGACCCTCAGGCATGATGCTGTTATGTCTTATTTCAAGATCTGGGTTGATTTGTTTTATGTTGTGTTTGTTTTTTTGTTTTTTTTTTTTTTCCTCAACCTGCCATTTGAATCTCAACTGTGGGAGCTGGGAAACCACCTTTGAAATATTTTTAATGCTGATGTCTGCAGCTTGAATGGAAGAGTTAATTACACATCTAGGTGCTCAAAGAAATTGGTGATGTTCAGGGTGAGAGGGTCCTTAGGAGATGGCAGAGGGGGAAGGGATGGAGCTGTAGAAAGATTCAGGCAAACACAACACGGGGGCTCTGCTGCAAGACTGAGTTATTCTCAAACTGCGTAGGTTTACAATGCCAGATAATGATATATTAATGTTCCCCTCCAGGTACAGAGCTGCTTTGATTCCCAGTTATTTGTATTTCCCACAGACCTGTAGTTTTTGCTATATAGCTAGGAAAGCTAAAGCCAAGAAGTTAATTTCTTGCAGAAATAGAAAAATGGCTCTTTTCAAGGCAAATTCTGAGCTGGGGCTGCGCTGCCTGGAATGGGAGGAGGTGAGATTAAACCCTTGGCTGCAAGGACTGCTGCAGAATATTTTCTTTTTCAGCACACTCTGCTCTGTCCTGAGCTCTGTGTAGCTGGGGCAGAAAGCTGGATCCTTCTTGTTTCAGCACCCATGGGTGCACTGACAGGAGAGTTTCCTAAGCCAGCCAGTGGTTCCCTGTGCCTGGTTACAGAATACTTGGATTTTGAGCCTCTAAGTTCAAGGAGGATTTGACTTTTGAGCATCTTGGCTCTCTAAGTATTGGGAATACTGAATTATTGGTAAAGCAGGACTTGCAGTTTCATAATGTTTGTCAGCATTAGCAGATTTCTATCGTAAAGCCTAGTTCAAAGGCATAGAACAAAGACATTGTATTTCTGTGTTCATGTGACTTTTAAATGTTATTTTGAAGTGCTTTCAAGATTGTGACAGTTGATGTCTCTTTTTAAATACAGGTAGCAAATACCTTCTGATTTACATAATAATATCAAACATCTATATGCAGAGGAAGATTAATTACTGCACACTGTACTTACCAGGCAAAGGCAGGGCACTTTCTTGATAATTACAGTATCACTGCAGAGTAAATATATCAGTCTTCAGCTGACAATATAATTAATAACACCTATTGAGCAGTTTGACTGCTGTACTTAGTTATTATTGCAAGAAGGAATTTTTCCAGAGCAGCTGTAGATCCTCATGGCTGCAACTGGAGCTGTTTGCTCAGTGCCCCTGGAAATCACCCCAGCAATATGTACAGTTTGGGTGTTTCTCTTCCTGATTGATGAGCTATTGAAATCTGAGAGCTGGGATTAAAACTAAGTTTCTGGGTTGTAAACCACCACCCTCTGCTCAATCTGAAAGAGGGAGAAACCCCAAATTAGGAAGTTCCAGGGCAGGCTCTTAGAGCTGGATTTATTTGAAGGCTTAGTTATAGAACTTGAAGATTTGACCATTATGGGAAAAACTGTGCTGAGGGGACAAATTTTAGCCTTTTTATTCTGACAGAATAGATTTTACAGTGTCATGGAAGGAACACTTGCTCCACTTTGCTCTCCCATCCCCTTTCCTGTCTGCTGCTATTGCAGCTCCTGAAGCTTTTACCATCTCTGTCCTGTTAGTGGTCATACTTTGTCCATCAGGTGATGTCAAGAGCTTGCTGATTTGCTTCTGTGTCTAGAACACAAGAAAGGAAGGAAGCCAAAAAACTTAATCACACCAAATGGATCCTTACTGCTGTCTTGTCTCTTCATCGACAAATGAAGACAAACATTTTTGGTCAAATGGTCAAACTACCACGTCTCATAATGGAGATGCTTGGAGGGGGAGTTATTTTGAGTTTATTTTATTTTTGAGTTTATTTTAGAGCCTCTTCCTCACAGGTTCTGTTTCTTGTCGGGGGTGTTACTAAAAAAACAAACCACAAAACACCAAAGCCCAAACTAAAAACCTCAAGCAAACCCAAATGTTCTTTACATGCTTTGTTGGCCAGATCTGTGAAACTTTGAAGTCACAGCAGTATTAATTAATACCATTAAGAATATATTGCCTCATCATTTTTAACGTTAAGCCTCAGGTAATAGTTAATGGTGCTGCAAAGTATATTAATAAAATTACTTGTAGTAATTAAGGAAGAAATGAGGAGGATGTGTGGAGCCTGAGAGTAGTGGGTTGGTAAGAAATGGGAACATAGCCCAAGGGACTACTGGGGGTTTGTCTCCATCCTCACCCTGAATGTGGCTGCTGGTGGATGCCCACGGGGCTTCCAGAGCTGCTGGAGAACCCCTCTGCTCCTCCTGGACATGGGACTGAGAACTGCTGTGTCTGGCTGGGCTTCTTTTGATATTTAGAAAATGGCAACTGAAGGATGGATTGACCTGCAAGCGTTAAGTAAGAGCTGGATAGATTTAATTCTCTCTTCGTTTACTCAGGAGAATTAGTCATGGTTCATTTGCAGTGGTTTTGCTGCTGCAGAGAAGCAGAGTAAAGACCTGAAGATTGATTCCCACTGCTGCTTTGCAGGAAGCATCTCAGGGAGTTGTGTTGTCAGAGCATCCTCCAGCTTTGGGTGATGGCTCTAACAACAGCTTCTGGCAACACTGAGACAGGAGAGCTACTGAGATGGAGTAAAGCTGGATCCTACTGGTCCAGTTTGCTTCCATTCTTCCTTTTGTTCAAATAACTGGGTGCTCATTTACAGCCAGTTGTTAAATGTGACATTAAAATGGAAAAGAGTTTTTGTTGGCCATCTGAAGGCTGCTAGCTCAGAGGTGGTTGTAATGAATCTGCTTATTGCCAGAGTGCTCAGCCTGAATGGAGTGGGGCATTTGGCAAAGTGGGGATCAGAACACATCTGTCCCACCTTGCTTCCCCTTCTAAAGCTCCAAGAATTGGTTCCCAGCATCTCTGTCCCTTACAAAGGTGACTGCATCTGATCCTCCTTCAGGTCATTATTTTAGGAATGGGAGAGAACAAAAGGGGAGCTCTGTATTTTGCTTTTCTTCCCTGCTAGCATGTGCCCAGGGGGAGGAGGGAAAAGGTGATTGCCACAGGAAAAAGAAAGTAAAATTTACATTTAGATCTCTCTTCTGAAAGGAAGAGAGAATCAAATGGTACCTAATGGCTTGAGATGCTAGATGACATTTTCTCAATCCCATACTGTAAATAACATTGCTCTAATTACCAAAACCTGCATGGCTGCAATGTTTTGTGTTGGTTCTAGAAGCTTTCTCTAATAAATTTAAATGAATTTTATCTTTCCTCCTGTTACAACAAAAAGTGGGGAAAAAAAAAAGGCTAATTTGCAAAGGTTGCATGAATGTCTATGCTTGCTGAATTTCCCAAGCATGTTTCTCTGTTCTGCCATCACTTGTTGCTATTTGTAGCTTCTTCAGATATTTTTGCTGGCTGCTTCAGAACAGACAGAAAAGACAAAATTAAATTTAAAAATTGGAAGAGTAGTGCCAATTGGAGTTAATTGCACGGGGTGCTTGTGGCCTATCAACAACTACTCAGCCCTAAAGAAGCATTGAGAAGAAAAGCTGCAGGGAACAGTTCAGATATGATTTAATTTACAGTGTTACATAAAAAATTGTTAAGAAATTAATTATCATCATTATTTCATGGTGGAAAGTGCAATATCTGTAAAGTCAGTTTCCCTGTGGAAGTTCTAAGCCCAGAGTCTTGAACACGAGCAAGCAACTCTTCCATCTTTTCCTTTAAAGAAAAACAAGGATCCTTTTTTCATGGTAAGGAGACAAAAAATGGTACTTGGACAACAGTGGCTGAACTCTCTTCCACTGTTTTCCTTTTTGAGGTGGAAAAATTGTCTGTGTCTTTATGCTATGAGCTCCTTAATTCCTAGGACTTGAGAAGCTTCTGAGAGCTCAGCTCCCATATAAAAGGTGTGAGCTTTGCCTTCTGAAATGTTATTCCAGGTTTCTGAGGAATCACCAGTTTCTGGGTAGGAATTTCCATGGAGGAGATGGTCCTGCCAGCCTGCAAGGAGATGTCAGCTTGGTGCTGTAGTAGGAAAACATTACCAGGCTGACTTGCAGCTTTCAGAACTGAAAAAAGTGTTTCAAAAATATCAAAATGTGTCATTTTGATTAAAAAGGCTATTAAAGAGAGTTTAACAAGCCCTGTTTTAGAGGTTAAAAGAAATTCTGCTCCTTACTGGGATTCAGGATACAGAGAAGTATTTTCAGGTTTGAATTTTTCCTGGCTCAGAGATTTTGAATTTATTTCAGCTTTGTATTACTGCCTGGCAAAATTTTCCAATGTCTTTGGTTCTTCTGTTCATTAGAGAAATGTTAGATTATGATGACAACATTTTTGGTTTACCCAAGTGAGAAATTCTCCCCCTAATTTGGGACCCAGCACAAACAATCCATGGAAATATTTTCAAGTATCAGCCTAGTTTCACTCTGAAAATATAGCAAGATTTTTTTTAAAAAAAACCTAATCCAGATTGCATTATCCTTTCACTGGTAGCACCAGATGGAGAGGTTGAGGTTTGTGTATTCAGATGAGCCTTTGTCTATCTTGTGGCTTTTGGGCAAATCACTTCTACCTTCTTAGTTTGTAAAGTGCAAATAATAGTACTTAAATCCCCAGAATGCTGAACATACTAATCTTTCTGCAGACCTTTCCTTCTATCATAGAAAAGATAACTATGTGCAAAGCCAGATTTCATCTTGTTTTTTCTTAAGCCTGTCAGGTTAGGGTGGAATTTCAAGAGCACTTCATAGGATCTTAGTTTTTATTCCCCTCAATAAGGCTGCAGCAGTACTTGGGGCAGCTTCATCCTGATTTTAACTGAACTTTGTTAGTCTCCTGCTCTTAATTTTCTTTAGTCCCATAAGAAAAAAACAGTATGTAGCAAGTTAAAGCAGGACTGAATTTTCTCACAATGTTTCTAGTAGTGTTGTGTAATAATAGATTTAAAAAACCAATTATTTCCTCAATGTTTTGGGGCTGACTTGGGCAGTAAGGAACAGAGGAAGGGCAGTGTGGGTCAAGGGATTGCTGGCTGGGCATTTTAGGAGCTAATATTTTATTTATTATTCTGGTGGCAACATGGTGCTTCCTGCAGTTAATGCAAGGTAGGTGAGGAAACTGGCCCAGACACTTTCCTCAGATTCCCTGAGTGAACAGGAATTTGTCAGATTTTCACTCAATGAGGTCAGCAGAGAGATGGCTAAAATGATGGAGCTTACACTGGGATGCTCTCTGCCCACACCTTGTGACACTGCTGCTTACTGGTTATGCTCAAGTTCAGAATGAGGTCTTTATTTGGAAGGTTAGAAAAAAAATGCCAATTACCCCAGGCTCTGGGAAGTGACTGATTTGGATCATAAAAGAGGTGGATTAAAACTCTGCTGCTCCTGCCCCAGCAGCTGCTTGGTGTGCAGTATTGCTCTGGACAGGAGGGATGGATTTTTGCTTTTAAATTCAAAGTTGTGGTTCTGATCCTTGGCTCAGTTGGTCACCTCTGAAAGTCACTGCCATCCGACAGCTCTCTTGTGACCTGGGTGGAAATGATTTATTGGCTCCCAGATTCTGAAATAAAAATAAATGGAGCTGCTTAGTGCAAGGCTGGTTTTAACTTGTGTTCAGCTCAGAGCTGCCCTGTGATTTTTCCCTCTGTGTATGGGTTCTCTGCTTTTTCAAGTCTGTGTTCCACCTGACTGTTCTCCTGGTCCTGTTGCTGCAGATGGATAGCCAGGTTCAGCTCTGGGCATGTTATGCTATTTTAACCTTTTGGAAGTATGTGCCTTGGGTTGCCTTCAGTGCCTGCTACACAGCAGGGGAAAGTCTATTAAAGCTCTGAGCAAGGAGTTTCAGATGCCTTTTTCTTGCTGTTTTTCCTTCAGGGAAAAACCAGGCAACTCAAGCAGTGAGTGAGGGATTTTTATCTTGTGTACAGCAACCTCATGCAAACAAGTGGCTGGGCAGCTGCCAGCAGGAATTGGCAGTCTCAGGAAGAGGTCAGAGGCTGAGCCTCTGAACCCTGTACCTTGAGCTGGGCTGGACGTGTGGCTCAGATGTGGTGCAAAGGTGGAATCTGCAATGCACCATAGGATATAGTTTAAATTTTCAGTTTGGAACTTTTAGAAGGGGTTATTTGGAAGTGGGCTGGGCTGGGCACTGCTGTTTGCAGCAAGTTCTGTGCTCGAAATTCCTCTCGGGAGGAAAAGACCCTGACACAACCTTGTGCTTGCTTGAGAGAGCTGTCACATCCTGAATTCCCCACTCCTGTCTCTGGCTTCTCACCAGCTGCCATCAGGAAAATCCAAGTTTTAAATAGAGGGCATTCCTGCTCTATATTCTACTTGTAGTTCTAAGGACTTTGCTTTTTATAATGACCAGTGTGGGCATTATAAAATCCATATGGTTTATGTAGACTGTCTGGAAGCTTGGAGATGTAAGGAGGTACTAATGAGTTAAACTTGGAGTTGTTAAACCATGGCTCTTCTCCAGAGAGACATTTTCCCAGAACAAAAATTATGTTTGATAAAGATGTTCATGTTTTCATTGCAGCTTTCGTTCTCTGGAGGGTTATTTCATTATTTCATTAACATGTGACATTCACTATGGATTTGGAAAGGTGATATTGAAAATGGAGCTAAAGGAAAGATGAAGCTGGGTGGATATAACACTCCTGTATCTTCTGGAGAAGGAACTGGGCATCAAAAGCATGGGAGGAACCAAAAGCTGTAGAGGAGTTTGAGGTTATGGTGTAAGAGAGGCAGCAGTTCATATTTGGAGCCCTCTACATCTTAGAGGCATCTTCAGTCTTTTCCTCTGATTTGAAGATATTGAGTTGGGAGGAGATGGTTCCTGAGGGGTCTGAGGTCCTCTCTTTCTTCCCAGATGGTATTGAATAACAGAATTGTTGAGATTAGAAGGTGTCTCTGAGAGATCCTTAAGTCTAAGCACCCCTCCTCAAAGCAGGGTCAATTAAATCAAGCTGCTCTGGGTCTTGCCTAGTTTGAAGTATCTCCAAGAACTGAAAATCCACAGCGTTTCTGGGCAACCTGTTTTAGTGTTCAGTCATGTTTGTGATGAAAACAAATTAATTCTTAAGTTTAAATGGAATTAGCTGCATATTTCATCTTGTTCCTGTTCCATGTTGTCAATTCACTGGATACCAGTGAGAAGAATCTCTTCTCTTTCTTGCCCCCAAACATGTGTCAGCTGGAGCAGAACTTGACACCACAACCTTGAAGCTGCTTCTCGTAACAGTCTTTTTAGCCAAACTTCATAGTGTCTTCTTTCCCTCTTGCCATTCTGCCTAAAACAGGGGTTTTCACTAATTTGTTGTCAAATTCACGGGCTCTCAGACTTTCTCTCCCTCAGATGTTTGAGTTTTCACCTTGCTGTTGGCACAGGGCTGAAATGAGCCTCCTGTATCTCCCTGATGTCTGCTTGCTGCTTTCCTTTGCTCCAGGCTATCCAAACCCTCTCAGGGATGCAGAACCTTTTATCACTCTGAGCTGCTGTGCACCTTTTGCAGAATTTCTCTGATGTGTGTCTGTGGGTCAGTAAGATCACCTAATGCACTTCCCACTGCTGTGTTCTTGCAGCTCCTTCCTGGTGATTATTGCTCTGGCCTTTTGCTTCATTTGCTGTCTGATGGAAAGTGCTGCAGGAGCTGTGATTTTTGCCAAATTGATGGTCAAACCTGAAAACAGCTTTAAGGAAATCTATGGTAATTGGCATGCTAACAAATTAAATTGCAGGTGTGTGAGGATCACTTGCACACCTAGATGAAAATCTTGAGCCAATTTATAGTGTGAAATAAAGGCTATTTAAACACTGTGACAGTAATCAGTGGTTGTTGATACTAAAGCTCATACTTAGGGGAAAAAAAAAAAAGCTCCCACAGAACAATTTCTGCTTTATCTTTTTCTTCCTTCCCTCAGATAATTCCCAGATTTTTTTATTAGCATTTACGTAAAGAGATTAAAATTACATTTGAAATAATCAAAATTTAAATCTTTATCTCCTTTAAAAGCTCTGTCTAAATAAACCTGAGTATTTTAGAGCTGTGGCATTACTTAGGAGATTTGGATGCATTATCTTGGTAACCTTTATAAGCTGTTACTTAGAGAGCTGCACAGATTCCTAGAGCAGGGTTTGCAGTTTGTGGGGGGAAAGTTAGGATAGAGACACCAAAATCCAACCAATCTAAACTAAATGAGACCCCCAACCTCACAGTCAAGTGTGTTGAAGATATTAAGTGGAATTAATAAAATATCGAATCAGAATTGGGGGAAAGCTCTAAAATCCTTATTTTCATTACAAGGCACAATGTAACTGTTCTCTTGGATTTCACAGCACAGCCAAAGCATCTGAGAAAGGGTAATTAACCCTTCCTGTCCCTTTCAGATCCAAGGGCTGGATTGTCTTTTGCAGTTGAAGGGAGGTTCACAGCTCTGGCCTGCCAGACTTAGCCCCAGAAAATGCCCACAGGTGGCAGAAGTAATGCATATCTTTAGTGCACATCTGCAGCCTACAGATACTTCCTGCAAAATCAGCTTTTGGTCTTCCCTCCTTCACTAGGATACATAAATTGGTGATAGAATAATTTTTAATGTCCAGATGTGCCCAAGCAGCTGGAGCTGTCTCTCTGCTGCTATGTCAAAGTCTTTCCCACTGTTTGTTTTTTTCCCCCTTAATTACTTCTGTGGTGGTGTTTTTTTAGTTCAGTTAGTAGTGGCAGTGCTAATCTGATGCCTACTGAAGGCTTTTTTACTGCCTCTACAGTACAGATGTTGGAGAAGTAATGAGTCTCCTGCCAGCTTCAGTACCATTGGCAGTAGAAGATTGCAACCAGTTTGGCCAAGGCTTATAAAACAGGAATCTTCAAGAATCTCAGAATAATGGACAAAAGAAAAAAAATTCTCAAAAATAATTTTGAATGTTTTGTTGGAATCCAAAGAATCAAGAATCCAGGATGTATTTCCACTGCAGAAAAACATTCCTATTTTATATGGTTACTGAAGGAACACTGAAACTGTAACTTCTGCCTCCTGCCTCTCAGGGCAGTCTTAATATTTTCCAGGTGTTGTCTCTGTTGTACATAACCTGTGTGCTTCTGGAGTCAGAAATAGCAAAGTCAGTAGTGTCTAGTTTTGGTAAAACAGGTCTAAACCAAAGACTCATTTTCCTTAATGGTTTACAGCAGTTATCCATCACCTTTAGTGTCTATTTCTAGCTGTGTCCCACACTTGTCCCTTAAGAGAAAGACAGTGCTCCTCCCAACAAACAATCTAATCCCTTCAGTAAAAACAACCCTGTTGTGGTCTGCTTCCTCCAAGAACAAATCTGAGTATGATTCTGGGCTTTCCTGTCTACATATTCTTGGGGAAAAAATGACATCCATAGCATTCTGCTTGGTCACAGTGTTAGATGCAAGCAATTATTTCAGCTGATGGATCCACTTATTCTCTAGAAGCTATAGCTAGCTCTTTGATATCTAATGAAAGTAGTTGCTACTTTCAGTACTTTACATCTTCAAAGCACTGTATAAACACTTAATTTAACGCAGAACCCACTGGGGATGGGAAATGACTGCAGAATCTACAAACTTGCACTTGCAGGACTAAAAGGCCTTTCCCAGAGTTGATGGAAAGTTACACTTGCTTTCCACGGGGTGTTATTTATGCCAGAACTGACCTGTCCCTTGCAAGCTGTCTGTAGGCACAGCTTCCCTGGTCAGAAAAACACAGATTAAAACCTCTTGGCATTATTCACAGCCACTTCTTTTATCACTGTAAAACCCCATATTTTTCCCCTATCAAATCAAGAGGCTATTCTAGGCAGTTTGCTGGCCCATGAACCAAGCAAACATCAGAGCTTTATTTGGAAACCTTTGGATCCCATGCCCTCATTTGGAGTCCTGTGGGACCATCACCTTTTTGTCTGACAGGCCCACAGGTTCTGGCTCAGGATGTGCCTGCTGAAGGGATCTAGTGAAAGGTCTTGGAAGGAGGCAGTGACTTGATTCCAGTGGATTCCCAGTGTGGAATCCACATCCAGTGGATCCCAGTGATGAATTCTCAGAAAGTCATAGATGTGAGTGTGCAAGTCCAGGCATCTGTAGCAGCTGTTGTTTCTTGTTCCTGCTTTCCTGTCCTCTGTGTTTGGGAAAATTTATTTTAGTCTTTTCTCATTCCTGAGTCTGATCTACCCATAAAAGTTGTTTGGTTTTTATCATAAGCTTCATGATCTTCATCTGCCTTGCCTGTGACCAGCACACTGCCCCTGGGTGGGGTTTGGGTTGGAGCTCGGGTGTGGGATGCTCATGGCTGGGGCTGTTGTGTGTGGGCAGCAGGGAACACTGAGGCTTGGTTATGGTCCTGCTGGGTTAATAATCACTGGAAATGCTGGGCTCATCCTTTTTGCCCCTGCTGCCACCCACTGTTCTGTTAAATAAAAAGGTGCTGAGTGTTTTAGTGTAACTGAATAAACAGCAAAGCTTCATGAAGTTGGAGGGTGGTGAGTTGAGAGCAAGATGTTGCAAATAAAACTGCTGATTTCCAGGCAGGTGTGGAGACTGGAAGTGTTAGAGCAGCTTACAAAAGTCTTACCACTGGCCAATTTCCAAAGACTTTCTTTTATCTTAAACCAGCTAGAGACATGGAAAACAACATGGTCTGTTCTCCAAGACACGGGACATCTGCTGGTGAGGTACTGTCTGCTGGGTTTTACAGCTGATCATTTTGTGAGCTATTTGTCTGCTGAAGCTCCTGGTAAAGAGATACCAAGGGAGACACAATTACAGATGGGGCTCTGTGAAGCGTGGTCACTGCTGCCCACCAAGGTTTCAGCTGGGATGCCCAAGAAAGGACCCAGCACTGTCTGGGTGCTCTGCCAGCTGCCATGCAGACTGATCTTGACATTACAGATGGATTTAAATTAGTGAAAGAGGCTCAAAACAGGCAACTTTGAACATATGCTTAACAGATACGCTTCACAGTATCATATGCTTTATGGCATTTGGTTCTTGAGGTGTTTCCATCCTCCTGAAGGTGTTAGGTTTGATGGGATCTCAGAATTAATGCCTCCAAGTAGCTGGTTCCTTGCCCCGTGTTCTGAATTCCACATGGGTTTGTTAGGAAAAATCTAACACAAATTACCTTACTAATCTCTCATTTGTAAATACCACTGTAAGAGAAGCAAACTTTCTATTCACGCATCCTTTCATTATCATGGTAATTAATTTCAATTTATCACTAATTAATGCTGTTCTCTAGCTTAACCTGCCCCTTATTAGCAGGAGCAACTGGGAACCAGGGAGTGTGTGAATTGCAGCTGCTGGGCTCTTGGTTGACAGCAAAGTTCTCCCTGGCATCACGAGCTGCCACTCCGAGCCCCTCACCTTCCCTGCTGCTGCAAACCATGATGGATGTGCTGAGCTTTGCCTCACCCTGATGTGTGAAGAGAAAGGTTAAGAAGTGGGAATGTCTCATATTTTAAAAGCAGCGATTTAGCTGAGGGGAGTGATCAGAAATCCAAACACGTCTGGTGGAGAAAAGAGTTGGGGGCGAGGAGGAAATACAATGATGCTGTGCACAGATGCTCTTTGATCTTGGCTGTAATTCAGAACAGCACAGTCCTGCTGCAGGTGGCATTAGATAAGAGGATGTATTCCCTAGACAGATTTTGCTGGCACTCTGAAGCAATTAGCTTTTGCTTGTTTGTAAAGTGAACATAACATAACCAGGTGCTCCCCCTCTTCTTCTTCCCCAAAAAGTGTGTTTGAGACATCCCCATCTCCCAAATGGATTAATTATGGTTTCATGTCCCTCCTGGATCAATTACAGAAGTTTGTGCTACTGGGTTTGCTACAGGGAGTTCTTGTTCCATTTCTCTCTCTCTCCCCCCCACCCCCCCCCCCCCGAAAGGTGCTCTTGAACTGAATTCTCCCTCAATGGGTGTAAAGCAAAAAGTTCAGAAGCCCTGAAATGTTAAAATGAGACCCAGATAGTTTTAGTTCAAGGGCCAGAAAATTCCTTGTAGGCATTCATGGGTATTTTGAAGGTGGGAAGGAGTTGGGTGAGATGAGAGAGAAGGAGCATAGCTTAGGGAAGAGCTGCCCTTCAGAGGACAGAGCTGTTGCACACCTCAGTGTATTGCCTCAGTGTTATTTTCCAGACTATCTTTGGTACAGAAAACAAATGTGTGGCTGCTTTTCTGCTTTGTCCTAACTTTATTGCTAGATGACCCTTCTGAGAAATAATGACATGCATCAGGAGCTGCAGCTGGGTCCATGTGGCAGCAACAGGAGCAGAAATCTGCTCTGGTTTTGTAGAGCAGAAATGGGCTGCTCAGGAAGGTAAGCCTCGGGCCCTACAACCCTGGGCTTAAAATCTCCCCTTAATAGGTGTTTTATTACATTCTAGAGATGTCTGGCACTGGGGCTTGGCTGGACACAGCCTGAGAGGCTGAGGTACCAGGCAGAAGGAGAGGTGGCTGCTCTGGTCAGAGATCAGCTGATGGAGCTGGAGGCCAGCTCCCACTGCAGCTTATAGAATGCACATTTTAAATAAACCTCCTTTCTCCTGTGAAAAAATTAATATGTAAAGAGATGAAATGGATCAGGTTACTTTCTCACTTCGTCCTTATTTTGTATCTTTTTTTCCATCTCAAGGAAGCTCCCAAGATACCTTCTGTAGCATCCCCTAGGAAGTGTTGAGATTGCTTTTTGAGCCATCTCTAACCAAAGTTCCTACCTCCAGGAATTAGGCTAACAAATCAGCTTTTAGAAGCTCTCAGCCATTTGCTGCCTTACAGTGTAATTGTGCATGACTGTTCCTCATTAGACAGCAATATTTACCTCTGGGGAATGGGGCTTTCAGCCCAGGATGAATTAAACTGGAACTCTGGCAAATGTCACTGCTGCTGTCAGGACTGAAATAAATGAGCTGGCTTTGAGCACGTGCAACTCTCAGCACCTGGATGTTGTGTCATGGGATGCTGGAGGCTCCTGGGGGAATTACTGAAGCTTTGATGTAGCTGCTGCTGCTCTTAAATCTCTGCTCCTTTCCCAGGGAGCAGGAATGCAGAACCTGAGCAATGCTAGAATGTGTTTTACTGGGCACATTTGGGTTGCACTGGAGACCAATTGGCAGGGAAGCTTTATTCATCCCAATGCTGCCAAACGTGTTAGCAGTTGTGTTTTAGGATATACACATCTGTGGTTCTGTCTTGGATCCAAACTATTATCCAATTTGTGCATGAAAGCAAGAGGTAAATTCCAGCTCTAAACCTGCAAATCACAGTTCTCAGCCACATTTCTCTCTGCAGGGGCAGGATGGGAATTCCCTTTTGTTTAAGGGTTTTGACAGAAGGGGGGGGAGGATACCCTGCTTTGCTCACTGTCACATATTATCAATTCTGCTCTAGTCAGTGAATTCTTATCTCCAGGGTCCAAACACAAGAAGTTAATGAACCATTTGAACTCAGCACCCACTGATCCCAATTTGAGTTGTCTGTCCTCTGGGAACCCAGGGCAGAAGGGGCAGTGATAGGGTGAGGGGCTGGGACAGAAAGAAGCAAGAGGTCAGTTCCTAGCAGCTAACTGGCCTGGGATTACTGAATTTTTTTTATGATTTCAGTTACCTGCAGGTCATTCTTCAAGGTTGCTGTCTTCCATCAGAAGAGAAAAAAAATAAAAGCAGGAGGGCTCTGCATGGGTCCTTTGCCCCTACAAAGTGAATTTATTGCCTTTGAGCTTGGAGTGTATTTCTAAGGAGATGCCAGAATATAGCTGAGGTTGCCTGCTGAGTGCTTTTATGTCCTTCCCTGGAACTCTGGTGTCTCCATGCATAGGTGCAGGGGCTGATTTCCCACACCCCAACCTGGACTGGGTGCTCCCTGCCCCTCCAGCATGTGGGCAATCCTAGGAAGGCCTGGTGCTGGCATCTGGGAACAGAGTTGCCACCTTCTAGTGCTGGAACTGTTTGTCAGGGATTGCTTCAATTCTCATCTTTAAGTACTGTCCACTTTTCACTTGTTGATGTTAAGCAGGACCTGGATTTTTCCTCATAGATTGTATGTTACTAAACATAAAATAGAGCAGGGGGATGTTCTTGTTGGGATGGCAGGAGGCTCAGCCTGTCCTCTCCAGTGTGGTACCCAGTTCAATGAGAAGGATGTAATCTGTGGCATGGTTATGAACTGAATTCATGGAGGGGTTTAGCTCTGTTAATTGAAAAAAAAACTCTCCAAACAACAAAACCCAAAGCATATTGAAGTAAGTGGAAATCTGTCAGTTCAGGACAGCTGAGCAAAGTGACTCTGGTCACTGAAGAACATAACTGGTCTCAAAATGGAGCTGGTGCTTTTCATGTCTTGGGCACGTTTCAGTGGCTGGATTAGGGTATGTTGGGCTTCTGAACCAAAGGAGAGATTGATCTTGCTTACTCCTGGGTGTCTACATCATAGCCAACTGCACTGGAGGGAGTTTTCCACTCCCTTTAGAGCCAGTGGAGAGGACCAGGTTGTTCTAAAGGATGATGCATCTCCCCTAGACATCCACGTGAGGATGAGATGACATTCAGAAATAGCAGTTGCTCTTCACTAACTGTAAAGAGAGCAGGGATAACATGGGTGCCTGCTATAGACATCTAAGGTTTAGACTAATCCCACCTGGCATGCTTTCAGGTCCTCCCTGAAGTTAGTAGGCTTTCAGAACATTCAGTTTGATCCAAGGGATATTCAACATTCACAGAATCAAACTTGAACTGCCTGCATGAGATGTGGAAGTTGTTCCACATTTGTCCTGAACCTCTGTGGGTGGCAGATGCTTTGCTCTTCCTTGTCAGGTGGAAAAGCATTAGTGCTGGGTGCTCTGACAGGAAGAAAAAAAAAGTATTCTTTTGATCTCTGCAATAAAATGTAATGTGGAGATTTGGCATGAGTCACCGTCCAGTGACTTATGAGAAGAGCTGAGTGTATCAGCTTAAAAGCTGAATATATCTGGATACTCAGAATCTTCAAAGATCTCACTTTGTTGTACTAATTTCAGTGTTTTTCTAGGGCAAGGTAGTTCATTCTCTTCCTCGCATTTTGCATGCAAAGCATCTGGTTTAAATACAAATTAGTCTGAAAACAATCCTCTTTTTACTTGAAATTTTTAAAGCTTGGATTTAGCTTTTAGGCTCATTAATATTCACAAACACTGCTTAGTTAAGCTTGCTTTAATTTCTCTGTGTGCTTTGTTAACGGGGATTATAGTGATGTTTGCATTTGCATGCAAGACTTTTACCATTGTGTAAATTTTGGTCTTTATTATGGAAAAAAGAAATGAAAAAAATGTTGAAAATCTACCTCAGTCCCTCTGGTGCTTTCTCTAACTTTTGTACTGCTCAATAGCTTTGTGAGAGTATTTCTTTCCATATTTATTAGGTGGATTTTTCATCTCTCTTTGAAAGATATTTGAGAGTCTTGGAACCCCAGAGGAGAAGGCAGGCTTTTGGTCTCCAGGTATGCCTTTGGCACACAACATCAGCAAGGGAACATAACCCTGCAAATTTGGAAAGCAAAGACAGCCTTGGAATTGTCCCATAGCTTGTACCAGTCCTTCACTCAACTGAGACAATCACAGGAATTACCAGTCCTGTTGCCTTGGCCAAATGAGCTGGAAGGCACAGCAGCATTTTCCTAATGATGTTCTGGAGCCCAAGTCTGCTCCCAGCAAAACACCTGGACTTGGCAGCTTGTGGCTGGGGAGGCTGGGAAGTGTATACAGAAGGATAATCCTTAGCTTCTTTTTTCCATTCAGTTCCAAACGTGTTCAGTGCTTTGGAAAAGCAGCAGATGAATGAGTCTGGAAGCTACAGCCTGCTATAGAATCACAGAATTGTCAGGGTTGGGAGGGACCTTTAAGATCATCCAGTTCCAATCCCCTGCCCTAGGCAGGGACACCTCCCACCAGCTCAGGTTGCTCAGAGCCCTGTCCAGCCTGGCCTTAAAAACTTCCAGGGATGGATGGGGCTTCCACCAACTCCCCGGGCAACCTGTGCCAGTGTCTCACCACCCTCTTCCTTACTTCCAGACTAACTCTACCCTCCTCTAGTTTGAAACCATTCCCCCTAGTCTTATCACTCCATGACATCCTAAAAAGTCCATCCCCAGTTTTCTTGTAGCCCCCTTCAGATACTGGAAGGTCACAATAAGGTCTCTTCAGAGCCTTCTCCTCTCCAGACTGAATAACCCTAACTCTCTCAGTGTCTTCACAGGAGAGGTGCTCCAGCCCTCTGATCATCCTCATGGCCCTTCTCTGGACACTCTCCATCACATCCATGACTTCCTTGTAACAAAGGCTCCAGAACTGGATGCAGTAATCCATCTGGCCTGAGAGAATGTGGAGCTCCAACAGCCATGAGGCTGGGGTTGTGCCTGAGTTGGGCCTGTAGAAGGTGCCAGGGTGGTCCAGTGCCTGCTCAACAGAGCACTCGATGGCCAGAGCTTAGTTTGATGTCACCTCAGAGGGGCAGCTGCTCAGCAAGATGGAAGATGTTATGCAGAGAGGGGATGCAGTAATGAATAGGTTTGACCTTAAAGGCATAAAGTTGCTCTTTTGAATCTTACAGGGTTCTTTGTGTGCATCATAGAGCAGTGTGTAACTGTCTGCCCCCTGTCCCATTGGCCTGGGTTACTGCAGCATGGCTCTCATGATGGCTTCCAACCTTGTAATGAAGCAGTTATGGCAATGTTTGACCACAGAGACCTCTTCCTCATCTATTAGTGGCACAGATGACTTTTTCATCCTCTGGAGGACCTCAGGGTTCTGGTTTTCTTTGTCATGTGTCTGCTGGCAGTTCCATATTTGTATGCAAGTGACTAATGTGACCTTGGGCCACAGAGGAGAACCCAGGGGCTGTGGCAGTGCTCAGAGACAAAGCTTGGGTGAAGACACAGAACTGGGCTTTTAGCTTGGGCTGTTGGTTCGGGAACCAGCAGAGGTGGTGAGAGAGACAAAAACTACAAGGTAAGCCCAGGAGCTGAGTGTGAGATGGAGCAGGACTTCTGAAGAGCAGATTTTGGCCTTTTCAGAAGACTAGTACAGAATGTACTTAATCAAAGGGGTCCAGGAGGGATGGACATATTTCAAGGAGCTTAGTGCACTTTGTTTTTGACAAGCTTGTCCTCTTGTGTGTAGCTGAAGCTTCCCCTGCAAGGGGAGCAGAGGGTTGCTGAGACATAGCAGGAGATAATCTAATGTTTGTGATGTGTGTCTGAATCCTACAGCTCAGAGTGAATGTTCCCTTTTTCTTCTCTTCTTCTTCCCTCCCTAAAAACTTCCAGCACTCAAATCAGCACCCAGAGGAAATGTGTAAATCTAAGAACTTCCCGTGCAATGAGTGAGCTTTATTTTCTCTGGTTTGAATGTATTTGTATGGCACCTTCTTTTGGTGTCTTTGACAACATTCCCCTGTAGTCTGTAATTTCATGCATCTCTGTAATTTATCATTCATATAATTTTGGCTTACGTAGCAGAACCTATAAATCAGGTAAATTATTATTGTGCTTGCATAATAAGTAGTACCCATATTTATAGCATCTCTTCAGAAAAGGCTCTTGGGTTGGTTTTTTTGGGGGGTAGGGCGTGTTAAAGAGGAAAAAAACACAGTGGCATTTTCTGGCAGACCACCTTTTGCCTCCCTATTATTTTGCATTTGTATCCCTATTTCAGCACAACAGTCTGCCCAGTCCACTCCTACTGGGAATGCTGGTGTTTTTTCTTTTGTGGGATGCATCACAGGAGCACATCAGAGCAACAGGAAGAAAAATGCAATGTAACTCTGAGAGCTGGTCCCTTTCTCTCTTCAGCTAGAAAGGTGCAGAGAGTTAATATGCCTCATGATTTATTTGTTCATTTATTTATTGATGTTCAGTCTGGTGGATTTAGGGGTTTCTGTTACCCCTGTCAGTCTCTAATCCTTTGTTGAATCAGTAGCAGGATGCAGTCTTTGTTTACTCCAGTTTAATAAATCATGGGAAAGGTGGGGAGGGAGAGATAACAGTTTCTGTATCTATTGCATTGTGTTGTGCTTCATCCATAGTGTCACTAATCCAATCTCTCCTGCTCAAAAAGAGGTGAGAACTTGCAGGTAGCCTTTGATAAAGGCTAAGATAGAGAGCAAATAACCCCTCTGTTTATTTAATACATGTACCAATTAAAACTTATGTTCTGTGACAGTTCATACTTAGTTTTGGGCCTCCTTCTGCATTCAGAAGGAGATGCACAAGTTTGTGTTGCCCTTACCTATTCACTGCTTTCTAAAGTCAGGTAATAATGGATATTGTTCTGGTGAGTCTTTTAAATTCATTTAATATCTGTCCATGTAAGTGAAGATGGGAGGCTTGTGGAGAGCATCAGTTCTCTATTCAATTTCTTCACAAAAATTGACTTTCCTAGTTTTATTCTATAAAACAAATGTCACTGATTCCACTATAGTTACTACTGAACCTCAGCAGTTGTCACAGACTTGTTGCAATAGGTCTCTGTAGAGCCCTTTTGAATGTACTTGTGCAAAGATGCCACGTGGACTGGAGTTTGGGTTGGGGTTTGGGTATTAAAAAGAAAATAGAGATGCAAACCCTGATTCTCTTCTTGTACTTCAAACTGTCAGAACTTTCAAAGCCAATATTGCACTGCAAATCAATGTGGGCTTTAGTATGTCAGCTTTCTGATACTGATTCATATTGGGATTTTTTTTTAAAGTTTTGTTATTAAGTAAGCTCCAGCAGAGCTGTGTTCAGAGATCAGTGCTTCAAGAAGCAAAACACTTCATCCTTTCACACACACGTGTTGCCTGAATCCTGCTGATTTAAATCAGAGTGCTCTTGGTTACATAAAGGAGGATCAATATCAGTTGAAAGATTTGGAATTAAAATGGAGAATATACCATGGTTTAGAGAATCTGTCAGCCCAAGATAAAGCAGAACAGCCAGAAAATGATGACAAGTTGAGACTTAAAGTTAAGGAAAATAGTTATACAATGTCAACAGCATAGAAAGGGTGAGGCAGAATCATTACATCTTCCAGTTTGCTTTGCTGAACCCACTGAAATAAATACTTTGAGAAAAGAGGTGCTGGTGCTAGAGAAAGATTACACCTGGTTTCAACTGGGCTTCCTTATCTCTCCCTGCACGTTTATAAAAATTGTTGATGTGTCTTACATAAAGAGAAGTTAATTATTAAATAATAGTAATTCTAACATTTCTCTAGTAAGTCTGTGAACTCATCATTACTGTGAATAGTTTGTTGTTCTAGTTTAGGGTGAAAAAAAATGCATGGTCCCAGTATTAAGGGATTAATTACCTGAAATTTAGTGCCACAGCTAATTTATTTGTTTTGATTTAAGTGCAGAAGTTGTATCATAGCCTCAAGGAATTGTGTCCATAACGTGTGAGCATGGGAATAACTTTGAGTCTGAAGCTTAAGATGTGTTTGTGTGAAGCTCAGTGAAGCACCAAATTTTAAGGATTCTTGTGCATGTGATGCATACATTTATTATGGTGAAAGAAAAAATATAAGAGAATTTTTAAAAGAGCCATGAAAACTTCCACTTGCACAGATTTATAAACTGTAAAGCTTTGCAATGATAAAGGTAAAATGATTGTTTCTGAAAGGGTGCTGAAATAATGCACTCCCTGGTTCTAAGACCATGTCCCCTTCTATACTTTCTCATTTTAAGAGATGAAAACTGCTAAGAAACAGAATATTTAGTGTACTAGCAAGATTTTTCCCATTATGTAGGAAGGTAGTTGCAAAAACTCTGTTCTTTTTAAGAAAAAGCAGTAAGACATGCTTCCAAGGTAAATATTTTTTTTTTAATGCTTAAAAATAATAAAGTTTCGAAGTATTTTGCTGGAATAGTTCTTTTTAGCCAAATGTTTTAGTTCATATATCTTATATCTTTGAATTTCTGGTATCCTGTGGAAGGGGTTGGTGTTGGCAGGCATTTTTCTGAACATCATCTTGCTGCCTATAAGCTGATTTTCTCAGGGAAGCTTGGAAAGGTGGTGAGGTTACAGTGATAAACCTTCAAGGTTGGGTGAACTGGAAATGAGACTCTTGTCTTGGATGGTGGTGAAATCAGGAGCTGTGAGATTGAAATGATTCTTTTTTTCCCCTTAGCTTTTAGTTGAGTGGAGTTTATACAGTTCAGGACATTTGAACCAGTGTCCAGAAGACAGGACAGATTAAGTAGTTTATTGAATCCTCTTTGCTTTCCTGCTCAAGCCAGAGCAGTCACTTTTATTTGAAGTAAAAGAATAGTTGAAACTCAAGCTATGAATTCAAGTTGACTATTTTAACATCTTATGGTTTGTAGGCTTGGAATATCAGGTTGTTGCCTTGAAATTCTCTCTGTAATCCATAAACTCACTAAAAAAAGGGTTCTTGTTTTAGTTCTTCTCTCAAAAGCTCTGGCACCATCCCAAGGAAAACCTTGTAAAGTGTATTATGAAGCTTATGTCAGACTTTTAGGACCTGATGTTTCTATGGGCGATCAGTCAAGCCTTTTATTTATTTTTATTGTATTTATTTGTGCTGTCAGATTTGTACATTTTGGGTTTTTTTGGGGGGGTGGTGCTTTAGTATATTTTCATCTTTAAGTCATTTTCACATTTCCCTTCCCCATCCTGTGGTTTGTTCTACACACACACATTCTTTGCCTTGTTAAAAATTCAGCAGTAAAGCTCAGGTGGGGACCTGTACAGGAAATACAAAATCCCAGTAGATCTGGCATCTTAGAGTGTGAAAGACTTTTCCACCTCAGTGTACTTGTACCTCTTAAATCCCTGGGTTTTTTTTTAATCCTGTATTAACTTTTCCAATCCCTACCCTGCCAAAAGCTCATTTAAACTAAATCTAGATCATGCACCAGCCCTGGAGAGAATCTCCCTGTAACATCTGACTTCTCCAGCTGATCTTTATTGAAAAGTGACCATACTGCAGAGGTGGAGCATCTTTTCTTAAAGTTTGCCATTCATTCCAGGCTGTCCCTTACTCTTGCAGTTTTGTTGCCATTCCCATGGCACAAAGGAAGCAGCAGGAGCAACACTGGAATAGAATCAATGAGGTTTTGTTTGAGAAAAAAGAAAAAAAAAAACCAAAAAACCCATAATTCTAATATGTGAACAATATCAGCACACATTTTACCTAGATTGTTCCCAAAGAGGAAATTTATTCTTGATAGTGAGGTTGAGTTTTCAGCAGCAACTTCTCTGCAACGTTTTTTAAACTTGCTTGTTACATCCTTGGGTTTTCCCTTTTTCTTATTTCTTTAAACCAAAGGGTTCCCCCCATGAAGTGACTTTCTGAAGAAGTGTTGGTCTGTCTCTTTGCCCTACTCTTTGCCTGTTAATGCTCACTGAGCTTCTGCTTTGAATTTTAAAGCTTTTCAGCTAGCCAACAGACCTCAGTAAATACCTTATTGTGTGAGTTTTCCTAAACCTAGAGTGGCTGCCTCAGTTTTTATTAAGTCTTTCCCAGGTTGTTGGATTCTCTATTTTCAGCCAGACAGCAAATTTATGACTCCTCCAGTCTGCTATTTTTAAACCAGGTGGGTTTATGTTATGATGAAGAGTAGATTCACCCAAGGACTTATCAGTCTCTGCAGTTTGGTGTTCTGTTAAGGCACAGAATGTTCAGAAGTTTGCAAAATTGTGTGCAAGAAGAGTCATTAAAACTCAGATTCCCAGGCATTAGGCACAGGGAGGGGGGGACCATCTAGTAGTACACCTTCTGGTAGTCAAGTTATTTATTTTCACTGTTTTTTTTCTCACTCAGAGCCAAGAAATGGTTTGTTACCACTGCCAAAACCTGCCTTACAGCTTGGCTTGCACAACCTTTTTCATCTCATGCATCAAGATGCAGAGGGCACCCCCCTTCTCTTTGCAGTTTGCAGCAGTGCTTGATTGCTCTTAGTGTTAAATTTGTGTCCCTTCTGTCTATTTTGGAATTGTCTGAAATCTGAGGGAAGAGCAGCTGTGAATCTGACAGAGCAGGGTTTCCTCATCTCTCCCTGAAGTGATCTCAGAGTATTTATCATCTGGGGATGCCAGGTTTTCACAAGTCTGCAGCAAGACAGTTTGCATTACAAAGGACACCTCAGTTTTGTGCTCTTATCATGGGTACCATTTTGATGACTTTTTAGAAACTGGCTAATATCTTGCTATCCAGGAAGGTGTGCAGGAGATTTTTATTTAATTTTAGAGTATCAGTGTAAATGTGCAATGGCTGTTTGCTCATCTCCTGTCCTTGTAGGTATTCTGACTCCATATCCTCTGTGCTGTCTTAGAAAGAAGTATCTTGGACAGAAACAGTAGATTTGGGTAAACATTGCTCATGGCTTACAAACCTATCAAAGTAAAAATCAAAATCCTGGAACATGCACTGGTTTGGGCTTGAACTCAAGGTTGTTTTTATTAAAAAAAAACCAAACAAAACCCAAACAAACAAAAAACAATAAAACAAAAAAGCTCCTCCATCTTTTCTTGTTAAAAAAAATTCTGTTTCAGGTTTTTTTGTACTGCTTTTCAGTGCTTTTCATAAATAAGAGTATTAGTTGTAGCTTTTTATTTACTGAGGGCCATGTCTTTGGAGGGAAGAGAGAGGATTTGTGCCTGAAGGTTTCATGTTGTGTCTGCCTGGGTTTTTGAGCTGCCCCAAGGGGCCTGGGAGATGGGGCTGGTGTGGGGTGACAAAGCTCCTGCTGGAGGAGAGCAGCTGAGGAGCTGTGGGGTGGCCATGAGAGATGTCAGGAGTGTCTGAACTCATCAGGAGAAAAAAAAACACAGCCCTAGAGGTCTGTCACTTGTCTGACAGCTTAGAAAAAAATGGGAGCAACAGAATGGTGTGAAGGGACACGATTTGGGCACCTCTGCCTGGTGCCAAGGCAAAGTGGAGCTTCGTGGTCACAGTGCACGTCAGCTGCTGGTTCTGCTTCTGCAAAGTATTAGATATCAAGGGCTTTTTTTGGATGACAGCACAGTCTGCTTCAGAATGCCCTAAAAATGAAGAAAGGACAAAGCTGCTTGCTTAGGGCAAGCTCTGTGCTCCCCACTTGCTTGTTAAGGCTGCCTTAAGGTCCCTGAGGTGGTGTTGCTGTCACTTGGGTCTATGAGAGAAATATCCTGAGAAATGGAAATAAGAGAAGGGTCCTGGACCCAGAATTTTACTACCTGAGCAATGCAGTAGCTTTGCTACTAGAATACACTGTATTAATTTCTCTTTAACCTAACCTCTACATTCTTCTCTAAAGCTTTCCTGTCAGTGGCAGAGAAATGCTGAGTACTTGGGATTTTACTGGGATTTTAGTGTGAGTGGAGTTGTTGAGTCAGTCCTCTCCAACTGGGTCTCTAAGCTACATTCCAAACCTCATCACCTCTTGCTTTCTCCAGCCTTGCTGGGAGATGATCAAATGACCTGGTGGCAGGTAGATAAAAGCCTGGCTGTTGGGTATCTGGATTCAGGTCTTTGATGTCCTGCAGAGGTTTTGTGCAAATTTGCTATAAATTTCAAAGGTGTTAAGGACACAGGAGGTGTGTAAGAACTTAAAGCCAGTTTTAGAAAGGTGTTAAGTGATTAGTTCCCACTGGTCTTCAGTGGAGTATTAGGCTTGGCTGCTGCTTTAGACCTTGCTAATTACCATCTTATGGGTTTAGGTACCTTAGGACATCTAAAAGCATGTCCTGGGCTCTTTCTATGGCAGCTTCTCACTCGCCCAAGAGGAATAATGTTTCTTCATCTCAGAAGACTGAAAAGGGTGAACGTATGAAAAACTGTTGGGTCCTTGAAATCTGTGGAACCCCAGGCTACGGATTTAAACTAAGTCTTTGAACAGCAGTTCACTGCTTGTAACCCCAGTTCCTTGGTTTTCTCAGCAAGACTTAAAAGATTGTTTTTCATTTGAAAGCTGAATTTTATGTGAGAAAAACAAATCTTTGTCTTTATTTTGCCTGTGGAGTAAACCTGTGAACGGAAAACTCTGAGCTACAGGACATATCAAAGAGCTGCAGTTTACACAGAGGATATTGAGAGGGGACAGGAGGCTCAAATTCATTTCATCCTGTTATGGGAAATTTAGCAGACTGTGTTCCCCATCCCTGCAATCTCACTGCGTTTCCAGTGGCTTTGGAAGGGATGAGGATTAGAGGAATAGTGATTAAGATTATCCTTTCCTTTTAATGCTTGTGTAATGTCGAGATCAGAACATTCACTGTGATTATCCCTGCATCCTGAGATTGGTTTCTTTCTATCCTCCTTAAATGATGGAGTAGGAGTGTGGCTTTTATGCAAACATATCATGAGCTCTGGACAGACTCAATATTGGTTATGAGCTGAGAGAATCTTTCTTTAGGCATCAGCATAAGATGCAATCTCTTTGTATTTTGCTTTTACATCAAAGATCTGCCTCTGGCCTTCAAATGAATTGTTTTGGTCCATTCCTACTCTTGATCTCCTCTAATGTTTCTTGAAGTGGAATAATTCTTTTGTTTTGGTTTTATTTTTGTTTTTTTCAGATTTGCCAGTGCTGTTTCATTGGATACCAGTCCATGCTGCATTTAGCTTCAAATTATGTTATATTAAAGTTCTGTGAAACTGAATTTCAGTTTTTATTTCTCTGCCAGTCAAATCAATATCCTTTATTTATTTGCCAATGTGAGGCAGCTAAAAAGAAGGATTTGTGTGAGTAGCAGTGACTTGATTGGTAGGAGAGGAGCAAACAGGAGGAGACAAGTTGTTTATTTTTTTCATATTCCTTTGTTTTCAAATTTTCAGGTTTTCCGGTAGGGTCTCAAAGCAGTTCTGAAAATGATGCAGTTTCCTCTTCTGAGGCACACACACCCTGTCAATGTGTAATTTGTTGTCAGCTACGACAGAAAGCTCTTCCCTAGTGAAATCATTTGGGAACAGTTGCTACTGCAGGTGTCTGTCTGCCTCAAATCACCCCAGTCAGATCCAGTTTATTTCTCTGACAACACCTGGAGACACACTAAGAAGGTAAATCTGCTTGGAAAGGAAAGCATGACTATGACCAATTACTGAAATCTGTTCCTGCTTTTAAGATGCTAAGAAAGCCTCTTCAATTCTTACAAGATGGTAGATCAGTAGGATTTTTTTTATTGCTCTTTTTGAGTTAATTAAAATACTCTGATAGGCTGTGGAGCAGAGGGAAGAAAGTAGGATAAAACTGTACCATAAGTGGGAGCTACAGTCACAGCATCCCACTGACATACAGGTGGAGGTTTAAGAGTTTCAAAAATATTTTCCATGGTGAGCTGACTCTGCTTCCATCAAGGTCAGTGGGGAAGTCTCCCTGGCATCATTTAAACCAAGCTTAAGCTAATGAAGGTCAACCAGCTGTGGAGTGGATTGATCTTTAAATTTTCATTTGACATTTCAGTTTCTAATAGTGATTGTAAACTTGCAAGCAGGAGGTAATCTTGTTTGCTTTTTGATCAGGTTATTTTACCAGGGAAGATTCTCAATGGATGATAAATCCATGTAAAGACTAACTCATGATGTTGTCTTAGTTGAGTTTTTCAGTGCTTGGACTGCAATGTAGATGTGAGTACTTATTTAAGCAGATTTAGTTAATTTTGAATGGAAGGATTAATATGGATGTGGGTTCTTGGGTTTTGGGGGAAAAGTTTGTGCCTCCAAAATTTTTTTCCTCTGTGTGTTGTTTTTTTTTTTTTAACTGCTAGTACTGGTTCAGGTGTATTGTAGGATTACAATGAAAACTCCAGGGCTGTTTGTCCTGATTGAAAATGCCATTGCTTGCTCTATGTAAGGTAAATTTTCACTTGTCAGAACAAACCTGTGCACTATTTACTGCTTAGGAAGCTTCATACCTTTGCTGGCAAAAGGACAAAAAATTATTTGGGGAGTGTTCTCATACTTCCCTCAACAAAAGGTGATTCACTGGTGAGGACTGGGCAGTGTTTCTGTTCTCTGCTTTGCTGCTCTGGGACTGAAATGTTTCTCTTTCTAGAAATGTCATTGTAGAAATGTTTTTTTATCTGAAAATTACTCATGGCTTGGGCAGGATTGTCTCCTCCGTGAGCTCTCCTGGTCAGACCCATTCTTTAACGAGTTTGTTATGAGGTTTGGGGCATCAAGTGAAAGATTTGTCTGCATACCTAGAAAAGAACCAGATGGAGAATTCATTGTTTGGGTTTTTTTGTCAGCATTTTCCTTTCTGTGTGTGTGCTCTGTGACCCACGAACGGGGTTTGGATACACTGACCCCACTGAACCATTTGAATCTGATTTTCAATTCAGGCACTCTGAAACCTCTTTGTCAGCTTCTTTTAGTTACTGTCTGGGAGAAGAGAGAGATTGAAATTTGTGGTAACTACAAAAAAAAAAAAAAAAAAAAAAAAAAATAGCAAAGCTGATTGTTTCTGCATTAGTTGGCTACTGCCTGGCCAGTCCATACCAGCAGAGCTCCAGATGAACCCCATGCACTGTTTCTGCTGCAGGGAACAGGGCAGGAACAGGAGTTATGGAGAGAAGTATGGGGAGGGAAAACAGATCCAGGGAAAAGCAGTTTTCATGAGAGCCTCTGCAACCCAGCTCTGTCTTTGCACACCTTTTTCTCCCAAAGCATTAAAGCTTCAGCATTCCCAAAACAAAAGGGACATGGGATAAAAGTATTTTGAGAACTGGAGGGAAGCTCTTGTGAAGCAGTGAGCCCAACTTTAAAACCAACTCCATGAAAGAGTGGCTGCTGCTGATCTAGACCCAAGAGCTGGATGTGAGCTGCTGTTTCTTAGGCTTGTCCAGGTCCCATCAGTGAGGCTGCAGCTCTGCATTCCATGGTGTCTGGAAGAGGCATTTTAGAGCATCAGCTTTGGGGCTTTTGGGGATATCCATATCTTTTTGGAAGATATCCATAGGGGACAGTTGGTGTCTTGTTTTAGTAGGAAAAAAACTGATGATGGGCTTGGGAGGATCAGTGCTGACAGAATAAATTGTAGCCAGATCCTCTTCTAACTGTGCTTGTACAGGTGTAGAGTCACTGCTTTAAATGAAGACATCTGGATTCCTGCAGCTGTAATAAAGCAGAAAGCCCACTGGGAATGGTTCTCTGTGCACTGAATAGGTAGAGCCTCAAACATTTTAAATGTTGAAATTTCAGGATTTTTTTTTTTTCAAGGCGTTCATTTAGGATAAAACTAAGCAATGAGATCCAGATCTGCTGCCTTTTCATGTGCCTCTGAAGGGAAGAATCCATTCTCCCAGCAGCACACCTGGAGGCTTGGGAGCTCTCTGCTGCATCATGTCCCTTCCCAAGAGCTGTATCACTCAGCTGGGGAAAAAGATTCTTCCAGGCTGGCAGCATTTTTGTAACATTTTGGGAGTCCAAGGTCAAGGGGCTGAGAGCTGTCAGGATTACTGCAACCTGAAATCTTGCCTCACATTTTGGTTTGGTCTGATGCTCTTAGTTTTCTTCTTGCATATATTGTTTTTATCAACAAATAAGTAGAGCAGAGTTTGCCTAAGTGCTATTTCTTTGTCTGCTGCTGAGTTTATTAGAAATCATAATTATAAATTGTGTAGTAAAATGATGGTAAATGTTAACATAGTTTCTCCTCTTTTTGATTTCCTGTCTTTTCCCAGCAACCCCAGCATCAAATAGTTGGTTTTTCAACTGCTACAGCACTAGACTTGACCTGAAAACTATTCCAAATTATATTCTCTCTGTTCTGCCAAGTCAATATTTTCTGTCTGCTGTTCTGTACAAATCTCACATTATTAAGTCTCTTTCTTTTCTCACACCTCACTGTGCCCTACCCCCTTGGGACAGGGTAAATATTTGCCTCTCTGGGATTGCAATAAGACTCAAATACTAAAAGGCACAACCTAAGTAATAGCTTCTTGTGTGTGATTAAGGTTGACACTTGTAGGTGTTGTTTCTAAAACAACTGAATTATCCCTGTCACTTTGTGCTACTGAATTCTTCCTCTGTTCAATTGCACAGCTCATTCCTTTGCTGTCCTGCTTGTCAGGGCACTCTTGCTGGGCCTGCTCAGATATCTTGGTTATATCTGAGTATTTTCAAAGTATGGCAGCTCTAGAGGTAGTACTTTGTTTTTGAGAAGCTGTGTTTTGGGTGGTATTCCAGAGTGTGTTCCTGTCCTGAAGACTCTAAAAGGATCTGCTTGTTCTAGGTCTTATTTTATTTACTGGAAAGGGAAAAGAGCAGGGAAACAATGGAGAGATGGCTGAGTAATGAAACTGAGATAATGAAATCCATCTTTGCTATGTCCTTGGTTTATGGTATCACCTCTGATTCCCAACATAAAATGGTAAGAAGGAAATGAAATACTTGATTTCTGCAAAATGTGAATGCCACTGAAAGCACAGCTCTAAGATCAGAGGAGATTTATGTCTCTAAGTGGCTCATTATCAGGATGCTGAGAAGGACCTTTCATCTTCACTAGATGATATCAACAAGTGGTTGACTTGGGCTGTGTGACCTCATTATCTCAAAGCTCGTTTCCCATCATGTTTCTTATGTGTCTTGGGCACGTGATAGATTTGCTGCTCTTTTCCAAAATCCAGGGATACTCCTGGGGATGTGTTCCATGTTTGCCTTTACAGCAAACTGCTGCTTCCTTTTTTCTTAAGGACATCAGAGAGAGGCTTTGGCTTTCTCTGTGGTTCTTCCATTATTTTCTAGGTTATCTGTGTCTAAGAAATGAAGGGCCAAAGTAATACAAGGACTTGATGTGTGGTTTGCAACACTGGGAAGCACAGGAGCTCAGCAACTTGAGAAAAACAAGTGTCTTGCAGCCTCTCTGTGTTGCTGACTTGGCTGCTGCCTTTCTACTCAACTTTATCCATCCAATCTGAAAAAAAAAAAAATCACTCCTAATTGTGGAGGATGTGGAAAACTGGCTCGTGGATGATGTCAGTTTAGTTTCCTGCAGCTAATTATTATGTATATAATGTAGATCCATCGGGTGTGTTTTGTCCCTTTCTGCCCTCCTGAGAATTTGAAAGAGGAAATCTCTGAGCCAGCTTCATGTGATGCTGTGTCTAGGAGAACAACTTTGTTCAGCAGTTACTGGATGGTATTTAGGCTTGTCCTTACTACTAGGGACTACTACTGTAGTCCTTACTCCTACACTACTTACTGGCTTCAGCCACTTTTGTTTATTTGCTTTTTCACCCTTTGCCCAACAAAAATACAAACAGACTTTTCAGTTTATTTGCTTAAAGCAGGAAATCTACTAAATTGACTCTGTCTGAAAACAGAAGCTGGAATGGTAATATAAGCATTTAGATGTGCTTTGATTAAGCACATCAGTCTTCTGCAATTTGGGATAAAATAGAAAAAAAAAAAATTCTAGGGCTTTTGTGATGGGAATTTTAATTACTACCCTGTCTTCAGGGGAAAACTGAATCAGAAATTTTCTTGCTAGGTCACATCCATGGGAGTGGAGGGGTTGATAGTTTCTGGGGGATGATTCCACCCCTTCCCCTTCATTCTTACAAGTTCATATCCCTTTTTTCCAATGGCCTGAGTTGGAGCAAAGGAGCTGCTCTACTGCTGTGTATCCTACAGAGGTGACACTTCCAAACTTAATTTTAAATAGCTCTTTTTGAGGACTGACATTATGTGTCCAATGACACTACAAGGGAATAAAAAGTTAATCTACAACCTGTGCAACAGAGTATGGGACAAGATTCAGAATGCAATGTTTGATAATTAGGAATAAATATTGTGCAACACCTTCTTGTACCAGTAGTTTGCAGCAGAATATGCACGAGTGTTGGGCAGCAAGTGGGATGACTCCCTGATTTCAGTGGACAGATAAGGGTAGAAAGGTAAAAAAGACCTTACAGCTACTCTTTAAAGCTTGGTATCTAAACCAGGCTCAGAAGTAATTACTAATATCTATGCTGAATTGGAAGATTTTCTTTTTTTTTTTTTTTTTTTTTTTTTTTTAAAGCAGAATTCCTATTATCACTTTTAAAAAGCTCAACATCCATTGGAGATGATTTTTTGAGTGAGTATTCTGTTGACCTTCTGGACACTGTTAACAGTTAAGATTTCCTTTATTTTTTTTTTTTTTTTTTTTTTCCTAAGTGGCAGACAGGGCACTAAGACAAAATAGCAGCATTCATGAGGCACTCAGGAGGAGCAAAGCAAGGTGTGTTCATGTGGCACTGAAGCAGCACAGAGAGAAAAGAACAGGGGGGAGTTGTGCCATGGCTTTGTTCCAGGGATAAGAGCCTGACAAAGGGAAGGTGGATGTGAAGAAACATTAATGAATAAAATGTCACCACTGAAAGTCATCATTGTCTTCCTTCCTTTTGTATCAAAGAACACACAGGAGTGTTGGATGGATAGGAACTCTCTTGTTAAGTGGAGTAGGGAATGGAGGGTTTGCCCAGGGAGTTAAGTTATGTATGAGACAAAAAAGTTGTATTGTTCACACTAACTAGAGAAAAGCTGTGGTGTTTTTCCCTTCTGGTTTTTTTTCCAGGGAGACTGCACACATCTGGGACTTTTTTTCCTTACCTTTTTTCCTCTTTTTCTTCTTTCTTACCCTTACCTTTTTTCTTTTGATTTACAATTACCTCTTTCTTGTCTGGGCCTGTTCTTGCCATCATTTATTATAAATTACCCAAATTGGATATTCTGTGAGTTTAAAACTCCGAAGACACTATGTTTTCCTGTGAGATAGCTGTCCTATTTGTAGTTATTATTGCTCCTCTCTCTCCCTCCTGGTTCCCCCCCTTTGCTTGATCCCTGGGCAGTTGCTGCAGTTACAAATTCCAGGAATAGACCTTCTCTCCCAAGTCATTGTGGGGGCTGTTCCTGGTTGTCTCTTCAATGCTGAGTTTTAATGAACATCAGCAATGGGGCTTCAAATTTTTTACTTTCATGGTTTCGCATTAAAACGTTCATTGTTTGCTTTTGGTTTTTCCTCATATTTCTATTTTCTGCACATACCACACCCCAAGGAGAAGATGAAAAAGCAGTGCTGAAGTGACAGATGTTAACCACAACAGTTAATGCTCTCCTGGAAACACAGAGCTGGAGAGGAGCCCACGACCACTTTTTCTCCTCCTTGTATATGTGCAAGGTGCTTTCTGGCCATGGAGTGGTTCTGGGTTCACCCTGATGGTACTGAGTTTAAAAAAAAAAACACATGCCCTTGATCATATTTGAAGTCTGGCACACTGAAAACTTTTCTTCTCACTGATTAAAGAAAAATCATAGAGTTTAATTACCCCTGCTGCTCTTAATGCCCCATCCTTTCAGGTTTCTAGGGACTTGAGGGGAGCCCCTTTCATCTCCTAATTGAGTTAAAGGGGGATTCTTTTTCTGCTGAATTTTGATTTTGCTTGCTTTAAAAGCTTTTCCTTCAGGCAAGAATCTGTGCAACACTCCATTAACACCAAGTGGCAAGGTTTTTTCCCCTGCTTCACTTGGGAGAAGCCATAGAAAAAAGGGTTTTAACTACTTCTGTAAAGCTCTGGAAGTAGATGTTAACTTCTCAGTTTTCAACTGAGCATAGTATGAATGGATGGATTTCAGAAAAGTTGGGATTTCTTTAAGTTATGGAGCATGTGTAAGAAAGGAGAAAATATGCAGAAGGCTGAATTAAACCAGTCATTTACATTTGGTGTGGTGCACTGAGACTACTCCAAGTCCCTCTGTGAATCTTCCCTTTAACCTTTAGGATTTATACATCTCCCAAGGAATGCAGAATGCACTTGCTAACTCCTTGGGGATGTTTTTTCCCTTAAAAACCTTTGCTGTTTGGTGAAAGGATGCTGTACCTGTACATGGTTACAATAAACACATCATGTTGTCTCCATTTACACAACCCAGGGCTGTCTGTAGTTTTGGAAGAGCTTCCCCTGTCCTGCAGCCCCTCCTGACCTGTCAGGCAGATGGATCAGGAAGGCTCAGCCTTGCACTGTGCTGTCAGAATAACAAGAGTCACAGAAAGGGAGTTCTGGTGCTTGAGGCCATCCCCATGGAGTGGATCACAACGTGCCCTGGTGTATACATCTGTTTTTCTCCACTGTTGTGTCTCAGGGCATTAGCAGAGAAACTAAAAAAATTTAGCTATTCCCAGGAGGTATCTCGAGTTTTCCTTTTAGCAGAAAAAATGCTTCATTTTTCCTAAAACCCTGGAGCACGGCAGACTTTAATTTACAGAAATTAGTTTCTTAAACTGAAATTAGTTTAAACCCATGAATTTTGCAGAACTTGAGGAAGCTGTAGTGCATAAATAAAACAATAAAACTGAGATGAAGGAGTTTGAAGGTCCAGGACCAGCAAATAGGTATCTGCAGAACTGTTTGGGCCTGATCCTTTTTGAAATGAAATAATTTAGGAGCACACAATGCATTCATATTCAAAGTACTGTGAACATATTCCAAGTTCCTCCCTTTTGCATTGGGAAAGTGTGAAAGACTCATCCAGTATTAGAAATGTGGGAATTGGATTGCAAAGTGACTTGTTTAAAGCAGGGAGGAACATCTGAACCAGAGTTGGTTGTAGCATTTGACAATTAATTGATCTTTGCTTAGGTTTCCTGAAACCAAGTCTTAGGGCATCTGAGCTTGAATTTTGTTGCAAATGCTGTTGTTGATGTAAATGAATTTTGCATTGGGTCCACATGGTAATGTATTACAATACATTGAATTTTCTTTGGTTTGAGTGTTGTGTTTTTTTTTTTTTTAAACTTGTATTGCTGGAGATGCAGAAGTGATCTATGCATGTATGCAAAGAGATTTCTGTAAGTAATAAATATCTTTTGGAAGTTACTTCGGGTAACTCTTGTATTCAGAAACAGCTTGGCTTTCTGTTGCTGATTTTGAAAGCTATCTGTGCACTTGCTAGCAATTTTAAATGCCTGGAAAACTTATCAGTCCTATTTATAAAGGAAAGGAAGATAGAAACATTGTGTATGCCAAGTCTGAAATGGTAATCAAGAAATGTATGTAGCAAGCATCACTTTCTGGGTTTTGTGGCATAGCATTGGTTGGCAAATGTAACTAAGTGCCTCTTGCTAATCTATAGCATTTTACTCTATAATTTACTCTATAATTAAAACTATTAATGCTAAGCATGTAATGCAAATGCTCCATCAGTCCTTGCTGTTGCAGTGGTGATGCTCTGGTGGGCACCATCCTGTTGGTTATGCTCAGAGGTTGAGTACTGCAAAGACAAAGGGGAGCAGAGCAGCAGAGCTTGTCCTTTGGCTTTGCAAGAAAGGGCACTTCCCTGAGCATGCTCTTCATTCTGCCTGGAAATGACCCATGTGCTAGAGGAGCTTTAGGTGTAGCTCTGGTTTTCAGGAATAACTCCTTTTCCTGTCTTCTACAGCTGAAACTCTGGCTGTTCCCTCCTCACCCCGTGCTGTTTCTCGACAACGCTCAACCACAGCTGCCTCCTAATTCTTTGCATTAACTTTGAAGCATCTTCATCAAAGTGCAGTGAACTTAAGCTGAGAATAAGGGTCTGCTGTGCATGCATGGGGTGTTTTTCCATTTCCCCTGTACGTGTGTAGTAACTGTATGGAAGATCTGTGCAGGACAGCAATGGGAGACGACTCCCCCTGGGAGGAGCACTGCACGGTATTAAAGGTTTCAGTAGTCAGGAGATTTTTCTGTTTTTTGTTTAAAACAGTGAATTAAATGTGCAGAAATATAATTTAGGAAACAGAGAGGGACAGGGCACTGACTGAGGCAGGGCTGTAAGTGCCATGGAGAATGGGACATGGGCAGAAACATCTGGCAGTCAGTAAATTGCACAGATGAAACCTCAGGCACTCATTGGAGGTTGGTTGTTTCTCATTACCTGATGATAGGAAATAAGCCAAGGAATTATTTTTTTTTTCCATGGGTGATACTGTAGTGATGAGGTCTTTCAAACTCCTGAACAATGAAAGGATCTTGGCACACTGATCTCTTCTTGTAATGCTGTCTTCATAACCAAACTGATGTTTTCCTGTTGTATACTGAAAATTGTTGCTTGTTCTGCTGTTCATCATCTTTGGGCCCTCTTTCCATTCTCAGAAAAAGAGGGGCTTTTTGGGATGTCACTTTTATGATCCAGTAGAAGTGTTACTCCCTTTGCCCCTTGTGTTCACTGAGCACCCTCTCAGCCCGGGTGTTCCTTTCCAAACTAATTTCTTCTGTGCTTTCTTTCACTGTGTATTCCATTGATTTACTAATCCAGGATGGATTAGTGATGTTTTTTGGTGTATATCTTGCTTATAATGCACAAAAATCTAGCAGAGAGGATGCAACGTCTGTGCAGTCGTTCATTAACAGCTATTTACTGCTCTTGTAACACAGGGAGAAAGGGACATCCAAGAAAAATGGAAGGTGGCTTATTTAAAATTGATGAAAAAGAGCACGCATTTTATTTTTGCCATTCTGTCTTGAGGCGTTTCAGGAAAATAACTTTGTAGGCTTGGCAAAAGATTAGACATTTACTTGAAAATCCACAGTTAAATTATGTAGGCTGAAGTTCTAGAAGAGAGATAAAGCTGCCTGCTTTAGGACATCAGCCAGCCATTTGCTGCCTGGGGTTAGGCACTGCTTTCCTCCCCAGGAGCCTTGGGTACTGCATATAATGATGTTTTGCTGGTTGCTGAGACCTTCCTCCCCAGCCAGCTCTGCTTGGAGGCTGAACACTGGCCACGCTGTATTGTTTTAATCCAATATATTCCTCTTCCTTCAGTTTACCTAAGTACACCAATTAATTGGACATAAAGTTGTTCAGGCTTTTTATTAATAGGGAACGTGAGTGATTTACAACCCAGAGGAATAATGGATCAGACCAACTGCGGAGTTTGCTCTCGCTGCTGCTTTCCGAAAGGATGGGTCTGGTTATGCCACTTGCATAGCAAAGAGCTGTGCTGCAACTGTTGGTATTCAAGGAGCGTTACCCAAAGGGAATTTTTAAAAAATAATTATGGCTTTTTATCCTTTTCTTCCCTTCTTTCCTTAGCACTTTGCCTGCATGATGATTTTGACCAAGATGCACGCGGCTCAGGGCTCCCTCCCCCTTCCTGATGTGCTGAAGCTGATTGTTACTGCAGCAAAGGGAGGCTGCTGCTATGGAAAGGGAGAAGGTTACTGGATCACAGTCCTCATAAATATCAGATGAAACCAGCGGGAAGGAATTTAGGTTGGGAGTAAACGACACAAAGGCCTGTGTTGGTTTTACACGTGTGGGGGGAAACCTAAACAATCAATCTCTCTGTGCTGACAATTGAAGATTTCTTCCCTCTGCTTGCTATGGTATTTCTGTTTCTATGGCAACCAGGGATTTTTTGGAGTCTGACAAACTCACCCATAGCAAATCCAGGGAAACAAGTGTTGGCCAAGGCTTTTAGTCTTGTTGGGGATGCTCCAGCTAGAGTATCCAGAGGAGGATTTGGTCCCAAGTCTGTAGGATGCTCCTGGGAGGGATGCTTTGCTTGTCCAGCCCATGAGTCAGTGCAGCTCATCACTGGTGTGGGAGCTCTTAAGGGCTGAAAATTGAAATGAAATTATCAGCACTTCAGTGGCAGTGTGTAAGTTAAATATCCAGAAGGGCTCAGGTAGCCATGACTTGTCTTTCATCCACACAGAACTGGGGTGTTGGGGTATTTGAAGAAGGTTTTTTTTTTTTCTTGTTCACATTGTTACAGCATGTCCTCCAGACTGCTGTGGATGCTAAGGAGTGTAAAACGTAGTTACTTACTAACTCAGTTCCATGAATTGCTACTGGAATAACCTGTCAAATCAGAACTGTGCTACTCTCTTTTATATATCCTCTGTTAAGAAAGGAGAAGTGCAAGCTTTTCCTAATGCTGTCTCTGTAGGCAGCCACGAGGTGACTTGCTGATTGTTGTACCAAGGAAGAGGGAAAGCTTTCCATAGGCATGGGATGGGTACAGTGGGTCCTGGCAGTTCTGGGGAGATGGCAATGGGGAGATGTGCTGGCATTTGGCTTCTCTTGGCCACCCCTCCTGGGGGTTTCACCCCTCTCTACTGTGTGCTGATGGGTGCTGTTATTGTGAGACTGGGCAAAAGAGAATTTTTGTAGTCTGGAAGATTAGGCCTGTGAACTTGGATGGCAGAAGGACTTTAGGGTTTCTTTATTTCTATATGCTGCAGAGCTTCAAGATATCCACAGCCCAAGAGTTGTTTTGATAAGGAACTCTATTGCATTATGCTCTGCTTGGAGTATTCTGCTCTCCACAGAATTTTTCTGCTGCTGGATATGTTGCTGAAGGAGGGGGATATGGGGAAAGAGGGTTATCTTGCTAAGTGTGTCTCTCTCCTTGGCAGCAACAAAGCATAAAATTATCACTAAAGGAAAAATTGGTTTGATGCAAAACAATATACTCTGTTTTCTTGCTGAAGAAGGAAGGTAAAACAAAACAAATACAGATTTAAAATGAATTGCTTTCCTCCCATCACAACATTCAGTAATGTGAAGGTGTGATCTGTAAAGTATGAACTGGTGTGTGTAATCCTGAAGAAAAGCTGGCTACTGGACTGCAGCATGGACTTGCCTCCTCCCATGTGCCACCCAGTCTAAAGGGGTTTTGTAAGAGACAGGGGAAATTAAGAAATATTGATTCTTGGCTCAAATTCTATGTGTGTACCCAAGCTGCTTCTGAGTTTGTCTAGAAGTGTCACTGGATATCAGACTACCATGCCATGGCAGGGTTGAAAATGGTCTCAACAGCTCTAATTGGTGAATTTGGATGTATCTATTTCTGCTCTTAGGTCGATTCTGAAGGCAGAGGCAGAAAAGAAAATTGGAGTTTTAAGGTGCTTGGTAGGAGCTTAGACATGAGCTCTCTGCTCCTGACTAATTGACAAAAGAAGCAAGATCTGAGAGGTCTCAAACTACCCAAATGTAAATGTGCTTTACAAGTAAATGTACTCAGGGTCTTTACCCATGTGGAATATTTTTTTCTCTCTCATGGCTGCTGTTTTGAATAGTTTGTATGGTCTGTGGGTCATGCTCAGGAAAGAATCCTTCTGCAAATGATTCCTTTAAAGCAGTGAGTCTGTCTCTGCACCACGGTGCTGGAGCAGCATTTATTTCTGCTGGACCTGGAGGGCTTCTCCAGGTGATGTGGCAGGGTAGAAGCCCCAGTTGTGCACCTTATCTGCCAATCATCTGAACCTGCTGAAACTTTGTGGGTTTTTTTCTTCCAAAAAAATTCCATTGTTTTTGCTGTTCATCCATGAGCTGCTAACTCCACCACTTCATGCTTGCTGTCTTTTAAAATGGTTTCAGATTCCATATTCTCCACCCCTTCCACTTCATTTGGTCAAGTTAAAGCTGAAGGATCTCGTAGTTGCCTTTCTTGTTATCCATCAAAAACCAGTTCCAAATCTTTCTGTTTCCAAGCCTTTTTTTGACAGTTGGTGATGGCTTGTATTGCTTTGGTCTCAGTCCAAAGGTAAGAATCTGCAAAAGTTTCTCCTCTCATTTATTCTGCTCATAGTTTAAGTTTTCTGGGTTCCTTAGAGAAGGAGCTGGTGCATTCTGTCTCTCTCCACCTCATCCTTGGAGGAAAGGGAGCACCTAACTAAATTTCAGCTTCTATCCTAGGAACAACCTCTGGTTTTAGCTGCAACTTAACAAAACCCTAGTGAGAGGGTGAGGAGGAGGTGACAGAAAACAGTGATTCAGGCAGGTGTTACAACTTTATGAAGAAGAGGAAAAAAATAGGAATGTGTTATCCTGTTGCAATTATTGCAGCATCACTTAATATGTTACTTTTTCTGGGGGGTGGGGGAGGTGTCTATAGTAAGTTGTAGAGTACTCGACACTTGATTTCAAGTTAAAGATTAATATCCTCATTCTCAAGAGAGTTCTAGCTGCCTTTTCAAGACACAGAAGGATTAGATGCAGAAAATTCAGAGTTCGTCAAGGAATATTTTAGGATGCTTCAGAAGGCAAGACCATAGGTATTCAACTCTGTTTTCACTTTTCCCTTCACTTAATGGTCCTGTGTGCTCCTGGATCCTTTGGCAGGTAGGAAATGCATCCATTGCTGCCTGCATGTTACTGGGATTAAAAAAGTTCATTTCAATATTGGCTGATAAATAAGGAATAGTGAGTTTTGGTAAAAACCTGGCTCATAAGAGACATTAAGCAGTGTGGGGTTTTGAAGTTAGGTTATGTACCTTTGATCTTTGTGAAGATTCTAGGGTGCCAGTTTGTAGAAATGGGCAGGATTGTTAAAACTGTGTGGAGATCAGCTGTGGAGTATTTCAGTACAGTCCCTCGGAGAGGAACTTGGCAGATGGGCTCAGTTGTACCTGGGAAGTTAAAAACTCTGTGTTTAAGAATTACTACTAAAACTGCTTTTTCTGTTTCTAGGGAGGAAAGAAGGGGAAGGGGGTAGAATGTGATTCCTTTGGCTGGTGACTGAGTTAATTGACAAAAAGATTTATTAGACCTCGTGTGTAAAAATGTTCTGCTGTGTTTTTTAAGAGACTCCCCTAGCTCCCAGCAACACACTTGGGTTAGAAGCAGCTATGCTTGCATGAGAATGTGCTTCACCCACCCACATGGTTGCCAAGACAAATATATTAAGAATGAGGGAAAATGCTGCCTTTGATAATTTTTAGCTGCTTTCCTAATGCCTGCTGAGGTGCACTTCTGCTTTGCTTGCAGCAGATACCATAAAGTAAAGGTGTACCCTGCTGTCACCCAGTATGTGCAGATTTTCTTGGTAATGTAGGGAGTGACACTGCTCTGGCAGTGGCTTGAGATGTTTTCTCACCACTGGCAGTGCAGGTTTGAAGGACTCTCGAGGTGGCATAACGTATTTTTTCTGCTTTTTAATCTGGGTGGTGGGCAATGGATGTGACTATTCTGGCTGATCAGTTAAGGTCTGGTGCCTGTGTAGCTTTGTCCTCTCTGTAGGTGTGATGAACCAGGGTATGTAGGATAGGTAGATAACTTTTAAAAAAGACACCATAAAGAATAAAAAGGTTGGGTCACCTTGTGGCATAGGAGATCAAGGGTTAAGAAGAGGGCTTGTTCACAAATTCTGGCTGTCTGTAAGCTTGACAAGAGTGGCCTGGCAGACAAACCTAACTGAGCTGTGCTTTGTCTCAGTCTGATGTCTTAAACTAGTGCCAATATGGTCCTTTTGCTCTCTAGAGGAATATTTGCTGTTCTTCTCACCTCAGGCTCGTGGCTAAATACAGGCAGAATATATCCTCAGTTTCATGGAAGCAAGGCAGGTTTGCCCTTCCCAAGAAGTAACCATTGCATCTTTGTGACCTTTTAGCATTGCTGGAGGTGTCATATTTTTGCTCTCTCTTGCTTTCTGTACCTTGTAATAAATGTTAATCACCAGATATCCAGAGCCACAACAATATTCAAAATGTAGGTTAGGATTGAGCTATTAGGAAATTGGCTTCCCTCCTCTGTGCCTTTCTAGTCTGTCTGGATGGATGTGACTGCCAGGAACTCTGCTTTTTCTCCCCTTTGGATTTTGTGGCTGCATCAGGAGCAGCTTTTGGTCCTGTTTGTGCCCTCATCCTGGGCAGAGGGAAGGAAAGTGCATCCTGAAACTTCATTTTCATGAAAGGAGCAGTGTCTACAATTGCCAAAATATTCCCTGTGGACCTTTATATAAACTTGCAGGCAAAACCCAGGGTATTTTCTCATGAAAAAGATTCTACTTCAAGCCTGTGTACCAAGCAGTGATCCTGCTCCCATCCCTCCCTTGTGCCACTGTGCCATCTGAAGAGCTTAATGAGGTTTAAATGAGGAGGAGACTCAGATGTGGCTGTCAGCATCCCCTTAGGTGGAGTGAGCTCTTCTGCCAGCAGTGACAGCAAGAAAAGAGAGCATTGCCTGTTTAGTTCCCTATTTGATGGTTTATGGACTGGAACCAGTAATCTTTTTTAATCCAAGTTGCCTGTGACACCTTTATACTGCAAAGACTGTGTAAATACTGCAAACCCCTCTGTGGGTCTTGGGGTCCCTCCAGGAGCAGTGGTGTTGCCTGCTAAAGGTGAGAGCTGGTGCCTGCCTTTGACCTACTTCTGCAACTTGTTTTTATAAATCCATTCCATAGTATTTGTTCCCCTGGAGGAGACTTCAAGTAGAATGTCATTATGCATAAGCCACCTACTAGGGAAGGGTGAAAATACCAACTTGCTGATGTTAATGCATGATGCAAAGTGCCATGTGCCACAGAAATTTAAGCATCTGTGTGGGAACTGAACTTGGTGCTTCCAGGCACAACAGCACCAGTAGTAGGGTTGGAGAAGGTAGATTAGCTGGTAAAGAATAACACAGCCCAACCTAGACAGGTAGACTGGAAACTATAAAGGAAAAGCTATTTTTAGCTATTTATTTTTATAATTAATTATATTTTTGGGGAAAAAGAACTTAATGCAACAGTTTAATTGGCTAAAAAGTACAGAAGAGGAAAGCTGAAAGTTCTGGTTACTTGGGGAGAAAGAGGAACATTCAAATTGTAGGGCAGCTTAACATTGTACCTCAAAATTTGTCAGGTAAAAATAAGAAGCAAAGCTAAAATCCTGCACCAGTAAATCTGACTGGTTAGCCTGTACCCAGGGATGTTGTTCTGGGGGATCCTCCCTTGGGCAGTTGTGCCTACTGAATGTCAGCAATACCATCAGATAATTATTACAGTGGTTTTAAAAGCCATGAAAATCATAACTGTTAAGCAGCATCTGTTGCAAGGTCCTTGGTACAGGGAGATTAACCCTGCACGAGCCTTTTGGTTTCTATCCTCTCTACAGAGGTCTCCACACACAAAAACCCCCCAAAAGATAGGGAAAAGTTTCAATCACATGTGAAGAAACACCTACATTTAACTGCTCTTCTCAGTGCAAATTGCCAAAGAGGAAAAAAAAAAATATTAGAGGTGTAATGAGCATTTTCTGTTGATGCACTGTCTTAAGAGTTGATTTGAGCTTTTCTACATCTTGACAGTAGAAATCCTAAGCAGCCAGGTATTTGCAACAGGATACTACTTGTTGCAAGGAGAGAAGTACAACTAAAGGAGGTAATTTCTCTTGGGTCTTGAGAGAAAGGCTGAGTGGCTTACAGGGAATCAGGAGAGAGAGGGCAGTCTGATGGAGGTACAGGCAGGGAGAGCTGGCATTCAGAACCCTTCTGGTTGAATTAAAAATATTGTCCTGCTTTTTCTTTGCTTCATGTTCCAGTGAAGAAAATAATAGGGCAGATTCAATAAATAATTCTTCAGATGCAATTTTAGGCAGAGGAGTAGAATGTGTTATGCAGAGGCAACCATGGGCCAGCAACGTGTGGTGCTCTTTGAAGATTATAAACCCTGCAGACTGAACTGTTTGGCCACAAAAGAAAATTTGAGACCTGCACATTCTTGTATTTTTGGAGGCAAGGTGTTGGAATAATTTCTAATTTCACACTTCAAAATCCCATACATTTCAAATCAGAAGACAATGAGAACCATGCCTGTATCTCATAGCTGTGGGATGGCATTCCTGCTCCCAGCCAGGCAGAAGGAGCAGGGAGCTGGGCACTGCATTTTGGTACCTTTTCAGGTTTTAGAGGACTAAGAGCAGCTCTACAGACATTTTTAGCTGCCCAAATTGGTCATCTTCTGTGACCTGCTTCTCATCAAGTAAGAACAGGCTCTTATCTACCCAGGTAATAGGCTGTGGTCTGGGCTCATGGTTTCAATATCTCTGCTGCAGCTTGGCTGGCAGGAATAACAAAGTGGTTTTAGCCTGAGATGCCACTTCCATGGCAAGTTGCCTCTAGCAAGGTTGCTCTGTCCCTTTTCCCTGGTAATTTTTGAAGCAAACAACAGACTTCAGCCAAATTCCACGTAGGAGTTTGTCTTGAATCAAATTTGACAAGGATGAGGGGACAGTAGGTAGGCAAAGGGATGCCCAAATCAGGTGGTACCAGATCTGTTCAGTTCTGCCCCAGGTGGTTCAGGTCATTGAGCTGCTTCTTTGGGAGAGGAAAGGGAGGTACTGGAATTAAGTTGTGGGAATATAAGGAGATAAAAGGGACAATGCTTTGGAAAGCTTATTTCTACTGAATATCACACCATGGCTTTGGCAGTTGGTTGTTCTTCACGTTGTTATTAATTCCCTAATAATTAACTTTGGGCTACATTATAACTTCTGACAGCCCCTTCAGCCCTTTTTGAGAAGCATTCTCCTGGTTCAGCAGCCCTAGGTGTGTGCTAGGACTTTCCTATAGCTGCACATGTACCATGCTAGGAAGTGGTATTTTATTTATTTATTTGCCCCAGTCAGCTTTTCAGTCTTACTTAGCAGACATTTTTTTGCCCCACTCCAGAAGGATAAGACTCACTCTTAAAACTACCTGTATGGTACCTTTCATATTAGCTCTGTATTTAAGCACTAAGTTGCATCAAAAAAAATTCAAATATCTGACTTCATATGTGGAGATGGTCCTTACCCATCCCCATAAGGATTTCTACACAACTGCTCAAAAGAAGTTCATTTTGGCTGGACTGCTCCAGGCTGAAATTGTTGGTTGTGTGTGTGTGGAACCACAATTTATAACTTGAAGGGCTTTTGGAACCTTCCCAGTAATGAAGACCTCAAGCCTGCCTCTGGCTTCCTGATGAGGTAATGCTTGTCTTGAGGTATGATTTCTTATTTAAGGTCATCAAAGCTATTGCTGTGGCTGAAGCTGTTTCTCTGAAGTCCACTTGGCTCATCTTATTATTTGGCTTTAGCAAAATTGGAAAAAAAGCAATGAAGTGACCTGAGACTTCTGCTTTGGATTATTCTGTGCCATTCAACTCTGATCTTCAACCTTGTGAAGTCAGGTTGATGCTGATGTTTTTCCTCTGGCTTCAGTGAATTGCTGCAAAAGCTTTTTTTTTTTCCTCCTGATTTTTTTTAATCTGCTTTTTAAATATTTTCAAGTTTGCATCCATTTGTTAGAATGCTGCTAATCTGGTTTGTTGCTTTGTTTCTGAGGCTACACATCTCTCTGTACAAGCTTCTAGTAAGGTTATATGTTTAGAAACCCAAAACATCCCTCAAATCAAACTCCCAAGGCTGCTCTCCTCTCTCCCCTACAAAAAAAAAAAAAAAATAAAAAAATCAAAGAGATTCAGGTTGAGTTGAGTGTTATTTGGGTCTCGGTAACTTTATTTTTTTGGGTGCCTGTGGTTAGAGACATGAAAATGAGTAGAAAAGAGCTCTGCTTTGACAGCCCATAGGCTTTGGAACAAATCTAATTCTTACTTTTTCCTTTTTAGCTGGAGTTGTCTACAGACATCATAGTGCTCAGTGGTTTTGATTCAGAATCTATGTCTCTGTTTCAAAGCTTGTGCTTTTTTGCAGTCCCTGATTTGTACAGTGATTATTTCCTACCTGAATGAAAATCATCTCAATCAATATTGCAGGTGCAATTTTTATTGCAAGGTGTGCATCTCAATATATTTTCAGTGAATATTTGTACACAGAGTTTAATGTTTTCTTATTTATTTTGCAAAGAGAGCGTGCCAGAAATTCCTGTATTTATGAACTATACACCTGGTGTCAGCACGAGTAGAGGCAACTTTGCCTCCCAGTTTTAGAAGGAGTTTTTTTAGGTTTGCCAACTTGTTGCCATGGTGGTACTAGTTTTGGTTTTGGCAAGATTAGACTGTGCCTTCTTTGTCATTCAGGTGCTGTCAGGACTGTACCAGCAGTACAGATTTCTTGAATTCTCCTTGCTTAACCAGGAAAGTCTGAATATCTCACTCACAGCCTTGTCAGATAAACATTTGAGTGGTTTACCAGAAAAGTGCTACAGCCATATCCCCCAGGGCAAGGAGACTTAAATTACTGGTTCCAAATTGCATTCTTCCTTTATACACTTCCCTTGTTTTCTTCAAAGAAGTGAGGGTGACAGCTGAAGGTCCTGACATCCTCTGAAGGGCAGAGACCTGCCTGCAGTTTGCTTTTTTATCCTGGCAGAAAGTAAGAAAGGATTTTCTCCATTCTTCCTATCCTTGTGGTGCCAGGGGGCTGCATTACTTGACTGAAATGGTCTGAGTATTTCATGGACCTCAATCTTCCTCTTGTATGGAGGGGTTGGTGGGACAGCTGAGAGGTTTTGGGTGAACTGAAAATGCAAAGAGCAGTGGGAATCGAACCTGCAGAGCTCTGCTGAGCCCCACACCTACGTGTTCAGCCACTTGAATTTGTGGCAGTGGATGAGGAAGGGAAAGGTTTGGCTTTGTGTCAATACTCTGAATGAAAAGTACTAATTTCTGCATCATTTTGATGTGCTAATGATAGCACTGCTTTTGCAGTGCTCTGCTGTCATTCAAGCCTGGAAATCAAGGTTACTTGGGTTGTCTGTATTTTCTGCAGTATTGGAAAATGTTTTCTACCTACTGGCTGTGCCTGAGGGTCTGTTCAGGTCTACAAAGCTTTGAGGACTTGGGGTTGATTTACTGTTTGCAAAACAGATCAGGAAAACAGCTAATGATGCCTCTATGTGGTTGTTGCACTGCTGAATAAGAAAGACTGACATTTTTAATGCAACCTCCCCTCCTGTGGAGGATGCCTTTCAGCTCACATGAAAGAGAAATTAATTTTCTTTGTTCAGCTGAAGTTGTTTCTTTTTCTTATATTTGTTGACATGGAGAATACCATACAGGAGAAAAGAAAAGGATCCAAAGAAAACATTTTAGGATTTTTTTTATTTTATGTTTTGTTTTGAGCTGATAGAAGTGCCTGGTATTTTCAGGGAGAACATTTTTCTAAAATGAGGTTTGCAACCCACCTTTTTAAGTGCAAAGGATAAAAGTGGTGACACACAGACCCCAGGTGTCCTCAGCATCAGGATGTTCTTTCTTTCCAAGTGTTAATCCTGAAAATACATATATTTTCCCTTGTGATTTAAGACAAACTTTAGATTTCTCACCTCACTATTAAATTTTCATTGTCACATTCATTCAGCACCTGTTGATCCTGATTCCCTCAGATTGCTTTCCCCACTGCTTGCAGAATGATGATTTTCTGAATAATTACAAGCTCTGCAAGTGTTCCAGGTTAGGGAAGCAATAAATTTTGTGATTCCTGATCTTAGCAAACTTTTACTGGCCTAAAGACTTTGTAAAAACCAGTAAGAATTAGGATTTGATCTGTACTTTTCTTGTGTAGGATTAGAGCTGTGAATCCAAAATTGCCAAAGAAAGATCAGTGTCTAAAAATCTCACTATTCAGCAGCAGTATTCAGTTATTTACTGTTTGCTGCTTTGTGTATGGCAACATCATCTCAAATTGGGCCAGGGAAGTTAAAATTGGATATTGGGAAAATCTATTCAATGAGAAGGTTGTCAAGTGCTGGAACAGGCTGCCCAGGGAAGTGGTTGAATCATCCCTGGAGGGATTTAAAATCCTGTAGGTCTGGCACTTAGGGATGTGGTGGCCTTGGCTCTGTAAGGTTTAAGGTTGGACTTGATGATCTCAAAGCTCTTTTCCAACCACAATAATTCTATAATCCCCTGTGCTGCTGGCTGCAAGTCAGTGGTGGATCATGGGCAATGTGTGGTTCATGGAGGCAGCTGCACTCTGGGGTGATGGATCTGTCCTCTCCTAGGACATCCCAGCCCTGCTGGACCTTCCTGTTCTGCTGAGGGTGTGAGCTGCTCCACAGTCCCCAAAAAGAACCACCCATAATACCATGTTTTTATTCAGACACTTGCAAAGCAGAAATTTCTTGGCAGAAAAGGCCTTGTGCAGTGTGTTTGAAGAGACAGTGGAGTTTTCTTTAGCTCTCTGGTACAAGTTATTTATCTATAAAGAATAATTTACTTACCCTAAAAACTTGGGTGAACTGACCCAGGTTCTACAAACCAGAAAAAGATGAATTGCTGGAGACTGTTAGAGACAGAACAGTCCAAAACAACAGCCCTTTGATTTTGTGGTAAGCTTTAGAAAAATGGAGAATTTTCCATTTTCACACTATTTGTGGAATTTCTCTCTTCAGCCTGGGAAGCAGTGGCTACAGCAGTCAGTTTCTGTGATGTGAAGCAGACACATAGCTAAACCTCTGGGGGGAACTGATGCTGTTTAATTTGAAAGACAGTTTAAAGTTACTTGTATTCCTCCAGAACAATCAAATCGTCTCCCAGGACTTCTTGAATTACAAGATCAAATCGTTGCTTGAATGCACTGAGCATGAGGATATTCCTTGTGAAGCAAAAGCTTCTTGTATTTCTGAGTTATGTGAAGGTACAACTGGTCCTGGCTCCCCTAATTACACCTCAGTTAGCAAAGGAAAATTCTCCCTGTTCCTCACAGTCACAGCTTTTTTGGGCATGTGGTGGCTGTGGTTATTTCCCCATGTAGCTTTTTTTTCCAGATGATACTCCAAGCTGCAGGTGGTGGTGGAATGTCAGAAGCTCCTCTGGAAACTGCAGCAAACTCAATGAATGTTCTGCTGTCAGGATGCTGCTTTTCCTCCCCATACCCCAGGATGGTCTCTGTCTCCAGAGTGCTTCTTGCTACCAGCAGCTGCTGGCTGCAATTTTTAGCAGGCTTCTGGTATTTTAAATTCAGGAATCTTCAGGTATTTAAGATCTGTTTATTAAGAAGTGCCAGATGTTGAGTGGGGGGTGGGACATGGAGAAAAGGGCAGAGGAATTTTAAGTAAGCCAGTGCTGTGTGTTTAGCAGAGGCTCCATCCGAGGCAGCAGCCTGAAGCATCTGCAGGAAATTCATGTTGCTGGAGGTTGTGTTCCCCTGTAGCCCCAGATGTTTCTACATTCAGTCCTTAAACTCCTAGCAAAGAGGTCTTTGTGCAGTAACTGTGTTCCCAGTTCCTGCTTTGTATTTAAGTTACTACTGAGCCAGGCTCAATGTAAGATTTTGCAGGCAGGTGCATGAGCAAAAACCAAATGTGTTCAGGTATTTGCAATAAAAAGAGCTCTGCTGTTCTAATGGTGTTTGTGTGAAAGGGCAGTGCTGCTCTACTGCATGCCAGCTTCAGGAGAGTGATTAAAGCACCAGGAGATTCTGGTAACACTTGCAGAATGGGCTGATTTTCCCACTTCTGGGGTCTGTTTCATGGAGCTGGCAACTGTCTCATGACTTTCCCCTTACGAGTGTTGGAAGCCTATTCATACTTGGTACTTTTGTTTTTTAAAAAGCATTTTGCCAAGGGCTCAAGTGGCATTTCAGCTCCTGAATCTCAATGAAACCAGGGGACTTGCAGGAACTCGTGTGTAATGCCACACCAGGTTCAAGTCCCAACATTTTACCTACTCTGCAGTATGACAGTAGCTGGGACCAGGGCTCATTTTCTGACATAGACATGAAAAAAAATGACTGTTGTTGGGTTTATTTTGTTGGATCTCTGCAGAAGCCCACACAAGGGACCAGCAGGGCAGGTAGGAAGGTTGTTGAAGCTGGTAAGGGGTCTGACATGCTTTGATATGAGTAAGTTGGAAGAGGGGAAGCTCACACTGTAGAGTGTATTTTGCTTTTTAAATACCAGCTATCCTTTCCACAGGCCTGGAAGATTTATCAAATTAACTCCTTTCTCTCCCCATGCAAAGTTTTAGTATGTCCACTTGTACTGCAGAATAAAAACGCAGTTAAAGAGTTGCTTTCACTAAGAGATCTGTCCAGTGAGACCATTAGTTCATTTGTGGCAGTGGCAAGGCCACTAGCTGCAAACTTCAGTCTAATTTTTTTCCATTCCTATTGACGTTTTAGCTGAAACTTTCAGCTCCAGAAATTAAATTTAAGCAGCAATTCATTTTTTTTCCACCTAGGATCAAAGACAAGTGAGAAGGGAAAGCATCAACATTGCTTTCTGCTGCTATTTCTTTATTTAAGTTCTGTGTGAGGCTGTTAAGTATTAGAAAAAAACATGGTAGAGCCTGGAAGGTGAAAGCTAAAGCTGTCACTGCTGGTGACAGGTGAAAGGATGGGGGGAGATATGGGTTGTGGTGAGTTTAGTAAAGCAGAGAAGGAAGAGACAATACGGTTGTTTCAGTGGTAGATAATCCCTTCAAGCAGCATTAATTCAAGTCAGAGTTTTAGAAAGGTGCATTAAAATAATTCTTTAGAAAATCCACTGTCAGAGGCCACTTCTGAAGCTAAACCACATTTTCCTAATATGCTGAGCAGCTGTCAAAGGAGATCTTCAGACTGTCTTGTGTCTCCGTGTGCATGTCCTGCTCTTCAAGTCCTTGGCTACTGTTCCTCACTTTTTTTCCTAGTTAACTCTTTCTGGTATGTAATGTTAGGGAGGTCTGCAAACAAGCCCAAATTAAAGGTCTTGTCAGTATTTAAGTTTCTGACAGTTGACTGAGAAACACTGCTTTTATTGCAGCATCACCCTTAATGCCAAGACTTTTCATGACTGCTTTTTTTCTGGACTTTTTCACATAATCTAAACTGACAGCAAGTACTGACCAAAAACCATTGCATTTTCCCCCAAATGGTGCTTTTCCCTCCAGAAGAGAAATTTGGTTATTCTTATATTTGGCTTTATTTTCTAAGAATTTGCTCAGTAGACCCCTCCATCCCAGGATTCCAGAGGATGAAAGTGTTTCCAGTGTCACTTGTCTTTCAGGGAATTTTAAATCTAAAGCGTGAGTGAAAGCTTTGTAGTCAGGCACTCTAAGTTTCCTCCCTCATGAATGCAAACATGAGAGCAGAGTGTGCCTGGAAATGCAGTTTTATATCAGCAGCTAACCTGCCATGTTCTGCACTTGTACTCTGTATATTAAGCATGAGCAGAGCTGCATATTCTGTGAAACCAAAGGCTTATCATTACCTCTGGAGCTGCAGGGCAAGAGGAGCATCAAAAAATTTGGTGCATTAAAAGCTAGGGAGGTTTTGAGTTGGCAAGAACTCAGGAATGGACAAGGGAACATTTAAAGGGTGAAATCTTTGCTTTCTTTTCTCGTGCAGATGAACCTGCCTTAAAAACCTGTCTGATGTAAAAGTAAATGAAGGACACAGAATCATAGACTTTGATTTTTTTGAATGCAGTGCTTCATACCTGAGGGAGGACAACAAGAAACAATAACTCTCTCCTCAGAAGCAGTACTTGTCTTGAAAATTTCAGTTTGCTGTTGCACTGTGAGCATTTTAGATCTTGGAGGAAGTTAGAGGGTCCATTACTTTGTAGTTTACCAGGAGCAGCAGCACAAAATTTAAAATCTCTCTTACAACCTGTCTCTCTTTATAGATGGAAGGGTAAAGGTGGTGGGAACTTTGTCAGTCAAACTTTCACACTTTTCAGGCAGAGTGAGTGTGTTACTTGGGTGAGGACAATACCATGATAATTTTGAAGAGTAACTAAAATACCTAATGACCTAAATTAAATAAAGTCTGCCTAGGTCAGTGTGAGGGAAGGAGAAACACTGCACTTAAGGCTTGAAGGTTTTTTGGTTTTTCCTACTCTACAGTATTCAGTGTCTACAACCTTACCCCCTGTGCCATGAACCAGTCAGCAGTAACAGAGCAAACAATTGGAGCCTTGTATTTAAAAATCTGTGGCACTGAGGAATCAATAGCAACTGCTTTTTGCCTTGCCTAGGACTTAGTGGGTATAAACTTGGTGGGTGAGTATTCTAAAATGGTGAGGTCCCAGCCAGAGGCTCTGTTATTAAAAGTATAGTGTGCTTTACCCCTCTGAGTGTATCCCACTTTGGGATTATGTATTAGGATGTAACTGCAGGAGAGATGCTCTGGGATTTGCATGTAACACCTGGCTAGAGATCTCCTGCCCCATGGTGCTCAACTGCTCCTCTAGCATCAGGGCAGCAATGAAACCTAAAAGGAAAATAATTAAAAAAAAAACATTCACATGATTTAGGCAGTGGTTTTGGCCTATGCAGCTTCTAAAGAATGTAGAAACCAAAAATAAGGTGGTCTTTTACCCTTCAATTTTCTAAAGTGTACCTTTCTCAGGAGGACTCCCTGCAAGGCCCTTCTGCCCAGACACTGGAAACCAAAGTTTTTTAGCAGGAAAATTGGTGTTTTGCTAGCAACAAATCTTAGACCAGCTTTTGGGCTGCTAACACTAATGCTGATGTCTGCCTCCCAGCACATTGCCAGGATCACTCATCCAGGAATCCATTACTGGTTCTCACTGTGGACTTTAGAGTGTGCAGTAGTATACAAAGAAATAAAGGGGTTTAACAGAATAACATGAATTTGTTCAGATCCTGGCTCTTGTTTAGGTCTCTGGGGTGCCATGATAATATAACTACATGGAAGGTTGCATATTCAGCTGGGTATAGTTTTCATCTCTGGCAAAAAAAAAAAAAAAAAAAGGATGAATATCCATTCCAGGGGACATTTTTGGAAAAGGTTTGTGATTGATGTCTTAGCCAAAAAGGTTTAAGACTCTTAGAAAGTACTTTATGTTTTCCTAAAAATACTGATGCTGAAAGGCAGCAAATTTAATAATTAAAATGAGAATCTAATAATTTATAATCTTATGAAATCTCTTTGGATTCCTGTGGGGTGAGAGGATTTCAAGCTGCTGCTGCTGCTTTAAAAGTCATACAGAAAAGAAAGATAATTTAAGGAAAACCTCAATAAAAATTAAAAAGTAATGAATGGGTTATTCAGTAAAGTGTTGTGTGTATTTCTTGCCATCATTTTCAACACATCCCATGTTGGACAGTGGTTATTATATAGGATAAGAGTTCACAAAGGCCACAAAGTTCATTAAAAATGTTTTTTTATCTGTTGTAGAAAATGACATGTTAATGGACAGAATTGTGTGACCTTTGTGGGAGCCTAGAACCATACTTTATTTTAAATAAACTTTTTTCTTGGGAAACACAAATCATGTATGCAAATCTTTTGGAGAAAATCTTAAATGACCAATGGTAATTCTAAATAATGTGGTGCTTTAGTTTCTTTTGGTTTGGGGTTTTTACCTCCCCTGAGCAGTTTTACAGAAGGTTTGAAGTTTGCAATCTGGACCAGAAGGGTTCCACTTCTCTTTGAGGCATCACTGTTCAATTAATAATAAATATTTGAAGTCCTGCTTGCACCTGTATAGGTAAATCATATGAAGAACCTGCAGAGTTTTAGTTGTAGCAAGAAAAAAAAATACTTTTGAGCAGAAGGCTTTATTTCCATAATATAGTTCCCCAACTGAGTGTTCTCAGCCTTCTGGCTCAAGAATTTAAGTAAAACCTTTTACCATGGGTGGATCCATCCTGCGGGGTGGTAGGAAGAAAACTATTATGAGAATGTGGTCCAGTGGGATTTAAAAAAATACTTCAAAAAGGAGTTCTGTTATTTTTCTGTTCTTTACCAGCTCTGCCACAGTGTATCACATTAATACCATATTAATTTTCTATAAAACAAGGTAGGTACAGAGTGTTTTCAACAAGTCTCTGTGGCTTGTTTCTGGCAAAAAAGTAGCAGATTCTCAGCTGCTCTCTCAGTGAGTTACCCTTTCCCTGCCTTGCATGAAAATCAGAGCAGTGACTCCCATTTGGGGATGTTTCTTGGCATTATGAGGGAAAAGCAGCAGCTACTACTAAGCCTGGTGTAACTCCCCAAATTTTACAATTACCAGAATGAGGATAGGATCTCTTTTACTAGATATGGGTATGAACATCCTTATAGGTATATAAAAAACCTCAACTTTCAAATTCAGGGTAAGAATCAGCAAGCCTTCAGCTTGCAGTGTGCATCAGCAATGTTGTGAAATTCTCCCAAGAAACATGATGAAATTCAACAAGGGGAAGTGTAGAGTTTTGCATTTGGGGAAGAACAACACGATGTCCCAGTATAGGTTGGGGGCTGAGCTGCTGGAGAGCAGTGTAGGTGAAAGAGACCTGGGGGTCCTGGTAGACAAGAAGATGCCCATGAGCCAGCAATGTGCCCTTGTGGCCAAGAAGGCCAATGGCATCCTGGGGTGCATTAGAAAGGGTGTGGTTAGTAGGTCAAGAGAGGTTCTCCTCCCCCTCTATTCTGCATTGGTGAGGCCACACCTGGAGTATTGTGTCCAGTTCTGGGCCCCTCAGTTCAAGAAGGACAGGGAAGTGCTTGAAAGAGTCCAGCACAGAGCTACTGAGATGATTAAGGGAGTGGAACATCTCCCTTATGAGGAAAGGCTGAGGGAGCTGGGTCTCTTTAGTTTGGAGAAAAGGAGACTGAGGGGTGACCTCATCAATGTTTTCAAATATGTAAGGGGTGAGTGTCAGGGAGATGGAGTTAGGCTTTTCTCAATGGTGACCAGTGATAGGACAAGGGGTAATGGGTGTAAATTGGAGCATAGGAGGTTCAAGTTGAATATCAGAAAAAATTTTTTACTGTAAGGGTGACAGAGCCCTGGAACAGGCTGCCCAGGGGGGTTGTGGAGTCTCCTTCACTGGAGACATTCAAAACCCACCTGGACACGTTCCTAGGGGATGTACTCTAGGGGGCCCTGCTCTGGCAGGGGGGGTTGGACTAGATGATCTTTCGAGGTCCCTTCCAACCCCTAGGATTCTATGATTCTATGATTCAATTGGAAAAAATCTAAACTTGCAGTAAAGGTACTTGGGAGTTACTAATTTTAGCTTAGTGGTGCTTCATGTCAAAACAGGAACTTCAAACTTGAGAAGCTTGTAAAATGAAGGGTTTTAGAATACCCCAGAATAGATGTATATTTGCTCTTATGTTTCTCACCATCACTTTCCTATGAATTAAATACTGTATCAATTTGACAATACTGGAAATCAGATTCTACTTAATAATTACCCAATATAATCACTGCCAGCATGCTGGTCCACTGACTTTAAGATATTTAACCCCAGAGTCAACCCATTTCATATCCTGAAGATACAGAACTGGATGGATGGATGGAAGATTGGTCTTAATACAAATACACTATTTTTTCACTACTGAATCTTCTTACAAAGTTGATTGCAGAAGCCAGAGAGGTTTAATTTAAAGTACAGCTTTTTGGAAATGCACTCATGTAGATCCTAAAAGATGGACTTTACAGGGAATCAGTACAGGGTTCTACTGCTTGACTGGATGCTGCTGGAAGATTTATGTGTAGGTTTGAGATTCAGTGCTAGGGATGAACTTAAAAAAAATTGTAGTGGATGTAACTCAGATGTTATAACATTACTAGAGAAGAAATGTATTAAATGGGTAAGTGTAGGACTAACCTGGGTGTTACTAGCTTTTTAAAAATTATTATTCCTTTGGTCTGTATCAGATTGGTGTCAGGTTATCTAAAGTTAAGGGATTAGTCCTGAGATCAAAGTTTCTTCACTGATGTTCCCAACCTAAAAACAAGGGATGTACTGATGTGGATAGTCAGTTATACACAGTTGGAGGTGGATAAAAGTATCAGACTGGAGGAATTAGGACTTTGAAATGTGATGAAATAATAAAAAAAAAAAAAAAAAAGGATGTAATTTAGCATTAAAAAGTGCAGGGTCATGCATCTCAGGACTAATTATTATTTTGCTTTCAGATTAGAAATCAGTTGGAAGTGACAAGAAGCTGTTGGAGCATTAATTCTAAGAGATTGAAATGAATCACTTCTGAAAAGTGAATGTGTTTCTGTAACGTGAAATGGCAAAATAAGTGCTATTATTTAGATGAAAACTTATCCCATCTGGAGAATTCTGTGCAACACAGGTACTCCTTTGGAAGAAAGATAATTCAGCACATCACAGATGCAAAGAAGGGCTATAAGGATTGTTGGAAAAATTGAGAACTTTTCCTATGAGGACTCTGGGAGCATATGGCTTGATTAATCCAGGGAACCAGGGGCTAGGAGGTGCTGCTTATGAAAATACATGGAGAGAAGGAACAGAAAACACAGCTCCAGCCACTGCAGGTTGGGAAAATAAGGAATTAGCCAGATTCTTCACAGAAATGTCATCATAGAACACAAATTACTGAGAAGTACCAGGAACAAGAGGCAGTGCAGTGGTTCTCCTGCCTTGACACTTTCCATTGAGTGGGGCAGCTCAGTGTTTTCCTTTCTGTGGTTGTGTAGGGATGTGTAAACTTCATTCTTGTGCCCTCAGCTCTTGCATCCAGAACAGCCTGTTGCAGATTTCTGAAAGTTGGATGGGTTCTTGCAAATGTCACAAATCGGGGATGTCACAATGTGTGTTTTGGTGAGGTTTGTCTTTGGTACAGGAACTTCACTCTAGGAGAGTCAAAGCTTTGCTGAAGTGAAACTGTGGTTTGCACAAACTCTTATAGGGTTAAAGGATTTTCTTTTTCTAAACAGGAATAAGCAGTGTTCCACTTTTATACTGTTTTGTCCTCACCATGACCCCCTCCAGACATCCTGAGAAAGCTATGGGAAGCTGATTTCTGGTGACATTGTCCAGAAAATGTCAATGTTGATCATAGCTCTCTCAATTCCACCTAGCTATTTGCTTCCTCATTCAGTGTAGGTTAAGAAAAATCAGGTATTTTCACTGATTATCTACTAATGAATGCAGTAATTTTTACTTCAAGCAAACAGCTCATGATGTCACCATGAGTACAGCGTTCCCTGGGGCTGCTGTCAGCTCAAAGGAAAGAGAAGGTCACTCTTTAATAGCTCATATTTTCATTTTCTTGTTTTTCAATCCGAGTGTAATCAAATTCTATGTCTGTGGTAATACCCACTCCATTAAAGAAGTGTTGTGGCAATTACAAGTGCATGTAATTATACAAGTACAAGACTGCCTCTTGCATACGTGAGGAATCTCACTGCAAAGATTGCTCTGGTGGTTTTCTGAGGAGTGGGATCACTGAAGTGGAACTGGTTTAAAAGTTAGTGATGGAACTGAAAGTCAGGTCAACTGTGTTCAGTAAGTCCATGTTCACACCTGCCCTGCAGCTGAGTGCAGATGATTTATGGTTGTGTAATCTCTCTTTGAGGAAAGGGGTAAGATTTCATCAAAACAAGTCCTGACCTGTGCAACTCTGGTATCATCTTTATTTTTTAAGCCAACTCCACTCACCTCGATTCTTTTTAGTCTTCATGCTAAGAAAATTCTAATTGCTGGTTAAATATTGCTTTTTAAAAGTTCATATTAATTGTGTTCTCTCTTCTGGGAAACCCTATTAGTTTTTGCCACAGATGAGTGTTTTCAGATGTAGTTAAATAACATCTTTACTCCAGCTGGGACCTCATTGTCAAGTTTCTGTTCATTATCTAATCTTAAAATAGTCCTAACTTGCTAGGAGTGCTGCAATCCGGTCAAGTATCATAATTTTTTTCCTGCCTGGGAGACAGTGCCTTAGAAGAAAAACAATCCTGTAGCTTGATAGCCTGGTGAGAAGTCTGCCCTCTCCTGAAGTGCAGAATGTGATTTAAAGCAGTTCTGCCTCCTGGTTACAGCCTGGCAGGCACAGCCACTTCCATGGGAAATCAATATCCTGCAATCCCTTTCTCATCCCTGGAGTGTCAGTTCAGCACACGTGGCAAATGCTGGGAACACAGAGGTGCTGCCCCATGGCTCTGTGGCCTTGAATAAGGGCAAAAATGCCCCCACATCCTCTGGGCCTGGCTGTCCCCAGGAGGGGAATGGGCAGAAGCTGTCAGAGCATGGCTGAGACACAGAAGTCATCACAAGAGTTTTAGGATTCCAGAAATACATCTAGATTCTGAAAATGTTTGGGCATATGGATTAAAAAAAAGAGCACTCAGAATCAGTGAGGCTTGTTTGAGGCAGGGAAGGTGTTTCAGGGCAGGTTCAGTGTGAGTTTTGTCCTGATTCTGTATCTTTTCCAAGCAATGCCTACCAGATGTTGGATGTGCTTTAGCCATCCCAGCTTTAGGCTCTGTCAAGATCTTCCTTGTCTTTTCCCAGTCCCAGGTATGTGCTGGCTGGGTGATTGGGAGAGGACTCTGGGGTACTAAAGATGATCTGGTCTGATGTCAGTATTGTTCTCCTAGGTTACAAAGTGTGCAGATAACAAATGGGGATGCTTCATTTGCTTATTTTTTGGTTTTTAGCTTTATTCAGCATGTGAAGGCTGGAACCTGAAGGGTTGAAGATTTCAGATTTCCTCAGCTTAAGAGGACTTTCCTTTTAGGAAGAAATTCTTTACTTATGAGGGTGCTAAGACTGGAACAGATTGCCCAGAGAAGCTGTGGCTGCCCCATCCCTGGCAGTGTTCCAGCCCAGGTTGGATGGGGCTTGGGCAAGCAGGGCTGGTGGGAGGTGTCCAGGGGGAGCCTTTATGGTCCCTTCCAACCCAAATGGTTCTATGAGTCCAAGAACCACAGGGCAAACACCAAACAAACACTGCTTTCACTCCATCTCTCACATTTTTGCCTGCAGTGCCTAATATGAAGTTAACTGAAGTATCAATATAATTGCAGTATGGTTCTAATTGGGTTAAGTATATTTTATGCCAATTAAGTTGATCAAAACTGAATCTAATTTCTGAGTTGCCTGATGTCATAATCATAATCTTTTGAAGCATCATATATTTAATGAATCAGATTCTTGCACATATATTTTAAAATTTGAACAAGTTGTATAAAAATGAACAGTGACTTTGTTAGAAATGTTACACTCAGTTGAACTGCACCGCTGATATCTTTAGAAACACACTTTAAAAAAAAAATTAAAAAAAAATCTTTTCTTTTGAATATCTGCACTTTGACCTGGGGGCTCTGGGAATGTATTAGATTTTAATGAAGTTTCCTATGCTGTTAAATATTCTATGCAGCTATATTCACAAATATCTTTCCATCCACAGAGATCTAGTGGAAAGGTATTTTATAAGGCTTGATGAGCTTATGGATAAAGAAAATTAATGCAGAAAGTATTTGTCTAATTTATGGAGACTGTGTCATTCAATTTCTAGTGTAAAGAGAAAACTTTTAAGCAAAGACAATTATCTTCTGAAATTGCCAGTAAAACCTTATTTCTTGAAGTAAATGTCCAATAAATGAGCTTTTTGGGCATCTGAATTGCACTTGAGCCCAGATTATTTCAACGTAGGAACAGCAACAGCACCAGCAAGTTTGTAGGCATTCCAAAGTGTCTTGTTTTACACCTACGTAGAAGGTGTTAACACAATCCTCCCAGGGTACTAAAAGGAAATATTGATGTGCTGTCAGCTACACTATCTCAAAATATGTTTCAAACTGAGATTTTTAGAATCTGTCCCTCACTTGGCCATCTCAGCTGCACCCCCCCCCCCTTGGACTGCACCGTGAGGGCAGATGTGCTTGGGGATAACAGGCTCAGGGTAACAACTTCCCATATCTCCATGAATCAAGGATGAAATAATGAGTGAAAGCATGGTTTAAATGACAGAAAAAGTTTCTTGTTTCTTCTTACAATCTGCTCATTTAGTATCCTGACAAGTGGTTGCATTTATATTCCTTCACCTTGTGCCTGTTAAGTCTTGGTGACAATCAGCCCATTTCCCAGGAATTCCTCTAAAATCCAGAACCTCTGCAGATACTGAACTGTTCACCAGCTGTTCCTAGCAAATAGTTTCCCCACATCAGAGGATGGAGGCAAGTTGCCTTTTAGTGTCTAAATGGGACTAGAGACAACTGCATTTGTGTTAATGTTATCCTACATTTTCTCTCCTTTCCCCTGCTGTCCCTCCTTAACACAAGAGCTCAGAACACTGCAGCTGCAGCTCTGCTAAATGCAAGGGCTGTGTAAGTGGAAGATTAATAGCTGTAATTAGAGGCACCTTTGCACACACACTTATGTGCCAGAGTAAGAAATTTGGTTAAGCATAAAAGGATCTCTATGTTTTTAAGAACTCACACGTGCTATTAGGCAGAGATTTATTTATTCCTGGCACGTATTTACTGTATGTTTTGCTCTATGGGCAAAGAATTTACACAGAGGAGTCTGGAGGCTAAAAGTCAGCAGCTCTTCCCATCATTCCATGTTTACAGTGTGCTGTAGAGGACTGTGCAGGGCTTCCACCCTCTGTGTTTGTCCCACTGTGATTCTGAAAAGCAGCTGCATATTGCAAGGAAAATTGTACAGGAACTTCAAAGGAGAAAATGTGTATGAAAAATGCAGAGAGAGAATAAATGAAATAGAGAAAAAAATATTTAGAAAGCAGGTAACAGGTTATTAAAACTTGACTGTGGAGCAGATTGTTGGTACCTCAACCATCAGTCAGCTGAACAAACTTGGAAAGCTCTTGTGCAGGGACTGGTGTTTGCCCTCCTATCCCAGTTTGCCTCCAGGGCACCTGGAAGCAGAGTAGGTGGCTGACCACTTATTTCTGAGCCTGACTTGAAGATCATGGTTCAACAGAAAACAATTTAAAATATCTATCATCAGATATCCTTGACATTGCACTTTTTACGTAATTTGGAACAGTAACTGTCAGCAGCAAGTAGAAGGAGAGAAGCTCAATCTGAGAAATGTATTAAGTCACAGATATAAGAACTGTTAGACCTCAATAAAAGTTATTTACACAGCCACTCCCAGGGAGTAGTTTCCAATTACCACATTATTAAATTTTACAAGATATACCGGTTGCAACACTCATTGCAAATTATTACCATTGTATTAGCCAGTTAGATCTGAACTGTTGATACTCAGTCACAGATGACATCTATCTTTTAAAAATAAACTTTTAATATTCAGCTAGTGTACAGCTGAGCTAGCATGGGTTGTGTGTGCTCACTCAGGTACCAAGGAGCAGTCTTGGGAGGACAGCACAACGCTGCAGCTTAATTTCATGTGTTCTTCAGAAGCAATTTAATCAAATAAACAATGTTGTTCAGCAATAATCCACCCCCAATATATGTCTACAAGAAAGCACACTACTGGTTATCTGGCTTTGGAAACACTTCAGATCCCAGATGGGATGTGTCTGTGTCCACATGTACCTTTTTGGTTTTATGCATCCTGTGGGTAGCATCTTGGGAGTGCCAAAGATGTGGCACTTGGCCATGTTATGGGGGGTTTGGCTGAGTGAATGGGGGGTGGTGAAGCTTCAGAGAATGCCACGTCCAAACATCTTTTGCAGACTGAGTGGCAGAACTTCCAAATAGAGCAGGGGACATCCTGAAGTTCCACGTTGGTATCATTGACTTCCTTTGGGAAGGGCATTGAGCTACCAGAATGATGATGAAAATGCCAGCCTGATAAGTGTTTACTTCTCTAAAAATCACATAAGCCTGGTCTAGTTACATTTGATTCAACCAGATAATGTCTCATTTTATGCCTTGCTCACAGGTGTAGCAATAAACCAGAATTCCTACCTTTATTTAAGCTGTTTTCTGACCATGAACTTCAAAGAAAAACACCTCAGCTACAACATCTTCCTCCAAATCAGGCACCCCAGTAGCATTAAAGGAATAGGGAAAGGAGAAGGATTGGAAGGCTTGTAGATGGTACTGGAATTCCTGAAACTGTATCTTTTAAGACAGTATTTTATTCCTCATACAGGATAATATGAGTCAGTCAGTGACTACTTCTTTCTTAAAGTTCAAACACATTAATTTGAAGTTTGTATAAAAGCTTATTGAGAAAGATTGGCTTACTAATGGAATATAAAATAAGTGAGAAACTGTTATCTCTAGATAGGTTTTTTTCTGCCTTTGTGGATGGTAAAGTAAAATAAGTACATAATTTAAACAAGTGTGGAGCTTGAATAGATATTCCATTTGACATGAAAATGCTGAAGCTACAAATAGTGACTAATCAAGACTCCAGTGCAATAGGTATAGGATTTGGTGAAAATGCACCATTAACACAATGTTAGACAATTTAAGATACGCTGAATAATTAGACCCAAGGATTTTCAGGTGCTAAAAGAGAAGTAATGTTACCTTTGTTCAGAAACAATGAATACCTACAAGTGGTTTTTACTGACAAGTGTACCTAAGCACATCTTCAACAAACGTGGCTCTAACCATTAAGATAGATTTTTGGCACACAGAATAGCATTATTTTAGGAAAAAATTGGTCCTGTAACTGAAGAATCGAACTGAAGCAAAGGCTTATATTTAGACAGCAAAAATAAATGCAAGTAAGTGCTGCAAAGTCACATTTTTAAAAAAGAATCTTTTTTTTTTTTTTCTTAGTATGAATAAAGCAGGAGCTTCCCTCAAGGGTGGAAAGCCACTCAGCTAATGAATTAAAAAGATTATTAGCTAGGATCATAAGATGAGGGGGAATATCTCTTTTAGAATCTTCTATGGTTTGAAAAAGCTGTGTTATCTTACAAATTCCATTACACTGGGGCAGGAAAGTCTGAAAACTCTTCCCATAAATAAATCTCAGCATCTTTCAGCAGACAGCAACTTAAACTGAAACTTTAAAGTTAGGGTTCTTTGAGGTGCAGAGGATTAAGTTTGTTCTGTAGCATTAAAAATAATCCAATGAGATTACAGATATGTATATACATATGTTTAAATAAAGCAAAAAATGTTAATATTATACTATTGAAATAGTGACAGCTAAGCTGTCAGAAGGAAAAATGTGTTCTTGGCATTAGATAAAGGGGACACGTTCTGGCAAGTGAAGTTCCATGAGTCATCCTAGATTTGGACATATGCATTTAAACAAATGACATTTAGTGTTAGTTTTACTCCTAGGATACTTCAAAGCAATTTCACTGATGTTTGGGGGATTATGAAGTACAGAATTAGTAATGAATGTATGAGTTGGGCTAGGGCTCAAATTATGAGACTTTGGGGCAATCTTTTGTGAAGAGAAGCCTATAATCAGGAATTTAAGAATGAAAATGTATCTTACCCTGACATGTTCAGGAAATGCAGCTTAAAATCGTGTTCTGTATATATTGGGGTCCTAGCCACAATTCTTGTTTTGCTGCCAATGTTTTTGTGGGTTTAGAATATCTTTGTCAGACTCTGTTCTGCTTTTGGGACCAGCAATTTCTGCAGAGAAGTGCTGGAAGCAAAACTTTTTATTACTTGGAGGACACTTTGTCTTTAGTTATTTCATTAGGCAACGCCTGAGTATTCAATTTGTTCCTTTCCTAACATTAAGCTGTATTATTGGTGATGTTTATCATAATGATCATTTCTGATCCCACATGCAGTGTCAGCAATACTTGGATTGTAGCAAAGTTTCCATGGCACAAACGTTCACCCACTGATTGTATCTGTGCAGGTTTTCTTGTGTGTGTGCTTGGAAGCTGCTTGAAAGGGTTTTTAAATAGATTTGTGATCCTGAACCCCCAGAGATAGCAGTTTGATGTGGCATATAAATCTGGAAAAGAATTGCCAGAAAAATATACCTGTAGCATGACAGTCTTCCCAGAGAGGCTGATGGCACTTGAAGTCACCATGGTACAAAAAATTCCAAACTTGAGCCTCCTTTGGCACCTTTAAAGTTTCCAGTTGAAATGAGAGACTCACCTGAGCTGCATTAGTTCTTTTTTTATAGGATTAATTTTATTAATCCTTTTTATTACCACTACTTCCCAGCAAAAAAACCTACACATATTTTAAATTTTAAAGCAGTTCTCATTGCTTCAGTTAAAAACAGGCACATACTTTGTGCCCTGCCCTCTCCCCTGTCTGATGGATCTGGTTGCATGGACAGGGATCACTCTAAAGAAATTAAAATCAGTCAAATCTAATCAAAATGATCCATTCTGAAACCAGGCAGCTTTTACCAATATCTCAGAGAACTTGCACCTTCCAGAGATCAGATAAAACCTTCTGTTCTTGCCTGTAAAGCTAATAATGCTATGCTAAGTGTAAGATGGAAAGAAAATAAAAGGAACTGTCCCATGGCAGATGAATCATGCCCTGACAAGGAGGACTGATATTTACAGCAGGAACCGAATCACAGGAATGCATTTGAGGCACTAGAGAAATCATTGATGTTTACTTGTAAAACCCACAACATCTGGATAACTGTGAGAAGCACTTTTGTGAGCACCAGAAGTAGAGAAGCCTGGTTTTCAGAGAATTTGTGTTTCATGGTTGAGAGACTTATCTGAATTTGTTTTAAGTCTAAGTTCACTTCTTAAACAATTGCAATGAGAAAAAGATGTTATGGATGATGCACTTTGGAGTTTATACCTTATTACACACTAGGGAATCTTGTTCTCAGGTTCTCTGGGTGCAGATCTTTTTTGTTAAGAAATGAGGCACCAAAATGATCAAAGTTTTCCCTGCAGTTTGAGGAACCAGAACATCTTTCTCTCCCTTGTAGAGTCTGAGTTGATATACAAGGCAAATATGTGGTGCCCTTTGACTCAGTAAAGGTCAAACTTTCTCTTAGCAGAAACATTTCCCTTGAAAAATCTAGGGGTATAGAATAAACAGTTGTGTAAAATAATGAAATACTGATGAAAATGGGCCAGTGACAAGAGCAGGATGATGTGGTGGCAGAAAGATGGTTTTCTGACAAATGAGATGTGCTGTTACCTTTGGCCCTTCTGGAACTTCCCATTCTCTGCTGTGCAGACACCTAAGGCTACACAAAATGCTTGCTTCTAGGGTGTTACAGTGGAAACAAATGACATTTAAAGTGACAAGCTCTCTCCTTCAATCCCTCCAAACTTGTCCTTCTCTTTGGCATGATGTTTATTGAGAGCTGAGACTGCTGGGGTGCTCCTTAGAAATAGATCTGGTCTGAGGGATTTGGATCCACTTTCTTGTTCAACATAGCATCTTGGGTTGCTTGGATGCACGTGTCTGATGTCTTTTTTATTTTTCTGCAATAAGTAAAAAGCACCAGCTACTCTACCTGAGGGAGGAAACCCCAGTATTCCTTGATTTAGCCCATCCTAAAGAAGGCAGCCCAAGTTTTTCATGGGTGTTTTTGTTCTCCTCTCCCTCCCACCTGCATAGGAATATTTTGTGAGACTTCTCAAAGATGCTTTGTGAAGTCTACAGTCTGAAAAAGAAGATGTAAAGAGATTTTTGGACATTGAGTCCATTAATAGAAACTATCCTAATAAGCCAAATGTATCTGCTGGGGCCCTTGTAAACAAGAATGGCATTGGAAGATATTAGAATCAATGTTTGGAAAAAGAGGTGTATTAATTTCTGGAGTTGTGTCCTAAGTCCCTCATCATCATAATGTTTTTTTCTTCTACTTTTCTCATATTTTGTGAAGCTAGGAATGTCTAAACTGATAGACTAAATCTTATCTGCCATGAGTTTTAAAGGGGATGATCCACAAGAGAGTATGGAGTGTTTTTTGAATTTCTATTTTTTGAAGTTTGTTCTTGTTTTGTTTCTTTTTTTTACATTTCGAGTGTATAAATATGGGCAAAAAATGAACTACTTACACCCCAGACAAAGAGGTCTGGCATGGGATAAATGAGGCTGAAGTACTTGCTGTCTCTACCCCTCACCACCTTGGGAATGCTGTAAATAATGCCTGATGCTGCTCTGTTTTCTGTGTGCAGTTAGAAATTCAGGATAACTGATGTGGTTTCTCACATCATTTATGTTTCTTTATCCCTCAATGGAAGTCTTGTTTTTTCATATGGCAAGTCCGTGAGAGTTTGACATTGGATGACTTTATAAAACATTCTACTAATTTGGTTTGTTAAAATAAATAAATCAAACACTAATTGGAACATGCCCTGCCATTATTTTTGCTTACTGAATTAGATATAATGGCGTGAAGTTCTTTTTATCATATTTGTGCACTTATTTAAACACCCCCTTGGCGCACACTTCTGCAAATTCAATTATATATTCAAAGGAGGCATTCAATTTATGCAAGGCTGGTTTACATTTAATCTGGGGGCAAGTCTCAGTAACTGATGATAGGTCTGCTCAAGATTAATTAGCATCACTCAAATGAGCAGTGGCATTGTTACAAGCCTGCAGTGTAAAACAAGGGATATTTTATCCTTCCTATGTGAGCTGTTATTTGCTTCAATATGACCCTTTTCAGGAAGGAAAAAGCTCTTTTTTTCTTGTTTGGGTTTCATTTTGTAAAAAGGGGTCAACACCATATGCATTATCTAACAACATCAAAGTCATTTCCTCTTTTTTTTTTTTTTCCTCTCCACTTAGCAACTGCATTTGTCACTGTTTAATTTTTAGCCAACCAGTGGCAAGATTCCAAGATCCTCGTTTGCCTTTTTCAAATCCTAATTCTTGTTAACAATTCCTGAAGATATCCCATTTTTGGTTCATGTTAAATGTTTTTATATTCCCTGCAACAGCTTTGTGTGGCTAAAAATTATCACACACATTCCTGACACCCAGATTTGGTGGGTGGCATCTTTTCCTCTCTATTTGTTGGTGATTTTTTCCTTTCTCAATGAATAGCCTTGTTTTGCTGCCAAGCACTCATTTTTCAGCATGATTTTGCATTAGGACAGACCTCAGCTTCCTCCCCCCACCCCCTTTATGCTCCAGCATATTTAAGTGTAACTCATATTTAGGTGCACACTTAAAATCTAGTAGTAGATTTTTAGTTTATAACTGAAATTAATTAGTGGGATTGACTAATTGAATTTCCAAGGATCAACAGGGTTGGCATGATTCAAGTCTAAAGTGAAGGACCTGGGCTGTCTGATCTAATGGATGGAGTACTGAAGTGTGTTTGTCAGCCCATCCAGGGGGAATTGGAAGAGGAATGTGCTTGAAGTAATGTAAAGGTCACCAACACAGGAGTACTCTGCAAAGGAATAAACTGGTTTGACTTCTTTGTGACATGAATTTTAAAAATCTGCACTGGCATTGTTGGAGTGTAACCCCAGGCAGCTGCTCACCCACCTCTCTGCAGGGATGGGAGAGAGGATTGGATGGGGAAAAGGGAGAAAACTCATGGAATGAGGTGAAGAGCAGACACTGCCCACATGAGAAATGCAAAACAAACCAAGGAATTAATTTACAACTTCCTACAAGTGTTCAGCCATCTCCAGGACATCCAGGTTCCATCTTGAGTAATGGTTACTTGGGAAGACGAATGGCACCACTCCCAACATCTCCCCCTTCCTCCTTCTTCCCTCATCTTTTTTCTGAGCATTACACCAGATGGTATGGAACACCCCTCTGGTCAGCTGGGTCATCCAGGTCCCTTCCTAAGGCTTTGGGCACCCCCAGCCCAGTGGTGGGAGAGGAGCAGAGAAAGCCCTGGGGCTGTGTGGGGCTGCTCAGCAATCCCAAAACATCCCTTCCCCAGCAGCACAAATACACCACATCACCCAGTATGACCCAGTACCACCCAGTGTGAGGAAAATGAGCTATCTCAGCCCTACCCACCACATAATATGAAATTCCACACAATATGAAATTCCCCACTGCTGTTCATGGCTTGATTCATGGGTGTTCAGGCAGCTGCCAGGTTGGTTGTGACAGCTGAGCTGCTTCCAAGTATTTCAGGAATTGAAGGAAAAAAGATCATTTAGTACACAGTCTGGAAGGTGTGAACACAAGTTGCTATTCACTTCTTTTTATTCCCTGGCTCTCAGGAAACTAAGGGTTGCTCTCAAAAGTATTGTTTAAAAAAACCTTGCTGAACAGCCCTGTGCTACGCAGAGCTGTCATGATTTGTGTATGGTTAAAAGGAGGGTTGGACTCTGTCAGTGTAACCCAACCTTGTATAAAAATAAAAAAAAAAAAAAAAAGTGAAAATCAGTGAGGTTTCACTGTAGGAACAGTGATGCTGTGCTTGGTTACAATTTGCTTTCTTATTCCTCTTTTCTTTTTTTTTTTTTATTTTAACATCTGACATGAATTTCTATGTGGTTAAGTACTGGTCACTGGGACCTAAAAGCAAATATTCCTCCATGTGCACATCATATGCATTTGTCCCTGAAATTGGAAAGGCAATAGGTTGAAATAAATGGAACTGATCTAAGAAACAATAGCATGGAGGATACCAATGGATCCAAAGTGTGGAAAACACAAAAAGATTTTCTGGATAACTTCTGTGCTGCCTGAAATGTAATACTGAAGGAATAATTTTTTTTTTCTTTTTCAGTCGACAAACTTGTATACAAAACATTTCAGTGAATGACCTACTGTAAAGAAATACAGATAATTAATGCAGGAATGTATTTTTCTTGGTTTTAGGTGGCTGTTCATTTGATGAGCACTACAGTAACTGTGGGTACAGTGTGGCCTTGGGAACCAATGGATTTACCTGGGAGCAGATCAATACCTGGGAAAAGCCAACAATGGATCCTGCTGTCCCAACTGGTAAGTTAGAAGCCTCAGAAACAGGGGGGACGTATTATTCTTTGAGAAAATCTGTTGTTAGACCTATATGAGTGTCTGCTGGGTCTGGTTACCCACAACAATTGGGTAGGATTTTACTGAATGATAAAAATATTATTTTGCACACAAAAGTCATCTGACAGCAAAAATCTTAAGTGTGAGATGGCTTTTTACCATCTTTACCATTTGATACCTTTGCTGGATCCTTTTATGCTCCTTATTCCTATTTTATTCCTGCATTTAACAGAGAGAAAATGTTTGGGGTGTAACATTTCAAGGTTTAGCCAGCTTCTTGCATGCTTCAGGATCAGAGAGCTGCCTCACCTGGGGAGATGTGTGTTTGAGAGGCCAGAAAAAGTAAAGCTTTGTAGTGTCTGGGGATGTTGGATCTTCCAGTTATGATTTAACTCCCAACTGACTGCTTTTAGTTCTAATTCTGAGAAAGGCAAGAAAATTCCTAAAGAATTAACTGTAGTAGCTGTTGCTTGATTAGGCTGGGATTTCAGCCAGTGAAATTTCCATATGCAAAGGAAAACATTTCCAGGAGAGAGGTTTACCAGAATATCTAATTTGTTAATATATACTGAGAAGATCCAATACTAGCATGGGATATCATCTGCTATTCAGAACGTTTTCAGGAGCTCACAATAACCATGATTTCCAGTAGTTTTGTTTCTCATGGGAAATTATATAGGAATAAGTTCTCTGGCCTCAACGAAGGTGCTGTGGAATGCTTTGTTCACATTGAGAAAGAAGGTATTTTTGAAGAAAGAACACTGAATTTATTTTAAAAATCATAGTGTGTGTTCCTTGCCACCTAAAATGGAAGTGCAAGCCTTTAAAGCTGTGGACACAGTGGCAAACAGATGTGACCAGCCAGTTAAAACTTTGATTCCAGTCCTAAGAAAAGAGATTTTTGTTCTTGTTGGTGCTTTGCACTCACAAGCATGAGCTAGGTGGTGCAACAGGAATAAAATGTTGTTGAAGAGGTGTTGTTATGCCTTGAATTATTGAGGTAAGAGACTTGTAATTGCCAGCTGCCTGTGAAGGACCCTGTGTTCTGTGGCTGAGCTGATACAACAATTGCTCCCTGCCATGGCCACTGACAGACAGCCCAGTTTTCAGCCCTGTCTGTCCATTGTCAACAGAAAACAAGTGTACAAGATACCAGCCTGGCTGGGGTTTCTCTATCACCAAAGGTTGGTCCAGTTGTTGGATTTTTATTTTATTACAGCTTAGACTGGAAATAGATAGGAACAGGATCTCTCAAGGTGTGTAGCAACTGGTACCACTTCTTAAATTGAGAGGGCTTAGACTGGATAACTTTGTTTGTAAAGGTGTTGCTATTCGTACAGACTTTATAAACTTACTTTTCCTGCCCTCCATCAGGAAGTGTGTTGTCATCTGAGGTACACTGGAGAAATCACCATGGAAATCCATGGAGAAATCAATAGATGTGCAATAGTCTGGAATGGCATGGTGTCAGGGTTTAACACTGGCCCGGCAATTAAACCGAGTACCAGACGCTCTCTATTAATCTCTCTCTCCTCCCTGATAAGAAAGGAGAGAGAATAAGGGAGAGAGACTGATGGGTTGGAAACTGAACTACACAACTTTAATGAAATGGTAATGATAAATAGGGAAAATTACAAAATATATACAAATATACAAGAAAATGGATACCACATTTCTCCCCCCTTTCCCTCAGTAGCTCTCACGTCACCACCGAGGCTGCAGGGCAGCTCTGGGAAAGTCCAGGCTGGACTCCTGGAGTCGGCAGCAGTTGGGAACTGGAGGCAGGAACACACAGATAAGGGCTGGCACGGATCAGGAGCACAGGCAGAGGAATGGATGGGATCCTTCCAGGGTGCCGGGTGAAGGAATGGAAGCAGGAAAGGCAGGAAGGGCAGGCAGCTGGAAGCTGGAAATCTGGCTTGGCCCTCGTGATCCCTCAGATTTATCCTGAGGATGACGTATATGGGATGGAATACTCTGTTTGGTCAGTTCTGGCATCTATCTTGTCCCTTCCTCCCCAAAGGAGAGCTGCAGGTGGGACCTCTTTATGTTTTCCTCAGAGCTGAGCAGTGTCCTTGGCTCTGCACACCAGTCTCTAGCAGTAACTCTAAACATCAAGTGTTATCAGTCCTAGAAACACACACTGTCTGAGAAACTTGCTGTGAATTTCAGCAAGTGCAGCTACTTACAAGAGACTTAGCTAAAAGCAAAAGTACAAGACAGAAAATCACCTTTATCCTGGCCCAAACCAGGACACATGGTAAAAAAGCCCCAAACTAAATGCATAAGCTAAATCCTAGAACAGTATAATGCAATTTTTAACAAGGCTTTCAGAATGATTTCTTCCTAAACTAAATACAGAGGGGAGTGTTTTCCCCCTTAGTACAGCATTCCATGATATCTACTAGCACTAATAAATATATAAAGATGTTAGAGCAGCTGCAAATTTAATAAAGGTTAGACATGAAATAAGTGATGCAGATAGCTTTATTGTAGAAATATGTGAGGGTAAAGCAGCTGTCAGCTTGGAATGTGCTGATAAATATTACCTAAAGAGCATAAGGGGAAATGACTCAGTTCCTCATATTACCAGTTGATGTCTTAGGGCTGTTCACACAGCAAAATAGGCTAAATCAGTTGGTAGAAAAAGAAGATTGACCACAGCAAATGTGTACAGAAGAGTCTAGTAACAAAAACACATTTTCAAGAGCTTTCCAAATCATCCTAACCTTGAAGTAAATTATAGCTCTCAATTAGACTGGCCCAAGCTAGCAGGGATGTTACTGCTATTACTGAGAGTCCACATTTCATTGAAAATCTGTTCTTTGAGAATAAAAGATGTTTACTTATAATTCATATAGTGGGAAAACCGAGTGAATAAATTGAACAGCCCATTCCACTCCTACAAGCAGCAACATCTTCAAAACCAGAGTACTAGAACAAACAGTAATTTACTTTCCATTCCATTTAATTTCTCCGTGGCACCTGAAAGCAGCAGGGTGTAAATCCACTGAGCTGCAGGGTGTAAGAGGTGGTAACTGAGTCGTTCATGGAATAAGCATCCTGGTGTCCAGCCACAGCCAGGAAAGCTGCAGGAGTGGCAGCAGGAGTGCCAGAATGCCTGGAAGTCTGAGAACCCAAACAGTAACACCAGCTTTCTTTATCAGGATGGTATTTCAGACACTACTTTATTTTTGTAGCTGGAAATAGATTAACAGTGGAAATGGTAAGAACAAAATGTGAGCAGGCATTAGATTGGTTCAATGATACTAAGGCAGCCTTGCTAGGTCCTTCTGTGGACTGTATTTGTTTTCATAAATACCAACAGGTCTCTTTGAATTCAACCCAGCCACACAATTCTGTCCTCCTGAATGTTAATGAAATTATATAGCACTTTTTACAGTATTTTTCAGTGTTAGATATCAGAGTGCTCTCCAAAGGAGGGCAGTACCATGAATGGGAGCCTGAGTGTGTAGTGCTGTGTCTCTGCCTAAGCGCCAACTTTCTAGTCTTTATTTTTGAATAGAAATGTGAAAAACAAACAAAGAAACAAACAAAAAACCCCAAGGCAATTAAACAGCTTTGTTAACATTGTAGAAGTTTGTAGGCAATTGTTTTACTCTTCTGTTAATAAATAAACTGTTTTCTATTAGTTCCATGACCAGTTCCTCAGGGCTGGAAACAGTGTTAATTGGGGTATTAAGAACCAGATGTTTGTTCTAAGTGCTTCAGAAATATCAAAGAAATGAATTGTAGGTATCCAAGCCCCAGACTTTGGTGGAGCTCTCATTCCACCTCCATGAGTAATATCAGGCACAATTAGAACAAAATATTCCTTAGAGATGATGGGTGTTTACTTAAGCAGAATACCATCAATGATGACTTCTGATTGCTTGTTCCATTCACTGACTTATAAAGCTTCTCATTCCTTCATTTTCCTGTTTATGGTTGCTTACCAATAGTTTTACTTCCATTTTTTTACTGGGGAGAATAATCAAGTTTTGCTTGCTTTTATAATCTCTTTTATGTAGTTTCATGCAGTTTTCTCTTGATTTTGCAGGAGTAAACATGACCTAGTCCTCGTACCTTTTCTTAATTAATTTCTTTCCCTCTCCCCTATGCCTTCAGTCCTTGCTTTCTTATCTTTTTTTTTTTTTTTTTTTTTTTGTTATTTGTCTAAAGCTGTGTAACCAGAGTTTCTACACTCTCCACAGCAGTGCTGGTAGGGCTCAAATACAACAAGTAGGTTGATCTTGCTCATCTTAATTTCCACATTGCTGTTTTCATTCTCCTTTTTCTGTCAGTAGTCTTCATGTGCTGGTATTAGAGGATGTGAGATGGACATGGATCTTTAGTTTGTGTTGGATCCCAAAATCAGTTCCCTGGTGGTAAAGTTACTACCTGAGCTATTCTGTACTTTTGAGGCAGATACCTGATTAGTACCACAAGGACATGAGTTGTGTTTAAAGCAGCCTGGCACAGCACTGGCAGGATTTTTCACACTACAGCACTGTAGTACTTCAAGGACCCTGGACCTGCCTGCTCTTGAAGCTGTTGGAAGAATAATGTTAGTAATGAAAGTATTTAACATTTGCATGTTCAAAGGATTTTACTATCATTTGCTAATTAACTCCAATAGAGACTTAACCAGGGCTGACTAGAGTGAAGTAATTACTTTAATTGTATTAAATACAGTTCTACTCTGAACACAGAGCCACAATGCCATGTGCCTTTCTATAGCAGCATTCTTTGGTGGTAGATTTTTCCTTTTTGCTGTTCTGATTTCTCATTCCAAGTTAGCAGATAAGTAATCAGCATGCAGAGGCTGAAGATCTTGGCCCCATCTACCTCCCTGCTCGCTTCCCTTCGTGTCAGTGCTGATTTATTCTGTGTATAAACACAGATCTCTATCTCTGTGCCTGCTCCATATCATTGCTGCTTCTTGTTGAACTGCTTTTGAAGTAGATATTCTGTTTGTCTGGGAAACAGGAGCTTAGATATTCTGAATAGAGGGCTGAGAAAAATGTTTGGAAAAAATTACATATATCCATATATATACAAACTACATATAAATACACTACATATAAATACTACATATAAATACATATAAATACAAATTGCATATACATATATATACAAACACACACAGAGAATTACAGTTACAACATTTGACTGTATTTGTAGATAGAATAGAATGAGAGTGGCAACAATTATATATTACATAGCAAGTACTGCCCCTGTGCTCAGCCCTGGGGAGGCCACAGCTTGAGTCCTGTGTCCAGTTCTGGGCCCCTCAGCTCAGGAAGGAGATTGAGGTGCTGGAGCAGGTCCAGAGAAGAGCAAGGAGGCTGGGAAGGGATCCAGCACAAGTGCTGTGAGGAAGGGCTGAGGGAGCTGGGGGTGTTGAGGCTGGAGAAGAGGAGGCTCAGGGGAGACCTCATCACTCTCTACAACTCCCTGAAAGGAGGTTGGAGCCAGGGGGGGGTTGGGCTCTTTTCCCAGGCAACTCTCAGCAAGACAAGAGGGCACAAGAGGTCTCAAGTTGTGCCAGGGGAGGTTTAGGTTGGACATTAGAAAGAATTTCTTTCTGGAGAGGGTGATCAGCCATTGGAATGGGCTGCCCAGGGAAGGGATGGATCCTCCATCCCTGGAGATATTTCAAAAGAGCCTGGATGTGGCACTCAGTGCCATGGGCTGGGAACCACGGGGGGAGTGGATCAAGGGTTGGACTTGATGAGCTCTGAGGTCCCTTCCAACCCAGCCCATTCTATGATTCTATGGTTCTAATTTGAAATCTCCTCACTTTGGTTATTCCACAAGGAGCCCACAGATTTTCTGCAAAGAGAAAGGGACCTGTTACTGACACAAGGTGTTCTTGTGGTGGAAACTGATGTGGTTTTATTTTCCTAAGAGGCAAACTCACTTATGATGCCTAACTCATGGTTTGGAAGATGCCAAATATTTGTAGAAAATGATACTGATACACACCTTTAAGGATTCTGTGTGTGTTTTTTCTGCAAAGTTCATCCAGTAGCAGCCCATTAGTGTTGCACCAGTGGCTCAGAAGCCCATACATGATGTGTTCTTCCTCTGCACCTGAGCTAAAGGTTCACTGGTTTATGGTGCTTCAGAGGCCTATGGCAGGTTAGTGCTAAATTGATGCTGACCACAGCATTAGTGTTTGTGGCAGCTGCAGCCCCCTGAAGAGATTAAGTCAGCATTTTGTCCATAATTTCTCCTGAAATTGGGAGAGGAGTTTGTGCTTAACCCTCTTAATGGAGGACATTTTGAGATAAGAGTTGACACAAGGTTAGGGCCCAAAAGTTCTCAGTGCTTTATGTGAATCTTCATTCCTTCCCCCCAGAGAACAGAACTTGAGAGCTGGTCCTGAAACCCATCCCATTCCCTGAAAATATTGCACCACCTCACTGGAGCAAATTTTCCCTTGCAGCAGAACTAAGGGATGGGGATTCCTCCTACATCTGACTGGGTGTGTTCTTTTGTTCCAGTAACTGGAGTTCTCTGAGGTTTTTTTTCACTGGAGGAACAGAAGGGTTATCATCATTAGTGTTGCTTCCTGAACTGCTCATTTAGCAGGCAAACATCACAGACCTGATGTATATATGGGTACCAGATGGCCAAATTCTACTTGGACACCACTGAACTGAGTGAAGTTTTATGTGAGTCTAATAGGCCAAATGCTTTCCTATGTCACCTTCCTCTTTTTGTTGAGTGGCACCATGGAGCTACAGCATGAATGAATAATGATGGAACAGCTTTCCTTGAGGAAGGTGATAACTGCCCATCTATTGCCTGCCTTGAAGATGGGCAGGATGCTTTCAATCTGTGCAGGAGGTTACTGATGTGAAGTTGGTGCTAACCTCTAGAAAGAACTGAGAACCTTGCTGCATAGGACAGGCATTTGTCTCTTTTTTTTCTTCAGGCTAGAATGAATGCCAACAGAAGTTAGGCTCAACATTTATAAACTTGAAAGAAGATGCAATGAAATTAACATTTTCCTGTGTCTGAGTGTATTAATTCTTGCTTACGAGAAAATAAACAAACTTGCTAAAGGAATAAATTAAAATTCAACTGTTTATATGATGAATCATGATCCAATTTTGTCTGAGAGAAAGAAATCTGGCTCAGCTGTCTGTGCAACATTTTTCTCCAAAAAATATATATTTTTTTTTTCCCAGGGAAGTTGCTAAGAATGAGCCAAATATGTTTTTCCCCACACTTTCTCTTCCATACAAAAAAATACTTTATTCTTGGGCTAGGTAAAAGTAATTTCTCAGCTTCTAAGATCTAATGAGCAAAACATCTCTGGAAACTCCCCAGGGCATTTTTATTTTGCTGTTTACTATGCAACTTCATGCCTGTATTTTGGGGTTCTCTTTTAGAATTGCAGTTGTAAAGAGTTCTTTTCCCATTTTGAGAATTTCTTCTCTATTTCACCCAAACTGGAGTTTTGGGGGTTGATTGTTTAGTTTCTTTCTTTTTTTTTTTTTTTAGTGGGTGTGCATGAAAACTTTTAGACTGATGGGAAAATGAGCTGCTTTGATGTTGTGAGTAGAGCTTTGGCAAGAATATAACCTTGCAAGAAACTACAGGGAACTTTTTCTGTACTAGGCATTTGTTTTTCTCTGTTACTTTGTCTAGGGAGACCCCCAAAAGCCATTACTATGGCTGTAAAAAGGTCCAGAATTAGGATTTAGTTGTCCCCCAGAGGAATGTGTTTTTACCCATATTTTTGACTGTCATATCAGGTCTGGGGTGTCAGTAACTAAATTCTACCTGCATTAGTATATAATTTTGCTTCTTCAGCAGGGAAAGCTGGTTATGAAGATCACAAGGAATCGCTGCTTTTACACAGAACTGATTTCAGAAAAGTAACAACTTGAAGTAATTAGTCTTAAGAGGGATATTTACCAAAATATTTGCTTTCTCTCTTGTGCTCCTGTGTTCTAACAGCCAGTGGAACCTTTCTTTTGCGATTAGAGTTAATAGTTTAAACAGAATAGAGAGAGCAAGGGACCAATTTGACCTAAGTACATGTGAAATTGCAAACCTGTAAATTAAGAATATCACACTGAAAGGCTGAGTCGTTAGCTGGCTGTTCTGTGATGTCAGATGCAAGAGGAGTTGATTTAATTAAGAACATTTACCCCTCTGGAGGCCTTCTGCTGAAGGGAAATTACATTTCAGTTTTTTAATACTTTGTCATTCATATTGTAAATGTGAGATAAAATTTGTCCTTATGTGCCACTGAGAGAGGTTGGCAGAAGCACACTGCCACTTAGCTGGAGATGGTACTTTGGTACTGAAATCAAGCTTATTCAAGGGTGTTTAGCCTGCTCTGAACATGCGTGGCATAAAGAAATGTTATCAAAGGCATCCAGAAAGAATGACTTCTAGGAAGGCTTTTTAATGACCCTGATGGGATTGCTGTCTGCAGGGAAGGCAGATGTAGTTACTGCACCTTGATGTGTTAAATGGTACATTTGAACTGCTGTCAGCCTATTTCTGATCCTTTCTGGTGAAAGCTGTCAGAAACAGAGCTGTTGGTGAATGTCAGGACCTTTCCATTATCACCATTAGTGAGACTGTGACACTTCAGCAGCAGTGCCACAACATCACTCAGAGCTCCTGCAGGAGCAAGAAGAAAACCATTGGTGTGGGATTTTTGTTCCTCCACAGGGTCAGTACTGAAATTTTTCGGAATTTACTGAAATTTTTCTCCACATCTTTCTGCATTTTTTTTTGCAATTATCGCTTGCGATAATTATTAATTATTGATTAATTATTAATTTGGGCTCTATTCATCACATCTATTAGGATGTGATGTCTCGATGCCAAGCGTGTGAAAATATTTTCTTTGTTTTGTTTGAGAGCCAAGCTAGGGAATTGCATAGCCCCACAGCAATGGAAAAACATATTTGAATAAAAACTCTAAAAGCTTCAGAAATGAGGATAGAAGGAAGAGGGGGTTCTTCCAAGTAGATGAATTCTATTGATTTAAATATGGTTTTATAGAAATGAGGCTGGAATACAAAACAGGCTTTGGCTAAGATATTTTTAAATACTTTGTTATGTGGAATTTCTTTTTTATAGTAAGGGTCAGACTGATAATTTAGTACCCCTTTGCTCACATTAGAAAATTTAAAGCAGAGAGAAAAGGATGCTTAAGGAAGGATAAGCTGTAAAGTAGCTAAGATTCCAGTGTTATGAATTAGTTATTTAACTAATGATGTTTCTTTACCATAGTCCTGGTTCAATGTACAGTGAAATAATTGGGAGTCTTCCACCAGCTTCAGTATAAACAGGATAGAGGTTCATAATGAGCAGTGTACATGATTTAGATTTTCAAATAATTCACTGTTTATTTAGAAGGATAGGGATTGTTTGGAAGGAATGGTAATAACAGCCTCTGTTCAGCAGTTCCACTGAGAATTGGTGCTGTTGGGAATTGGGGAGGAAAGGGGAGCTCATTTTTACAATGAGGAAATATTAACATTTGCTATTCCCAGTATTAGCTGTTTAGTGCATGTAATTTGGCACATGAAAAATACTGGCTTTTAATAAATATTTTTTGTGAAAGTCATTTATAGATGTACAAAAGGAAGTTGATAGCAACAATATTCAGATATTCTCATGGGGAAAAATAATGTATGCATCTCCTGCACAGGCAATCCAACCTCCTCCATCTCATGCAACTCTTTTAGAAGTGAGGGGAGACTGTTGGGGTTTTATTCCTTTGAGATGGAAGTTGTAAGATTACAAATCATCACTTGTTTCCTGTATTGACTAGAAAAAGAAATACAATTATGTTTATGAATGATGAAAATTAAGCAAACCAAATGTATTTGAATAATTTTACAAATCAAAAGCTGTACTTAGTAAGTTCTCATTGGCACTTTCTCACTGCCATGTTTCATGATATGAACTCTCAAGGATGAGCTGCAGTAAAAATGGCACCAGCCACATCACAGGGGACACAAAGGAAATTGGGACATTTCAGGCTGTAACACAAACCCTTCTGGGAGCCTAAGAAAGGGCTGTCTGTGTGTTTATAGACATTTTACTAATAAAGAGAGGTGTTAAGCTGTTATTTGCAGTCCTTACACTTGGTATTTTGAGGTGGGCCTTGTATAAAGCAAAGACACTTCATTGTCACTGCAGAGGGTTTATTATATACTGTCACAATATTTTCTTCTTATTATATGTTGTTTACAATATAATTATATAAAACAAAACCAATATGATTAATTCTATATTATATTTTACTTATAGCTTATTCTGTGCTGTCACTGTACAGGATTTAGTTGCTGTTCAGGTACCCCATGAAAATGTACACTTCAAAAGTTGTATTTCACTCCATCCCTCTTTTTTTTTCCATGGATATGAGACTTTTTGCATTTCTTTTTTCCCCCAGCACCATCTTCATCTTTTAATCTGCTGTAGCTCTTGTAATGAAAATCAGGTTGTGAAAAATCTTGGTGTTAAAAGCCAAATCACCTTCTTATTCAGCCTAACTAGGATACAGACAAGGCACTCAAAAAAAAAAAAAAAAAAAAAAAAAAAGAAAAAGAGCTGAAGGTAAATTAGCTTCATCCTAAATCTGATGCAGTGTAGGGTGACTGTGAAGATGTACCCCAGACACCTCTGAGCATTCTCATGCTCAGTTTGGTCAGTTCTCCATCTGTCCACCACAGACAAATGTCTTACTTTCAGTTTTATAGGTTTAAGTTGTTTAGCAGCATGGTTATGGGAATATTCCAAGGAGGAATCATAACCAGAAAAAAATGTTTCAACTTAGTTCTCATTAGCTTTTCATCTAGAACAGATTGCATGGGATGGTCTTCTGGAGTGTGTCTAATTGCTGCAGCATGGTGATTTAATGGGGACACAGTTTTATCAGCTTGTTTAAGTGGATCTGTACCAACTGACCTTGCAGCTTGGTGTGCAGGCATTCAGCTCTAGAAACTGGGGTGTAAATATAAGATCTCATTTGTATGCCCCCCCCCCCCTTGAACTTTTTTCACTGTTATGTAGTTGTTTGATTTTTATATGGCACCTGGCATCACTGTGATATCTGAACAAAAACTCTTCACCCACCATCCCATAAATGTTTGGTGTTCCTCAGTCAATCTTTCCCTGCATTTTTACATCTTTTGCCCCATGTGGTCTGAGCTTTTCTTCTTAGGATATCAACATTCCTCATCCTATTTTGTCTAGGAGCTAAATTTCCCTTTTTTACTATGGAGTGAACAAACCAAGAAGTTTTCAAAACTCTACTGCTGCAGCTCTTACCACATGAGTTCTGGGGGGTCTTCTCAAGACCCATTTCCTTTTCTGCTTTGTTCCCTTCCTCTTTGGCCTCAACCTTCAGGTTTCTCTCTGTCTCCCACTCCCATCCTCAAGTCCAGTGAGATGCAAATCTGTAAAGCTGTTTCCTTCAGGTTGCCAAGAAAACATCCCCCACACACTCTTGCAACTCTGAATTGGTATGGAAAGCATTCCTCAGCTTTGTAGCCTTCAAGTGAGAAACAGGATTTCAAAAAGCTAATTTGCTTGTTTTCATAGCATGCTCTTAATTCTACAAGGGAGAGAAGATGATCTAATCTAATTTAATTTTGCTGTTGGAGAAGAAGGGAGATCACTTGGCCAGCTGCTGCTCAGAGCAAACACTGAGCATGCAGGCTACAAGATAAGCTTTGAACTTTTATCAAGTCTCTTGGCAATATATGCTAATGTGTGCTGTTGGGAGATGTCTGAAACTTTTGCCTCTGATTGTATTAATTAGTGTGCTGTTCCAAACGAGCTGTAACTCACTGCAAAATATGTAGGAACCGTTACATTGAGGACTTTCTCTGTCCCTGATGCTTTGGTGTTTGGGCAGGGTGGCCTGGGAGGATGTGTATTTGGCCTGATTTGTGAAATCACAGTACTGGTGTTTTAGTTTGTTTCTTTTGAAATTTGAAGCATAATCTCATCTTGTCAAGCTGAGCATTTGTTGGATGAGGAAACCTTTTTCTCCTCAAACATTTGAAGTTCTAACAGCAGGTTAACAAAGTAAGGAAGTTTTTTCAGCCCTTCAGTGGCCATACTAAATTTTTGTCTAGGCAGTGGCAAACTCTCAAAAAACAAATCCATTATAATTTAGGGCCTCAGGACTCTTTCTAATAATATTCTCTTGAAGCAGATTTGCTGCATTCTTAAACCTGCAGGTTCCAGGTGGGGTAAATTTCCCAGGATGTTAGGATACAGCTTCATGTCTATCACTTCTACATCAGTTTAACACCTTGCTTCTGCAGGCAGTGTCTCAGACCCTACAAACCCTTCATTAGCTGGAGTTTGCATCAGTGTGAGATCTGTGATATCCTATGAAATCTATAGAGATGTGCTACAAGGTGCATAGTGTTGGCAGACATGTACTTTAGACAGGTACAGTAATACAAAAATCATGAATATTTTGGGGAAAAAAGAGGAGCTTTGTTGTGATTCCTGTCTTGGCTCATACTGCTGATGGGCTCCCCAAGCTCAGCTGAGCATCTGTGGATCTGTCTGCCCTCTCTCTTTACATCTCTTGATCACTGAGTGGTGATCTGGGCTGCTTGATAAAGAAATACCTGTCTTCAGAAAAAGAAAACTAACCAGGAGTTAAGGGACAGGAATTCCATCCCAGTTTTCTTAGATGTGCAGCCAAAGCCCATGGCCATTCCAAGAGAAGAGTCAGTGTGAAGGTGGCTGAGAGACTTCAGTGGTGCCCAGGGTGGGAACCAGTGAGTGATGAGAGGTGGTGTGGGGGTCATGGTTGTACAGAACATTTAAACCCAGGTGGGAGGTTTTGGATGTGTGAAGAAGTCTCACTCTTTGCATTCCAGACTTTCTGCTGTCTTCACATCCATTTGTGCTAATTTGCAGTCTGTTTAGGCTAAGAAGCTTCAGGTTTTTTGTAATTTATCATCTTGTAGATATTATTATTATTTAATACATGGTTTAAATCAATTAACTGAGTTCCTCATCAGCTGTTGTGAGATCCTGGCAAGCACAGATCCAGACTGCAGCTTCTTATCTGCTCTGGTCCATTGCTAAACTTGGTGCATCACGTGCCTGCAGGCTCTATATTACATTTGGCCTCCTTAGACATTTTTCTAAGCAAAGAGATCAAAACATTGAGCTAAAATCTCAGTATTAGCTCACTGGTAAGTGTGAACTTCTCAGAAATTCTCATTTGGATCCAGACAGTTCTCACTGGGAGCATTTCCAATACAGGTAACATACTGAGACAGAATCTTTCTTCGGAGCTTTCTTATTCTCTCAACTGTCTCTTTAGATTTCTATTTCTCTTTGAGACTTAAGAAATAGATGACTCACCATCATCTTAGCTCTGAAATAGAGTTAGTATCTTCTGTATTAAAAATAAAGAATTGCATCAAGTCCTTCATCAGGTCTTCAGCTTTTTGTGGAAAAAGAGAAGCCACCCCTCTTTCCATCTGAAATTACCTCTTTGCTCAAATTGAAATTGGCCTGGTGATTGCTGCTTCTAATTAAAGGACTGTGATCAACCCTGCAGCTCTATGATTACCTTTTTTTTTTTTTTTTTTTCTTACCTCTTCAGACAGCAGACTTAGTTGTCTGACTTGCCTTTCCTGAATAGTATTTCATTATTCCAAAAGCAAAAGCAATTAATGTTATCTGCCTCGATGATAAATATATTTAAAGCTTTCTAAAATGAAGAAATAAGTTCAGATGTGAAACCTGAAAAGCATACATCAGGGTTGAAAATGTGCAACAGCCTATGCAGAGTTCAGTGGGCTATGGCAGGTTTGTTACAAGCAGGAATACTCTGCTGTGTATTTTGTGTGTACTCCCATACACCTGCTTGAACTTAAAGATAAGAAGTGATAAAAACCTCCTGGCCCTAGAGCCTATTCCATACTTTATTTGATAGGTGTTTTTAGGACATTGATTTAAGCCTCTTCAGTTTACATACTCTTACTTCTGGATATTTCTTAACTGTGTAGAGGGCTGGCTGCTTGGCTGAGTAGAGAAATGTCACTCTTCCCTTTTGTACTTCTCTCAGGCATCTTTGTACCCCAGCAGAGCCTTCTTGGGCATCTATGCTAGGACTGAAAATGTGCAGTAAAATGATTGTAGGCTTGTAGAATGTGATCCCAATTTGCAATTGTGTTTTTTCCACCATCACCTCGTTCTGCACCCCAAGATCTGAACACCAATCTCCATTTTCCCTCACTGTTCACATCATCATAGGAATATTTTTACAAAGCAGTTATGTTTACATCAATACATGCATGGTAATGGTTGCCTTCATTTGTTGTCTCTAATTGAAAATTTCCTACAAAATCTCTGGCCAGGAGAGTCTATCTGTTTCTGGTGTGTTGATTGCTTCCAGCCTGTGTTGTTAAGGCTCTTCAACAGCTCTGTGATGGCCACTACAGCTCTGATATCCAAGTGAAATGGAGAAATCTCTGCACACAAATAAACTCTGGGGCTGCACTCAGGGAGGACAAGTGTTCAGGTGCACAGGTGTAAGAATGCAGGTTTTATAGGTTTCTTTATAATTATTTTAGGCACGTAAGAGAATTCAGCTGATTTTTTTATTAGTGAAAAGCAAATGGAGAGTTTGGGTGTGGAAGTGAAGAAAATGGTTCTTACTTCTCTAAACACATAACCTATCTTTTTCATAGCCTCTTAACTGCAGCTTTACTTCAGAATATTTAACAGTTCAAAGTACTTGGCTCTAAAAATCCCATAAAGAACATGAAAAGTATTTAGGTTTTTTTCAGGCTACTGGTATATGGAACAATACAGTCAATGTTACAGTTGTGCCATCTTACTGAATTCCTGCCCGGAATGTAAATGAGAAGCCATTCTGTTTTAAAAGCTTCAGCTAATATAATTAATTGCATTCATTTTCAAGGTGATGTCTTGCTTGTTTGGGGGGAAGGAGCAATAGGAGATAAAAAAATTGGAAATTTCATCAATGATTATAAAAGTGGTAGTGATTTCCTAATTGCCTTTTGCTGTTTCCTGACAGTTTGTATCTCTTACTAGTGAAGCATCTGCCTCAAGCCACTGAAAATGTTTTTGTGTTAAGAGAATAGGATAAATATACTGCAAGTAATTGTTTACCTCTAAATTTATTCTCTCTTTTGGCAAACTAGATTTGTGTCCTGTGTTTTGGTGGAAGTGTGGCCATTTACCCCTTGACATCTGGGCTGTGGGTAGAAGTAGGTACTGAGGACCTTAAGTGAGATTTTGGCAGAGGAGGATGGAACTGGGAGCAATCCTCTCTTACTGGGTGTGGTGGAACAGAGCCCCAGTGGCACCTGTGCTCTCACAGCTCCAGCTCAAGGAGGTCCTAAGGAGGGATTTGAACCCCTTGAAAAACAGGGATTTACAGGCTGCAGGTTCTGCCTGTGCATTATTGCCTTATCAAAACTCTGTCTCCCACAAATGAACTGAACAGAATCAGGAGGAGTCATCTCATTCAACTGCTTGATACCCAGCAGGGCAGCAGCACATCCCATGGGATGACTCCTGGTTCCTTTATTTATTTACTGCCATGGAATTGTGCTGTGCACTGGTTTGTCCTGGAGACAATAAATAGTCTGTTCACAGGTGTCTAGGCTGAGCTTGTGAAGAAAGTGGGTGTTTATCTTGAAATTAAGGATTAGAGTGCTGAGCATTAAAAGGAAATTCTTTTTAGATGATCATAAATGCAGCTGGATCTCTCCCTTTAGAGTTCGAAGGTAGGAACCTGGCTTAAGTTTACAAGACAAATTTTAAAAAGGAAAATCTTCAGATTTGGAGAATCCCAAGAACAGAGATGTGATAGGACATGCAGGAATATTTTCTAAAGCTGGTTGAACTTTGCAAACTACATTTGTGCTTGGGGAAGTTATTACTTGTAACATAAGTTATGCATTTCACAGATGTGATATGGGTCAGTGTGTCAGGCACAGCACCCAGGCAGATGCAAAAGTCCTAGAATTTGGTTTTAATCAGCATCTAAATGACAGAAAACATCCAAGCACACACCAATGCAGTCTGCTTTAGGGTCTCTGTGTGTCCCGGTTCTATACATCGAGATGTAACTGGGATCTCTCACCAGGATCTTCTGGGGGGAGGAGACCAGACCCAAAGGAAGCTGTGATTTTTCAGGAAAGCCTCAGATGCTGAAGAACTGGGAAAGAGATGATAAGACCAGAGCTGCCAGGCATGGTCAGGTGCATCTCTTAACAGAAATACAGCTTCTTTGACCAACTGCTTACTAACAGTATTTTTAGTTTTCTTTCCTCATATTCTTCAGAAGCAATTTAAAATAAGTGAAAAGTTATCAATCGGAATGCAAAAAGATATTACCAAACATTTGCCTTTTAAAATAAAGTATTCTAAAGGCAAATTCATGGGAACCAGAGATAAGCAATTTTTGAAGTTTTTGAATAGTATGATGGCCTCCTAGTGATTTTCTCTTAATGATTAAGAGGGAATCAAAAGTTAGGAATATTTTATTTTCTCTAAATGAAGGATTTGACATCCAAGAATCAGTTTCCTATTTAAGATCTCATTGCTGATACTAAAACCAAGTAAATGAGCAGTATACATTGCTCCTCTTGTAGCTGGTAACTGAAACAAGAAATAAAGTAACTTGCCTTCTGCAAATTGTCAGCATCCTTGGGAAAAAAAAATAAAAATTGGGAGCTAGGATCAGAAGCTTCTATTATCCTGAACCCTAAGCACAATTTTTTTGCTCTTGATATCCTGAGAGTAACACCTAAAAAGGTGGAAGTTTTTATTTTTTTTCTTTCTTGTGTGTTATTTATATTATTGAGTAACATGGACTACTAGCCTGTAATATCAATGTACCATTGTAAGGTACAAACAACTATTAAAGAAAACCAGAAGCAAACAGCATATGTGACAAGAATCTAATCCTCTGTACAAACCAGGGAAAGTATTTCTGTAATGAAGGGCCTTTCATTCCAGAGCCCTGAGCACCTGAGCTGGGAATGGGGAGAGACTGATAATCACTTCCATGACTGCAACTGCTCCATCAGGGCAGGGGCTGAAGCAGGGTAATAGTTTCTGCAATTTTCCTCTCCTGCTATATCCTCGCTGCCAGCCTGTGGCTAACTTGTAAAATTAATCTGTACAGTGAGATCTGATGTAGTTGGTTGAAATCTATAGAAAACCAGGCTGAGTGGAGATGGAAGGATGGAAATGAAGGCTCAGACAAGTGTCTGATGTTGGGGTTCCTTCAGGCATTTCTCGGTTTCACATTCAGAGGGAAAAGGCTTCAACTTTGTAACCCAAGTGATTTGGCAGATGTGGATCCAGGAGTGTCAGCACCAACCCAGCTCCAGGGTGCTGAACAAACCACAACAAGAGCCTCTAAAAAAAATTTCATGAGATGAACAGTGTCAGAAGCTGAATAAACAATAAGGGATTGGATAAGGTATGGAAAAAGACCACAAATGATGGTTCACTGAGGCTTAAATAATTTCCCTGTAGCCAATTCTATTTGGGAATAATAAGTAAATACTTTGTACTGCAAGACTGGTTGCTTCTCTAGTAAAAACAAGTTGACAGGTTTTGTTTTGTTTTATCATGGGTTTTTTGTTTGTTTGTTTGTGTTTGGGTTTTTTTATTCCCTAGAATAGATTTTTCAAAGTAAAATCACCACAAAAGAGCAGAGGAGCCTAAAAATGAACAAGGTATTAAATGAAGATGCCCTGGATAACTGTGCCAGGTCTACCTCTCTCACTGCTTTGATTTCTGCTTTTGATACCCTGCAGTATTTTGCAATTTGCACCATAAAAATATTAACAAACACTGGGGTGTGACAGATGACTTAAACTGCAGGGCCACTTGAAAAAGCTATTAATGTAGTCAGGATTAATTCCGTGAGGAAGCAAAAGTCTCTTTTAAGGATTTATTTCTTTTAAATTGAAAATATTTTTTTTTTAAAAACCCAAACCAGCCTTTGTGCTCAGTGTGTGGATGCTCTCATGTGTGGAGCTGAGCTGTGTGAGCAGAGAAGAGGAGCAGCACTTGGCAGGACAGCTGGTCCAGGGGTTACTTTGCTGGCTGGGAAATGGGTTTGCTCTACTAGAGGTGCTCAATAGGAGTAGGGATAAAGTAGAGGTTCCCAGCAAAGTAGGCAGTGTTGTGCCTAGATTAAAAAGAGGTGTCCTGGGGGAAGGCTCTGGAAATTTGCTTCATTTTCCCTTGGTTCATCTGCTGCTTTACCGGAGGGAAAATTGGGGCAGGAGGGAGTGGAATGGAAGCAGCACTTCTGGTCCTTGGGAAGGAGACTTCTCTCTTTTACGAGCTTGGGCATTGACTGTGGCACCTTAAGTGGTGGTAGGAATCCAGAACTACTTAGGACACACATTAAGCTTGGAATTCAGCACTTTTTAATCCTGGTCGCTTGTTCCTGACATTCAAAGCCCCTGAGCCCCGTTGAGATAACTCCTGTGACTCTCACCCTGGTGGTTTCCTTCTCTGCCCAAATGAGATGTCTCCCCTGTAAATAACAGGAGGCTCCGATGCAGCAGGCACAGCTTTCAAATGTTAAACCAGGTGGCAATTATCCTGAATTAGTCTCTCATTTGCAATACTCCCAGTTTTTGGAGGGGTTTGTTTTTCTTTGTTTGTTTTTTGTTTGGAGATTTGTGGTGTTTTGTTTGTTTGTTTTAGTGTTTTTTTTTTGTTTTGTTTTGTTTTGTTTTTTTTTTTTTTTTGTTTGTTTTTTTTTGTTTGGTTTTTTTTTGGTTTTTTTTTTGTTTTTTTTTGTGTTGAGTTTTTTTTTTAAGTGCTTCTGATTACCCTGGTTTAACATTTAAAGACTTGTTTGCTTTTTATCTGGTTGCTAAAGTCCTACACTTTCTGGCACTTTGGAAAGACACTGCCTTGCTTCCCAGCTCTCTGGAGCATTCATTTCCCAAATTTAACGAATTTATGATTTGTGTTTTCTTAACAAAACTGTTAATCAGTGAGAGGAGTAATGGGGATTATTTTAATGTGATTTCTGAAACTGAAAAATCTGAGGTGTTCTCATGTCATTTCTCTGCACCAAAGGCAGTCAGCAGGACTGGATCAGGAAATGTGGAAGTTACTCCATGCATCCACAGAACCATTCTGCCTTTTCCTATGATCTCTTTGGGGTTTGAATTGCAACATGAAAAATAAGCAGTTCTTTCATTCCAGTGCCTACAGGATGATTTTTCCAGCTTGCAAATATAAATATTCCTACAAAGACTCTGATTTGTAAACTCACCTTACTTATCTTGTCCTGCTATGAAGCTTGAGAAGATGTTGGAAGAGCAGGGTGCTGCCAGGTGACTGTTCTGAAAATCTCTGAGGAAGTGGGGTTTTGGTTGCATAGATCCAAGTTTGCCCTTCAAATGGCAAGTTATTTTATTTTTTTAATAATCTTACAAAGAAAAGCTTCCACTATCTCCATTGATTGCTAGGGGTAACTGTTAAGTTTCTTGTTCTAGGTAAAGAAATAATCTGAAAATTTTCAGGGTCATATCTGAGCATTTAAAGTGAAATTTCCATTTATTGTTCCAGATGATGAGCAGTTCTCAGGTTCCTTTCAGTGTCTTGCTAAAAGAAAAACTGTCCAGAAAGAACCAGACTGTGCAGTTCATCTCATCTTGTTCCTTTTGTGGTCTGACAAAACTTATTGCTGATGTAGCCTGGGCATCAAACCCAGATTTTTGCAGCTACCACTCCAGAGAGATCATCTTTGTGAGATACATGTTGTGTTCCAGAGAGATACTTCTTTACCTCTTGAAATTCTCCTGATTATTATTTAAAAGTTTGCAAAAGAAATCTTGAATAAGAGAAATGTTAAATAAAAATACACTATTTCTTCTTTAATGATAGACTCAACATTTGCCTTGACTATGGTGAGAAAGGAGCTAAATAGGAGGGAACAAATTTTCTTTTCAGCTAACGTGGAAGCCTATCTCACATATTAGAAATTATTAGAAGACTGATAATCATCTCATTTTCATTTTTAAAAAAATCTGTATTCCAGTTCTCAATATACTGAATATAATATAGTTTTGCTTAATATATTTTGTCAATCATGAGAATATTTATTTTCTTTAGCAACTTAAGAATCTCTTGATAGATGTTTACAGACAACTTGCAGAAAGTGTTCAAGGGATTTAGATAGCTGAATCCTCTTATCTGTGAAAACTTACTGGTTTGAAGTAGAAGTCCTATTGGTAAATTTTCCTTGTGTCTATTTGGTACTTTGGAGAAGCTGTGAACTGTTCTAAGGATGTGCAACAAGGTACTGAATATTTCTAATATAATTCCTAATCATCATGCAAGAGGCCACTGGCAGTTTTACTGAATCACAATCAATGAGGTGATACGAGGATCAAAATGCAGATCTTCATTTTAAAACAGGAGGCTGGAAGTTGTTAAAAGGTTCTACTCGTCCTGTCCTTGTTATTCTGAGGTAAAGTGAGATACTAAATGTGAGAGGAAATCAGCTGTTGAATTTATTCTTGGTTCTAGTTGGATTGAGTAGGCACCAGAAATAGGAAGTGGGGTAATTCTTGTGCAAAAGTGGTGATAAAAAAGGAATAAACATCGTCTCAAGTAGGGGAAAGAATTGCATCATCCTCTGCAATGAAGGGTGAAATTTATACTTGTTAAAGGAATAAATAAGAAATATTTATGGAGGAGGAATCCATGGAGATCTGAAAACAGGGTGTGAATTGGCCTTAATGCATTTTACCTCTTTGCTTTGTAGCAGATGATCAAAATGGTAACTCCTAGGATTGGCCTGTGGAATTTCCTACAGGGATTTGATTGGAAGGTCTGTTGCAGGTGCTGAAAATACAGACTTAAGGTTTTGTAAAAAGGTTGTTTATAATAAAAGGAATAAAAAAGATGAGAGCTTGTTCCAGCTTAGAGGTTGGGACAATATATTATTAGGGAGTTCTAGATAAATATAAGGCCATGAAGCTGTAAAAATTCAGAATAAGGGGAATATAAGTAAACGTGACATTAAAAAAACCAAACAAACAAACCCAAGCAGCAATAGAAAGAAGGGTTATAAAGGCTGAAGATAATACCTTTGATGCATTGCTAGGCAGCATTAAAAGTGCAGTAAAAAAGCAAAAAAAATCTGAAATGAGTGAAAATTCTAGCTGTCTCTTCAGGGCTGCTGAGGTGACTGCATTAAGTGGAGCTCACCCTATTATAGAAAAGCTGTTAGAAAAGAGATGAGGATACAGCAAAGGTCAAACTGGAATGGTCTCTGGTCCTGAGGATGTAAAGGTATTAAGGGAGGTTGGAAAAATAAAGGTTTAATAGCCTTTAGAAAATAGAGGTGGGGAAAAAAAATTAACAGGGGGTCTCATTGAATTATAAAGATGTTCTGCTGGGAACAAAATGGGCAGATTCTGCAGGAATATCTGCACTGGTGAGACATTTAAGAAGAAGGCACATTAATCACAATTCCTTGGAATAAAAAGAATACATCAAATAGAGATTTTCAAGGAGAAGAGCAGGGTAAATGCTCAAAATGCTTTCAAAACAGTAGCTAAGGTGTAATTCTCAGTGCAGGGAGGTAGAGGGAAGTGGCTTTCCACCGGCCAATTACACTCTAAAAATTACCCAGACTTTCTTTGCAAAAGTGTTTTATTACATCCAAACACTTCTCACTTTGAATAATGTTGGAGAGCAGAGATTTTAGAGCTCATGTGGCTACTGGGATCATTGATGAAAATCCAGGCTAAAAGGGACAGAAGTGGAGAAAAATACTCAGAAGTTACACTCCTAAAAATCTCCCTGTGGCAGTCACGGAGGTGTAGTTTTCTTTATCATTTTTTACTAGAAGGTTTCCTGAAGACCCAGACATCCCAGCCAAGAAGGTGATTCTGCAAATACAGTTTTAGAAACACTCCAGGTGGTTTGAGCCTTGCACAGGATTTGCAGCACTAAGCAGTGGCCTTGTGTAACCACCTGCATGTGATCTAACAGGGCTACAGAAGGGTTCATTCTCTGCTAGAATAAAACTTCATAGAGAAACAGCTTCTGTTTAATTTAAGATGAGATTAAAACTGAAACTTTATTGCCTGAAGTTAATTTCCAGCTGTCCTGCTTGTCAATCCCAGCTCTTCAGTAGCTGTGGGTTCACTTTGGTAATGGCAGAGCTCCAGTATGTGCTGTAGTCCTGTTGGTTTACTCAGCCTGTCCCAATCACAGAATTTAATTTGGTTGCTTTCATTTCTTTATCAAGAAAAAGTCATATGCAACACTGTAATGGGGACAAAATAACGTACAGCAAGGCTGAAGGCAAAGAACCAAAGCCAAGGCTCCTTTTTCAGATTAATTTACTTGCTTCAGTTTGCACAGTATTAGGGAAATTAAAAAAAATATAAGTAGTGAGTATGTATGTAATATATGATATATATAAATTAAAACATCAAATTTGTAAAAAGCTTTCAGGGAAAGAGTGGTCAGACACTGGAATAGGCTGCCCAGGGAGGTGGTTTTGTCACCACCCTTGGGGGTGTTTAAGGGTTGCTTAAATGTGGCGTTTGGGGAGAACTTTGTAGAGTAGGGATGATTATTTGACTTGATGATCCTAAGGGTCTTTTCCCACCTGAAAGATTCTATGATTCTATACATGGTGTTACTGAGTTTTTAACTTCTATGCTACTGTTTTAACTGATTGCTTTAATTCTGCATCCAGTTAGACTGCACTGAGAGTAAAACCAATGTGTTTGGTACCTTCTGTATTTCTGAAATGTTGCATTTGGCCTGCATTTGGTGTTCTGAACAATTGCCTTGGAGTATTTTTCTTTTTCTTTTGGGTGTTGGTGTGACTGAGAGGCACTCTGTTTGTTACTTGTCTCCTTGCTTGTTTGCATGTCAATTTTTTTCAAAGCTTGTACAGATAATGTTTTTCAGCCTGTGAAGACACAGCTTTGTCCTGAAGCAAAGCTATTTGTTTGTCATGGTGAATAAGCATCTTAATAATAAGTATCTTAATAAACAATAAGTATAAAAAAGTTATAAATATTGATTCTTTGAGTGAAAAAACTCAATTTTTGTAACATGTTTCCAAATTAATTCTTGCAGGCAAAAAGTAAACATTTCAACAGTATTTTTGTTCATGAGACTGCCTGTTTTCCCAGAATTTTCACTTCAGATTCCCAGGTTGTTTTTGACATCTGTACACAAGGACACAGTTATTACATCACAGAATTGTCTGGTAATACTTAAAAGCAGAGAAAAACCATCACTGTCTGTGACCCTGTTCTTTGTTAGATAAAAGCAGTGGAAAATGTCCCTCTTCTTCTTGCTGTTTGTTCTGATTTACCTGGATATGTCTGAATATTTGATAATTTCCCTTGAAATGTCTCCATTGGCAAGTGTTCCATCATTTCTCACAGGTGACTCTTTCAGAGATAAGGTTGCCTGGTTTGAGAAAAAATGATGTGATATCCAACATAAATGTTGCTTGGATTAGTTGCCTGTCTTTGGAGGACTGTTCTAATGTAGGAAGAAATTTTGAATTTTTTCTATAATGTGTTGTGGGGTTTGTTTTTTTTTTTTTTTTCTTAATAATATTGACAAATGTGAGGGATTTGGAATCCAATTTCTTGGAGCCTGGCCAGTTTGCAGCAGTTGAGGGTTTATTTATTTTTTTTTAACTGGAAGGGGATACCTCTAACAACTGCAGTTGTTTTCCCAAGGAAAGAAAAGTCCTTTTTCCCATTCTGCAACTGACCTCTCTCATTCATGGTGCTTTTCAGAGGTCATAATATCTTAGCACATTGTAAATGTTGCAGAGGATTTGAATAACTTGAACATATGGTGTGTATCATCACTTAAATCTGCTACAGATACTGAGAGCTGACAGCAAACTGTACAAGGGAGACCAGGCTGAAGTGTAAATAAGGTGGGGAAAAATTAAAAATTTTAAAATGTGTAATTAGTCAAACAGTTTGATAAGTCAATAAACTCTTTTTAAATATTTGGATAAAATCTTTCAAATGCCAAGGAGAAATTACTGCCTTGTGTTATCCATGACTCACATTTATTTAGCTTTGTCCTCTGCCTGTTTGTAATGTATTCTAAAGAAAAGAACAAAATGAAAACACATCAAAAAAAGCCTCAGACACAACAAAACTGTGCACGGTTGAGGTAATTTTAAGTAATTACAGAAATGGATGCTTAACAATTTATGAGAATTGTCTTTATAATAGAAGACAAGCCAGGTTAACCTTGCTTGTGGTGAGATAAGGTCTGCAGACAATTAGGGAAGGAAGGAAGGAGAATTTCCTTTCACATCCCCAGAAAACCCTTTCTAAACACAAATTGTTTATCAGGGCACACAGGTCAGAGAGTTACTTAGTACTTAATGGTATTTTGTGGAATTTATTTCCTCTCCCTGTGTTTATTTCCAGTGGCTGAAGTACTTTCTTATGCATGAGCATCCTAAGAGCATAAACAGAGGCTGCTTCTGCTGAGGAAGGGTGGAAGGGGCAGCATGAGATGGGAACTTCTTGAATTTCCATGTGCTGAATTCCAATCTGACTGCTGAGTTTCTCTTTGGGAATGTCTGACTCTTGGCTTCCTCCAGCAAACTCTTGTAATTGGATCCCCAAAATCTGTGGTGGTGGCATTTGTAAGGATGCAGTTGTGCTTCATCTCTCTGCCTTTTCCTAGCTGGCAAGGTGGTGGAACACTTGCTCACACCTCAAAAAATAATAATAAAAAAAATAGCTCAGTTGCCTTAAAATGGCATTGAAAGTACTTGTGGAGGTAACTGAGTAACTAAGAGGCTGATTCTTCTAAACTTGCATCTTTTTCTTCTTTATTTGTGACTTGTTCTGGGTATCTAGTTGAGAAATTGATGCTTATTTCATTGTGCCACGTGGCCTCTACCACTTCATGTGTTTGGTGAAAAACTATTGATTGCACTTCTGGGGCTTTGTCATCTCCCTCAGCTGCTGCACCAGGCAGCACATGGGGAGAAGAGATGATGGTAGAGAAGCCCTGTGTGGGATTTTTCTATCCTAGGGAAAATGCTTTAGTGTCACCTGTGATTTTATCTGCCACTCCACTCTGAGCATCCTTCCCGTGTTCAGTTCTGCACAAAAGGAAGAAATGTTGCCTGTAGTTTGTCTTAATTACCCCAGTCTTTAATGTAGTTCATGGAAGCACTGTCCTAGGTGGAATTTGTCTTAAAACAGTAGAAATTAGGACTCCTAAGAGGGTCATAATTTATTACAATGCAAGCAGAAGATGTCTTTTGTCCCTCAAACTGGGCTTTCATGCGTTTAATTGAACTCTGTTGCAGTTTGGTTTGTGGCTGTTCTTTCTCACTTTATTGGGTATCCAGAAGATAGCTGATAAAAAGCAAAATTAAAGCTGAATGAAAACCAAAACTGTAGAAGAACAAAATGTAGAGGAAGCAGATATCTCTATGTTTTACAGAAATAGGGCTTCACTTGCCAAAGGCATAGTTTGTAACTTTGTGTCTCAAGTTGAATTCTCTAAAACATAAAAACCTAAAAAAATTACATGGTATAATGCAAGATTTAAAGATGTAGACAAGCAGAGAGCTGTTTGTTTTTGTCTGGAAGCAGAGGCAATATCTGTGGTATTTGAAGAAGAAAACATCTTGGATGAGTGACATACATAACTCTAGTAGTCTGTTCTTTTTACTGTTTCTCAACCTGTTATCCACGGAGGCACAGGCCACATCCCAGTCCTTAGGATTTAAGTAGCTGTTCAGAAGCATGTTAGAATTAAAAAAAAAAAAAAGAAATTTGAAAATTATGTGTGTTTTTAAACAGGATCTGCAAGACATGCTAACACTTTCAAATAGCTATTACAGAAAACTTCTGTGTTTCCATGCTTGGCTGCTCTTTTGTGAGCTGACAACATGGATGTTTTTCCTATCATTGTGAGATGGTGATGGTGGAAACACTTGCAATGCAGACATTCTGCTGTCCCAAAGCCTGGGGGCCAGCAAGACACAGCTGGGATTGTCCCCAGTAGATGTTTTAGAAATTGAGATACCTGTTTGGATGACTTGTAAGCATATTTGTGCAGGATCTTACCCCAAGTCCTAAGCTATTATATGTTTTTGCAATGACATTGATCAAAATTCTTTTCATATTCCAGTAAGTGGCAAGGAGAGGTTTCCTTGGGGGAATAAAGTACAGAGGGGTTTTAGTAGTCAGGAGGCTTCAGCACCTTTGAGTCCTGAGATGGGTTATATGGGTGCAAGCAGATCAGAAAAGAATGAAATGTAAAAGAAGTACTTGAGGTGAATCCCATGCTTAATAATGTGCTTGAGGCCTCCAGCTAAAATATTCCTTAAAATAAGTTTGGAATTGAGCACTGGCCTGCACTAAATTAAAGATTTGTTATCAGTATTTCAGCCCCAAATTCCATTAAAATACAAATATGTTTAAGGTGATTGATAAGGTATCTTCCAAATGCAAAATATTTAAAACCAAAATAAAAGTCTTCAAAGCATTGCTGTTCACACAGAGTGCTGGAAATATGGTTTCTCTCTCTTCCCTGTGCATCAGTGCTTGTATTATATTAATTTTTTTTTTCCACAATAGTTCCATCACTAAGACAAGGTGGGTGTTTCTGCACTAAAGGAAAAGATTGGTTCAGGGAATGGAAGAACAGGTTTCTTCTGGAAATACAGCTCCAGTCCATTTGAAATCTGCTTGTGTGCTCTCCTGGCACTCCTGTCAGCCCCTGCCCAGGCTGATGATTCTCATCAATATCTAAGAATATTGTTCTTATTCTCTTGATTAAGGCTAAATACAAATCAGATTGGAGAGTGTAAGAACTGTGGGGAAATGAGTCACAGTGTGAGTGGGTTTGGACTTTTAGGGGGTGGGAAGATTTGAAATTTGGGCAAATGGTTGTTCCTGAGAATTGCAGTGGCTACCTAAAAAGTTCAGTCTGAAATTTGCTCTTTTGGAAGGAGTTATTCCTTGTTTGTAAAAGGCTCAGTGACCCAATCCAGGAATAGAAACCAGGCTTTTGTTGCTTACAGGCACATGTTGTGATGAGCAGAAATGAACCATCCAGCTGAATGCCACATACAGGTTTCAGACTCTTAGAGAGCCCAGACAAATTTCATAGGTCTCAAGCTAGATTGGTAAATAATTCATAAATAAGAAAAGTGCTTGTGTTGCTGGGCAAAGCACTCGCACCACATTTTGCTCTGCCCTTTCCTCATGGTGGTGACTTCTGAGCTTGTGTAACTCCCCTCACCACCCAGAACATCTTTTTTGTTTTGTTTCATTTGGATGAATTGCTGTGTCAGGAATTCCACTGGCATCCATAGCTCCCTGCCAGAACTTCACAAGGAGGCACAGACCTCCGTGCTCTTTTTTTCAACAGGTGGCCTAGTGGGGAAAAAAGACTCTATTGCCAGGATAGCCACATCCAGTACTTCCCAAGCTCCTGCTTCCATATGCATTCCAAAGCATTTGTGGTCACACTCACTGCAAGGATTTGTAGAGCTGTAGGGCATGGCAAGCTGATCCTGCACAGCATCCTGGTGTACAAGGACTGGGGGTTTCTAATGCTTCTACATTTTTTCTGTGGATTTTTTTTTTTTTCCTCTTTGTGAGACGCTTCGCAGCGGGGAAGTGTAAGAATAGCAGTGATTTATTCATTTTGCCAAGCACAGGATCACCCTTGCTGAGATGAAATCTTTTGAGGAGTTAGAGTTTCATGTTTGTTTTCTGATGTTGCAGCAATAAGCAGAAAGACTCAGGCCCTGGGGGGCAAGGAAGGCAGCTGGCATATGAGTGGCAGAAGCAGCTGAACCACTGATATTTCAGAGTAATTTCCAGTGTATGATCACCTCCTCTTTCATTATTGTATTAGAATTCATTGAAAAGACTTGATTCTTTGAGCTGGTTGAGGCAATGCTCCCTGAAATGTTTTGCCCAGTTTCTGAACCTAGATGCATTTTAATAAGTGAAACTCCAAGTCTGACCCTTGGTTTTGAAGTCCTCTGGTAGTGTGTCAGTGCTGGGGAATAAGCCTGCCTTTGGATTTTTAATAGGTAGGAGTGTGTTTTAAGTCCTCCTTGAACTCTGTGAATGGTACTGGGGGAACAGAGCAGTAAATAGGGAAGAGACAGAAACACAGAATTTGGAGCACAGTGCTCACCCTGTATCCCCCTGATTTCTGAGGAAAACCCTGATGTACTTTCAGCAAGATCAAACAGCTGCTGTAAATAATACTGGTGGGCACTTTGAATGAACAGTCAACTGAGTTATAAAGACATTCTGGATCTTTTTTTCTTTTCTGCTTTATTATTTAACACAGCAAATGGCCGTATTTGCTGCATGTGTTGCTAGGGTGTTATTTGTAGCATCTGGATCTTGTGTGAGGCAAAATCCCAAAGAAAATCACTTACCAGCTCATATGTTGAGATCAGACAGTGTCAGCCTTAAAAGGCCTTATTGTGAATGTAATAGGACTGGGCTATTGTTATCCTAATGACTTATTAATTATATAGAAAGTTGATATGGACAGAATGAGGTAAACACATGTTTCTTCTCAAACATGCATCAGCAGTGGGTGCTATAGAACTCTGTGCTCTGCCCCCAAACATGTCAGGAAAGACTGAATTCTGCTGCTGTGCAGCATCATATGGGGAGAATATTCTGGCTTTGGAGCACTAAGGGCATTTCTGTCCATTACTTAGGGAAACTCATTGTTACAGTCCAGGGTAAGATCAAAATTTATTTTGTTTTGGATACAGGAGACAAAGTCCAAACATAGAAGGGTTGGGTACAAGCAGACTTTTTGGTGACATTTGTCACAAGCAAAATGATAGAGCCAGGCAAAAGAGGGAGAGAGGAAAAGGAGAAGATATGAGAGAAAGAAAATGGGAGAGAAAAAGGGTAAGAAAGTGGGAAGAAAGAATGGAGAGATGGAGAGAGAGAGAAAAAAAGGGTAAGAAAGTGGGAAGAATGGAGAGATGGAGAGAGAGAGAAAAAGGGGAAGAAAGTGGGAAGAAAGAACGGAGAGATAGAGAAAAAGGGTAAGAAAGTGGGAAGGATGGAGAGAGAGAGAGAGAGGGAGAGAGAAAGGGTAAGAAAGTGGGAAGAATGGAGAGATGGGCACTGAAAAAGGAGGACAACTTGCCCAGAGAAGCTGTGGCTGCCCCATCCCTGGCAGTGTTCCAGCCCAGGTTGGATGGGGCTTGGAGCACCCTGGGCTGGTGGGAGGTGTCCCTGACCATGCAGGGAGGTGGAACTGGCTGATACTTAAGGTCCCATCCGACCCAAACCACTCTGGGATTCCATGTCTTGTTTTCCTTGCACACCTTTTTGTATCTGCTTTCAATTTTGGGATGTTTGCAAGGTGGTAAAGGGAAAATCCACAATCAAGTAGAGGTATCAGGACTAAAAACCATAGGAAGGTGTCTCTACTGACTTGTGGAGGAATGGAAATTCTGAATTTTAGGGTGTTGGAGATGGCCTTGAGATCCTTAGCTTATTTAAAACTTAGCAACAAGTTTTCTGTAGCATATCTGGAAGAAATAACAAATCTGCTGTGATTCTCAGGACCTGAATACAATTTATTTTTCTTGTGGTTTTCCTCTGCCTAAAACATCTTGAGTCTGAAGGTTTCAAAGATGGTAACTAATTAGCAACAGAAAAGTTTCTGTAAAAGGTGATGTACTGGTCAGTGTAAGATTTCTTGTACTATTTTATTTGAAAGCATTGCAGAGTTGCCTATTCTAAAGAGAAAATATCAGAATAATGAGTTGGTTATCCATGTGTGTAGTATGGCAATTCCTATATTCTTTACCCTAAGTAAAAAACACAGTCTCACACTGATGAACATTAAACTATCCAGACTAATTTCAGGTGGTGACCTTAATGTTCAAACAGTCTTTGCCTTGAAGGAAGAACTGGTCTCAATATTTCTATTTCTATGTTTATAATATTTATATTTATTAAGGAAAATATTGATCTTTTTAAGGACCTGGTGGGAGATTTGTGCAAGGAGGCAGAAATGGACTTGATTTCATTGCTTCACTCCTGCATTAAGAGTTGGAGTCACTCTTGGCTGGGGACTTTCAAGGCCAAACCTAATTTCTGGTGTTTTTTTGTGTGTGTGCTTAGTTTTCAGTACTGTCATTGTGTTGGTCAAAATATTTGGAAACAGACCATGCTGCTGTTAATGTGGCTGGCCAGACTTTCATTTTATCTTTCTGAAAACCAGCAAAGTGTTTCACAACTTAGTGCTATATGGAATTTCAGATGCTTCTTGATGTTTGATTTTTAGCATCGTTGTGTATGAAATGGATTTGTTGGGTAGGTTCCTAAATAGCAAGTGGTTAAAATAATCTTTTACACTGATACAGAATGGAAATGTATTAGGGAAAAAAATAAGTATATTAATGAACCAGAGAATCCAGGAAGATTGTTCTCTTTAGAAACACAGCTCTAAGAAAACTGATAGGGAAATGGTTGCATGCTGAGTCTAACCAATTCTGTGAACAGGAAGAAATTACACTCTGCTGGTCTTCCAAATTAGTCCCCTTGATCAAGGCTGTGTGAATACAAAATAGAAACTGAGCCAAATGGGACAAATTATCTTAACTCTTGCTAATTTGCTTATGTATTGTCACGAATTAACTGACTAAAGAAATCTCAAACTTGAAAATGAAAATGGTCTGAGACTGGACCTGATGGTTTAAAAAAAAGAAAAATAGGACAGGATTCTTGAAGATTTAAATTTTTATGGTGGGAGGGTTGCACTTAGCATGTGGTATCTACAGCACTGTGAAATGAAAATTTCTTTAAGATCTTGATGTTGCAAATGTCAAACTAGGGCATGCTACCAGTTGGTTCTGGAGTGTGCTGAGCCTTTGCCTTACCAGGATGAAACAATTTGATGCCTTCAAAACACAAGCTGCAGGTGGTATCTGTTCAAAATGGAAAGGTGTGGTTTATGAGGACTGCCTGGATGTTTGGAGATCACATTTTTCCTTACAGAATAAGGAGGGAAACCTGCAAAGGAAACAGGGGGATGCTCAAACTCAATTCCTCTGGCAGCTCCCATCATGGTGCTGTGTGTACCAAAAGTAACAGTGAGGGCTGAACACATGGAAAAGAGCTTTGGTTTTTTAAACAGAATTTTTCGTTCATGTCACAAGCATCCGTGGTCCATCTACATTTCTTACCCAGCCATGGAAAATGGTGTGTTTATAGAGCTGTTTTGAGCAGAGCATTAAGAGGGATTATGTCTTCAGCTTTTCACATTTTTCCTGTTCTTCTTGACAAAGTGTTTGTTTCTTCTCCTGTCTTCTGCACAGATCAGAAATTAGTTCTGAACAGATATTTGACAAATACTTTAAAGATTTGGGGGATGTATCTGCAAAAGATAAAGCTTTCAGGGTAGTTTTCTTGCATGGCATCTGAAAGCTTTAATCATTTTAGGGAAATATCAACAACTCATAACTGTATGACACTCACACACACGTTTTTTCCAGAGAATGTGCTGAATTCTTTTTTTACAAGGAAGGCATCTCTTTAATGCATAGTTTGATACTGTGAAGACAGCTGAAGAAGCAAGGGAATAAGTGACACAAAGCACCATGACTAGTGGCAGTAGAAGAACAACAAACATCCCTCACACAGTGTATAATTTTCATCAAACTAACATACACCTGAAATTGCAATATTATTGTCAGTGAATTGAAAATTCTTGTGTCCAAAGCCTGACAGGAATCCAGGGTGTGCATTTGTGTGTGTGCATGTGGAAGATGGGATCCAAATCCTCCTCCTTCACAATTTACAAGTGAAAAATTCCATGAGGACCATCCCAACTTGCCAAAAACTCACCTGATCATTCAAACTGGGTTCTAAAAAGGAACATGATGTGGATCCTAGGGAGATCTCTATCCCAAACTCTATGTCAGAACCATGTTGACTCCTGGAGCTTCTGCAACACAAATAACTTGTGTATAAATAGGAGAATTTGATGCATTTAACAAGAGGAATAGAAGTATGATCCTGTACCAGATTTCTGTAATAGAGATTAATGGGAAAGCTGAAAGCTTAATTGCATTTGCATGCTTAGAAGATTAGTTTGTTTGCTTGAATTTGTGAAAATTCTACTTAACTTAGTCTAAATCCTATATAAATGGCTCATTTGTTTGTGAGGCCGTAAGGAGCAATTATTTTTCCAAGATCCTATGGAGAAAATGCTTGTTAATAATTTGGCACTGATCCTGATCATGCTGAGTTCAGGGAAGAGGTTCATTTGTCTGCTTCATTTAGAGCAGGATCACAACCTGAGAAAAACTGCTCAAGTGTGTTTTAATTTGAGTTCTTTCTACCCAGGGTATTTACAATCTGCTTCAAACTGCAAACTCTTGGAAAAGTAAGGATAAGCCTTGCTTATGGAAAAAATCTCTGTTCTTTTTTGAACTCGTGCCAGCACTTAAAACTTCATTCAGGTTCTGAAAATGTGACTGAAGTTTTCACTTCACCTCTAGGCCATTTGCAGTGCTCTGCTCTACGTGCCTAACACTCCCAAGCCTCAATACTTAGTATTGTTTCAAGGCATTTAATTTAGAATTTTAATCTTTATGTTGGGAACATCTCCCAGTATTCATTGTCTGGTAAGGACTAAAATGTGTAATTCCCCAAAGATATTTCATACCTGTTTAAATGACAATAAACAGAATTAGTGAATTGAAAGTGGTGCCCTTTTTCTGAAGTGTGTGCATGTCTTACTGTTGGCTCCAGGGGAAGAATTAAGATTGGAACAGTAGATCAGGAGGTGTAGTTTATCTGTTGGAGCAAGTTACTCAACCATTGCTACATTTGGTGGCCTCTTTGAAAGCTGAAATTACCAGCTGAGAGGGACTGCTGGGACTGTGATGAGTAGCAAATAAGTGTAAACTTTGAGGATAAAAATGCCATTCTGCTTTAAAAAATGAAAAGGAGCCTGCTAAGAATAATTTCCAACTGTAGTGGAGACACTGAAAATGATTGGGGGTGAAGAGAGAATTCAGAATAAGGTAAGAGTAGATCTGAGGTTTATTTAAATCTCCTCGTTGCAGGAAATGAGACGTGGTGAGTCAAGTGGAATGCCAGTAATTAGCTGCTTCACTTGGTGAAAAAATGTACCCTGCATATGATCTAAATGATTACTTTACACGAGTCTTAATTCTAGAAATTATCATGTCTTTTTTTTGGGGGGGGACCTTGCTGTGTGGATGTCAGAGTAAGATTCTGTCAGGGAAATATCCAGTGAGGATTTGGTAAGGAATAAAAAGCCTCGTGATAATCTGACAAAATTTTGAGTGAGGTGTTTGATTTGCTAGTATATTTTTTTTATATCTGTTTAATTGGCCACTAAAAAGGACAAAGTTTGTTTCTTGGTTTTGTTGTGTTTTTTTTTTTTTAAAGAAAAGAAAAAGGGTGATCCTCTAAGGTTTGCAGATAAAACTATTGAAAAAATAACAGGTGAATCCACTTATGGTGAATTCAGCATGGAAGACTAACTGGCAGAGCATTTGCAGGGAAAACTATGACTTTCTGTTGTACAGAAACCATTTCTATGCCACTATAACAATAGATCAAACCTGGATTTACCAGGGATTTCAAAGCTTGTGAAATACCTCCTGAGAGTTTATTAAATAAAGGAATCCTTGAGGGGGAGCAAAATTCCATGTGGGATTTGAAAAGTAGTGGAGACTGGAAACTGTCAAATGTGGCAGAAAGTTAACAACTGATGGCCAAAATGTCTTTCCTATTAATAAATTGCATCCTAAAAATAAATTTTATTTTGTAAATAAAGAGGAAATGAACAATTAAATACATAGCAGAGCACTGATAGAAAAAAATTGAGACCTGTGAGGAACTTCAGATAAACTGCTGGCATACTTGAAACAGGTTAGGGGCTCTGTCCCATGGAGAATTTAGGATATCTGGTTAAAATTATGAACTCTGAGTACTCTGCAAGCTAAAAACTTCTGTTTGTGTAAGCTGCTTCTTGCACTGCTTATTAGTTAAGATAAAGTTCCAAGAACTGAAACAGTGTTTGTGAAGTGGTTTTATTTACCTTTTGTTCAAATAAAACCCCCCTAGTACATTCAAGGCACTTATGAGCATATAAACCAGTGAGTTTGGTTTGGCAGGTACTATGCAGGAGTTACCTTGCTTTGAAAAAGGTGGATTTAGGTCTAGGAACTCACCAGGTACAATATTTGAAGTCTGCATCCATCCAGCCAGGGGTATTAAGTTGGTTTATCATTGCCTGCAGAGCTCAGAATGGATGTTGTAGTACACAGCCCTGTTGGTTATCAGCAGGAAGATCTTGTCCACAGACTGGGATTTGGTAGATACAATTAATTTCTAATAAAAATTTAACATAATGCATATAACACTGTTAGGTTCTAAATGAACTGCAATCCAGAGGAAATAAATCTGTATGTACTTTTGGACAATTTAGAAAAAATATTTACACAGACATCCCACTAGACTCAAAAAAGCACATGGGAATAGAAGCTTTTGTAGATACTTGTAATTCTGTTGCTGCTTATTATGAAAAAGACTAAAAAGTGATTTGTGATAAAATATAAATTATGTGTATGTTAAGTGGGCTGAGCATGTTTGACTAAAACATGGGGATGGATACCCTGGCTCAAAGGCAACATATTTCAAGCAACTCAATGAAATGTTTTGTTTCTGAGCACAACTGTTAAATTATTTGCATAACAATATTAACTAAATTTCACTAATAGCTATTTATTTACACTGTGGTCAGACTTTTGTGTAATGATGGATTGGTTTAATAAGCTTGAATTGCAGTGCATGGCTTGGGATTTTTTTTTTAAGCTCGAATACTGTCTTGTGTCATGAGTCAAATTCATGTCGTGTCACCAAACTCATCATGTTCTGGAGATGTATCTTCTCTTTGGATTAAATTAGTATTTTATCATGGAGTTTCAGCCACCCTGACTAAATGCTAGCACCAGCCACTGATGGCAACTGAGGTGCCTTAAGGTGGCATTTCCATTTCTGGTTTTAAAATAGAAGGAAGTAACATTCAGCTCAGAAGCATCTGACCAAAAAGTACAATACTGAAGAAGAGGCTGCTGGTAGCAACTCTCCCATTTAGGTTACTGTCATTATAACAGGAGTTAAGACAGGCAAACAAACATTGCCTGTTGTAAAGAAAACTCCAGTCTAATTTAGTGCCCATAGGAATGAGGAATTGGTAGTGATCCCAGCAGGTAAAGGTGTGGGTTGGAATCATAGAATTGGCTGGGTTGGAAGGGACCTCAGAGATCACCAAGTCCAACCCTTGATCCACTCCCCCCATGGTTCCCAGCCCATGGCACTGAGTGCCACATCCAGGCTCTTTTGAAATATCTCCAGGGATGGAGAATCCACCCCTTCCCTGGGCAGCCCATTCCAATGGCTGATCACCCTCTCCATAAAGAAATTCTTTCTAATGTCCAACCTAAACCTTCCCTGGCACAACTTGAGACCTCTTGTGCCCTCTTGTCTTGCTGAGAGTTGCCTGGGAAAAGAGCCCAACCCCCCCCTGGCTCCAACCTCCTTTCAGGGAGTTGTAGAGAGTGATGAGGTCTCCCCTGAGCCTCCTCTTCTCCAGCCTCAACACCCCCAGCTCCCTCAGCCTCTCCTCACAGGACTTGTGCTGGATCCCTTCACAGCCTCCTTGCTCTTCTCTGGACCTGCTCCAGCACCTCAATCTCCTTCCTGAGCTGAGGGGCCCAGAACTGGACACAGGACTCAAGCTGTGGCCTCCCCAGGGCTGAGCACAGGGGCAGAATCCCTTCCCTGGACCTGCTGGCCACGCTGTTCCTGAGCCAGCCCAGGATGCCATTGGCCTTCTTGGCCACCTGGGCACACTGCTGGCTCCTCTTCAGCTTCCTGGCAATCCAGACTCCCAGGTCCCTTTCTGCCACTCTGTGCCCAGCCTGGAGCTCCCCATGGGGTTGTTGTGTTGAACCTCATCCCGTTGGGATCAGCCCAACTCTCCAGTCTGTCCAGGTCCCTCTGCAGAGCCCTCCTGCCTTCCAGCTGATCCACACTTCCCCCCAGCTTAGTGTCATCTGCAAACTTGCTGCTGATGGACTCAATCCCCTCATCTAAATCATCAATAAAGATATTGAACAGCACTGGGCCCAACACTGATCCCTGGGGGACACCACTGGTGACCGGAATGACTGAGGCTCCTTTCTCCTGTGCCAATACTCCTCCACAGTGGTCTTCATCAGCCTCTGCTTTTGCAATTCTGAGATGCTCCTTTTGAGAAATTCTTGTGCTGCCATGCTGTGTGATGGCTTGTGAGATGGCCTTCATTATTTTCTGTGCCAAACTCTGTCCTTGGTGATACTGCAGTGCACCCAGAATAGCAGCAATGACTTCAGCAGCACCCAACACTTCGTTAAAGCTCAGCTCAGCAAAGTGGAATATTTGATGCAAAAATAAATCAGCATGTAAACTTTAACATATTCTGAATTCCAAGCTGTAGTGTTGGTTTCTGAAATGTGCAAATAAGTGACCATATGTTTAGAACAGTTATGTAAAAACAAACTGTTTAAGAAACAATTCCTCTTCAGACATCATTTGCTGAAGTTGCCCTTTGGCACTGTGTTTAATAAGTGTTTTCTGTCACAAATATAAAAGGTAATAATCTCTCTGCAGTCTTCCAGAAAATGTTACATATAGAAGACATATGGAAGTTTTACAGAGGTCACAGAGATCATAAATTTTGGCTAGTAATGTAGCTGCATGCCTACTAATGAGATATTTAATTCTGGCTTACATGTAAACCACTTCTAATGCTCTAGAATTATGTAATGAAAATATTCAGCTATTTGTCTTTATTAAGCAAACAAAGAGCCCAGTATATTAAAAATAAGCATGTGCTTGACCTACATGGAGCTCAGCACTTATCCTAAATAATATTTTCATCAAAATACTTCTGGCTACTCTCTTGCTGCTGCAAAAGGTGATTCTAGAGTGTATTGAAGAAAGTCCTCTTTGGTTCAACCTTTAGGGTTCAATTGGCTCAGCAATTTAGATTTTATGTCAGTTTTAATTAAACATGACAGCAGGATGATAGGTATGGTTTATTTAACTTATCAAGAGCAGGATGCTATGGGCACAGCTGTCTGAGCTGCTGATCTCATGAAGCATTGGAGACACAGAGTAAGCTTGGAGTGATGCAGAGTGTTAGACACAGTAAAACAATGCCTGAGAACCTTCAGTGACACTGAGACAGCCACCTGATAATATTCAGTCTCAGTGGCTTTAGAGTTGCCAAACAAAAACAAATTAAATTGAATCTTGAGGCATCCATCCATATTGCTCTCATGAATGAGGCTGCATCCAACAGCAGATGCCTGTTGCATCCCTGGAAAGGAGAAAAAGGCACAATGGAGTTTGGAAACTGTGTCATTCATCTTTTAAAATGCATTTAGAGGAGAGAATTGGGCAAAAGTGAAAAAAAAATATATTCAGAGACCAACTGGAATTGGGAAACAAGGTGAACACACCATAAAAGGGTATAATGTAACCTGAAAAAAGGCTGTTCCTACCTTAATTGAGCAACCCTTGTATCTGGGTAATACGGAAGAGATATGTGCTGAACAGTCTATGAGGAAAATTTGTTTTATTAGGATTTTTTGTTGTTGTTAATTGCAAATATTAGACATTCATGGGCAAGATAAGTTTTTGAAAACAGCAATTTTAATGCTAATTTTGTGCATGTCATGTATATTTTGGCATAATGAGGCATGTTTCTGTTTTGAACACTGAGAGGCAGCAGACTTTTTGACCCTTGTCTTGCTGTTCTTTCCAAGGAGAGGTGGCTGGTGTTACAGGAGCTGAGATGGCAGTGATTTCATTATTAAATTGCTTGTAGTCACCATCCTAAAAGATGTTTTCACTGAGTCTTTATCTGCCTGCTTGGGCAGATTATTTTTTTTTTTTAGGCATTGGATTTTAACAAGATACAGAATTTTATTTCTAAAATCAGTTCCATATTTGAAACCAGAGCTGAGGCATAACAAGCAGCAACTGCTTTTTCAGCCAACTCTTCACTGACCAATCCCTCTGAATTCCCTTGGTTTTGGTGTTTCACTCTTTAAGAGTTCTCTTTACATCTGATGGGGAATTATGCTCCTCACCCAAGTAGCTGAGTATCTTGAATTTAGAAATTTGGTGTGTTTTACCCAGAGGGTGTACAGAGAGGCTGCTTACTGAAATGCTGCAGTTTCTAGGAGAGAGGAAGGCATTTGGCAGCAGTTTATGCCCAGGTTAAACCAGGTGAGGAAGATACTCAGGATTCTGCTGAATCCTGAGCCTTCTTGAACAACATTTCTGAGAGGTTTTGAGCAGAGGCTTCCTAAGGTCCCTGCAACTCGTTTCTGTGGACTTTGTCCTTTTAGGCTCAGCTCTAATAAAGCTTTTGGGTGCTAAGAATAAGATTTGCAGTCTCTTTAAATGAAGATATGTTGAATTGTGGGCATTCCCCCTATTTTATTTGCCCATTTAATAACCTAAACTTTATTAAGTATTTAAATCAGTTGCCTACATTTTACCAAAGTGCTAAGATAGTGACTGAGAGGACAAAGAGTTGTCAAGCTACTGGAATTAAAAAGCAACAAAACCTGAACAGGTTTCAGTGTTTAGTGTTTGTTTTTTGTCTGCTTTTAAAAATGACAGTGTAATGAAGCAGGTATAGCTAAAGTTGTAGAGAAATCTTGTCTGTTTTTTACAGAGTGGCATGTTTATTATTACAAGATTCCTTTCCCTGATAGGCAGGAATAGCTCCATTGCTGATGAATGTTTTTTTTTTTTTTTCAAATAGCACTGCCAACCAATTTATACCATATTCATAAATAATGGAAGAAGGAGACTTGGAAGTCTACCACAGCAGTGACCTTAGCAACACTGAATGCTGGCAATGAAGCTATTAAAAAGTTTCTCATTGTTGAGGTTTATAGGATTGTTTCTGGTTCTGAAGCAGCACCCCATTTTTTGCTTCTTAGGGAACCTAGGCTTACAGCTGTGTCTGTCACTTTCATTGAAGTTAATATTAAAGAAATATTTCTGAAAAGTGGGAAGAAAGTTCTAGAAGCCCAGAGCTAAGCAATGAGCTCTGCAGAACAGTAGCTCTAACTTCAGAGCCGTGGCTCTCTTCTGGGATTTGATGAGCAATTATTTCTGCTTTCTAAATGATGATTTGAGTTCCCTTGTGAAGAGGAAAAGGTGATCTGACCACTGGCTCTGGTCAGTGAAAGAGCTGGAAATGTTTTTCAGCTGATATATGAGGAGGGCAGGACTGTGCCCTGGAAATGCAGGTGGAAAGTTACACCAGATGTCACCTTCCAAGAAATTTTGTCAAGAATCTTTGTGATAATTTGTGCAGTCCCTGTTCCAGAGCAGAACTCTGGATTTCAGTGCTAACAGCAACTCTCTGACCCAACGTTTACACCCAGCTTCTGGGTCATTTTTAAGTTTAGCTGCTGTCACTGCTGTGTTTGTGTCTGTACAGATGTGCATTAACATTTCTGTACTGATTTTTCCACCCTGAATCTAACAGATGGAATACAGGCTACTAGGGACCAATCTGACCTGCAGCTGAGGCCAGAAACAAGCATCAGAGCAAAAGGCTTTTTTTTTCCCTTTGTTTTTTCTTGCTTTGTCGTTTCAGTCAGTTTTTTTGCAGTGCCAGGATTTCTAGCTCAGTGATCAGGCCTCTCTGAGAAATTGGGACAATGAGAAGCCCATCCTGTGTTTAAATTTTCTGCTTGCCTCTGCCATGTTGTCCCCTAAATGCTGCTTTCCATTGTTATTTTTGTAAGAGTTCTACCTTCACATTTCATTTTAATTTTCTTCAGGCCAATGAAAAAACATTCCCATTTGGTACTGAGGAAATGAGGAAGTCAGAACCTGAATCCTCCATATTAAGCTTTGTATTGCAAATATGTTAATCACTAACATTGCCTGTCCTTGGTAAATGCCACAGAATTATGTGACCAAGTGCAATACATATATGTTTGCTATAGGAAGAATGCTTTTAACAATAGAATAGGGAAGAAAGTATTTTCAATTTACTGGGAGGAGTGGCTGACACACCAGAAGGCTGTGCTGCCATTCAGAGAGACTTAGACAGGCTGGAGAGTTGGGCAGGGAGAAACATGATGAAATTCAACAAGGGGAAGTGTAGAGTTTTGCATTTGGGGAAGAACAACACGATGTCCCAGTATAGGTTGGGGGCTGAGCTGCTGGAGAGCAGTGTAGGTGAAAGAGACCTGGGGGTCCTGGTAGACAAGAAGATGACCATGAGCCAGCAATGTGCCCTTGTGGCCAAGAAGGCCAATGGCATCCTGGGGTGCATTAGAAAGGGTGTGGTTAGTAGGTCAAGAGAGGTTCTCCTCCCCCTCTATTCTGCATTGGTGAGGCCACACCTGGAGTATTGTGTCCAGTTCTGGGCCCCTCAGTTCAAGAAGGACAGGGAAGTGCTTGAAAGAGTCCAGCGCAGAGCTACTGAGATGATTAAGGGAGTGGAACATCTCCCTTATGAGGAAAGGCTGAGGGAGCTGGGTCTCTTTAGTTTGGAGAAAAGGAAACTGAGGGGTGACCTCATCAATGTTTTCAAATATGTAAGGGGTGAGTGTCAGGGAGATGGAGTTAGGCTTTTCTCAGTGGTGACCAGTGATAGGACAAGGGGTAATGGGTGTAAATTGGAGCACAGGAGGTTCAAGTTGAATATCAGAAAAAATTTTTTTACTGTAAGGGTGACAGAGCCCTGGAACAGGCTGCCCAGGGGGGTTGTGGAGTCTCCTTCACTGGAGACATTCAAAACCCACCTGGACACGTTCCTAGGCGATGTACTCTAGGGGGCCCTGCTCTGGCAGGGGGGGTTGGACTAGATGATCTTTCCAGGTCCCTTCCAACCCCTAGGATTCTATGATTCTATGATCCCTCTAATAAATCAGGGCCCTACAATATGTGTGAAGTTAAAAAAGCAGCATATAGAAGCAAAACACTCGGAAAACAGATTTTAGGTGGATTTCAAAATATGTTGCTGGGACAGGTGGAATCCATACTGGACCACATCTCTTAAGGAGACCACTTTTCTACCCTTAGAGAAGTGGAGTTCTGAAATCCTTGACAAAAGGTTTATCCCCATGTCTCTGTTTCACATCTTGCAGAAATCCCATTAGCTACTGTCAAGCCTCTGCTAATTAGGTTCTTGGTGGCTTCCTCAGTCATTTGATCTCTTTCCATCTGAGTTAGGTTTCATAGATTCACAGAATGTTGAAAGGGGCATCAAGGATCACCTGGTCCAACCCTTCTAATATTAATATGTGAGATGTCACCCTGTTGACCTGAGACTTAAAACTTCCAAAGTGGGGGAATCCACCACTGCTCCTGGGAGACCATTCCAGTGTCTGAGTTAAAGATGACTTGCTGACCAATCCACCACTGATCCACCAGCATTTAAAGAGGAAAGCCAGTAAAATGGGATATTTTCTTTTCCTTGTAATCCTTTTTTTATTTTTTTTTCCTCTCGGGTAGCTTAATGTGTCCCATTTTGGGTGGGAAAGCCTCTGTCCTCGATGCTGCTTACTTCAGGATGTGAATAAAGGGAAGCTGTTATTTGGCTGGAGGCTGTTCCTGGCTTGGTAGCATCTTTCAGGATCTGTGGGTCACCATTATTCAGACCCTGGAAAACATCTGTAAAAGGAGTGTAGTTTGAGGACACCTGTGATTTGCTGATAACAGTGCCTGGAAGGCACTGAAAATGCCAGCAGTCATTTATGGCTCAGTCAGTGGAATCAATGACAAAAGTCTGCAGTTTGCAAGTATGAAACTGAGAAAGCTGTTTTCCTTAGTTCTGAGTAATGTCCTATAATTATCTGGTTTTAGATAAAGCAAGAGTTGAAAACAACTCCTCTCCCAAGGACGTTTGAAAATTTTCAACCCAGACCCATTTTTGTTGCACACCTAGGCTTTCACAGAAGATCAGTAAAACATTTGAGCCATAATCTTCATGTTCTTTAAATAATTACAGGAAATATTTGTGGTCACTGGAGTAGTATGGCATCAGTCTTTTTCCCTGGAGAAAATTTTTCTTACAAAAAAAAAAGCCAACAACCCAACAAGATAGTTCTTTTCATTAAATTAATTTCCAGAAGAAAAGCTCTTTACAAATAGTAGCTGTCTCTAAACAATACTTTCCTATTATCTGACAATTTCCCAAGTGAGTGAATTGTCCTCATGAATTATACTGATCTCAACTTGCAGTTTATATTCATATTTATCTGGGAATCAAACTCTTTTTAATTCAGGAGCAGATTAATTTAGTATGACCCACATCTGAGAAATAAACCCCATGGGTCTGATTTTGTCCTAATACTTGGAAAAGGAATAGAAGCTCTGAGATACGTTTTGATTAATTTTGAGCTTGCACAAATGCTGCTGTCTGTAGTAAGTCAGTCAAGAGGAAAAGATTTCTGAGCCTTATTCAGCTGTATACATGGCTCTGAAGAGTAGGGATATAAAGATCTGGGAGAGGTAAAGAAGGTAGATAATAACTTTTCATAAAATCAGAACTGCAAATTAAGTGGCAGTGGCTTAAAGCAAGTGGCTGTAAATATATATTTCTTTTCCCTAGCACAATACATAATTAAACTTTAGAGTTTGTTGAGAGTCTTGCTCCTGACTGACTTAACAAAAAAATATGGGAGGGAGATCAGTCTGGGGCTAATCACTGACAGGGGGCAGCTGCAGCTTTTGGCTTTAAAGATATTGATAGAACTGACTGTCAAAATCTTGAAACAGTAAATTCTATTCCCAGGCCCCTAATTCTTATGTTCTGCTTAAAGTGGCTGCTCTGTCACTCTGAAAAACTAGTGTTGAGGTAGACTGGCTTTTTTTTTTTCTTTTTTTTTTTTTTTCTTTTTTTGTATTGTCCTTAAGCATATTTATTCATACTTACTGTAGATGCTTTTCAGTATCTGTTCTGTGGTACTGGTTGCCTGGACAGTATCAGAAGTGCTTTACTGAAAGCTGTGCAAAAACCTGGAATGTGCAAACCCTACTGGGAAAGGCAGCAGCTTGCTTAGCTGGCTGACATAGATGACTCTTGCTTGATCTGTCATTCAACAAAAATACCTGGGGTAGAGGAACTTCCAGGTCATTATACAAGATAATGAACTGGCTCTGACCCTAATCCTGCTCCACTGGGAATGAAAAACTGGGAAAGAGTCCAAGCAGCCTTTCAGGAAAGTCACACCTCCTTAATCTATTGGAATGCTTTCAAGTTTTTTTGAAAAAGACAAGCAAATTGGATTTTGTTGTTAAAATGAATTTCAAAATTAATGCAGTGAACTTCCAAAAGGTGTCTGAGGCTACAGCAGAAAGGTGCTCAAAAGGTGAACAGATAAGAGGCCAGGACCAGCAGTGAGCTCTCAGCTCACCAGAAGTGTCCCCCCAGGGTCTGTGCTGTGATCTGTGCTCTGAAACATCCTCAGAGGAACCTTGATAGGGTGCTGAGAAGTATCATACCTGTAGAGCTGCCATTGGAATTACTGTTGTTTGAAAAAACTTTGTTTTTCTTGACCAGGAACTGCTCTTTGTTTGTTTCCACACAGACTGTGTAGCAGTTGTTTTATTATGTGTTTGGGACTCACAAGAACTGTTTGAAAGTGCACAGATGCAAACTGAGTGACAGAGGATAAAATGACTTTTAAAATCTGTGTTTTGCTGTTCTGATGAACATCCTTCTTGGAACACCTTTTTTTTGTATCCAATTAGAACAGCTTCATTTCCATCATATTTTTGTTGAAATATAAAATTATCAGAGCTCTCTTGGTACTGTAGCTGAGCTGCAGAAGTGCTGTGCTGCTGTTATCAGAGGTGAGACAGAGCTTCCCATGTTTCCAGGGCAGGGTATTATGGTCTGGGGGGGTGGTGGTTGTTATGTGGCTCAAACCTGCTTGGGTGGCAGCTGGTGATGTTTGTTGCTGCCTCTTGTTTGAAGATGACACCAAGCATACTGTGCCCTATGTTGGGTGTCACAACATCCAAGAGACTGATGAACTGTCAGAATTTTCAATGAAGGCCACCAAATTTGTGGGGTTGGAGCACTCTCTACAACTCCCTGAAAGGAGGGTGTAGCTAGGTGGGGGTTGGGCTCTTTTCCCAGGCAACTCTCAGCAAGACAAGAGGGCACAAGAGGTCTCAAGTTGTGCCAGGGGAGGTTTAGGTTGGACATTAGAAAGAATTTCTTTACGGAGAGGGTGCTCAGACATTGGAATGGGCTGCCCAGGGAAGGGGTGGATTCTCCATCCCTGGAGATATTTCAAAAGAGCCTGGATGTGGCACTCAGTGCCATGGGCTGGGAACCACGGGGGGAGTGGATCAAGGGTTGGACTTGATGATCCCAGAGGTCCCTTCCAACCCAGCCAATTCTATGATTCTATGATATGGCATGGAAGAAGATGCTGAGGAGTTACCAGGGGTTGTTCAGCCTGAGGCAGGGGAGACTTTGGAGACCTAGCAGTGGTCCTCAGGTACCTACAAGGAGGTGATCAGGAGCACCAAGTTGGGATCTTTTCTGCATGAGATGTATGCAGGGTGGGAGACAAAAAGGTGTAAGTTGAAAGGAGAGGTTTTGGACTGGATATAAGGAAAAACTATGAGGGCAGTCAAGCAGTGGAGATTTCCCAGAGGGGGGTGGAAGTCCTTCTAAGAGGCTTTTAATAGTCAGAAGTAGGCAAAAGCTCTGAGAAACCTGAGCTGGCCTCACAGGTAACCCTGCTCTGAGCAGCAGTTTGACTTAAGGCCCTTCTCACCTGGCTTATTCTGTATTGCTTTGTTCTACTTTAGCAAGGAGAGATGAGTGACTTGGAGGTTGAGTTGTTCTTTGGAAATCAGTAAAACTGTATCTAAAACATGCTCATCCATCTGATGGAGCTGTTGGCAAACCCAGTCCTTTTTTGGGGGGGAAGAGGTTTGATTTTTAAAAGCACATTGTCTACCTGATTGTGGATTTCAAGGGTTTAGAAGTCTCATTTTGCACTGGAGCATTTTGACAGCTTTCTTTTCAAGTTTACATTCAGCCTTTAATGGCTGCTATAATTTCTCTTTGAACCAGCAATGTTCTTCAAAGCCAACAGTGAAAAAGCATCAGCTGAGGTCTGTCTGGTGATCACAAGGGGTTCTCAGTGGCTCATTTCTTCAGCTGTCATTTGTCAGAGCACACTCATGTAATCTTAATGAACAATGTGCAAAGCCATTAAAAACTCAATTACCGCTTTCTTTTTACTGCAGACGTGAGAAAATGCAATCATAAAGTGCTGATGTGTAAACACAATAGCCACCATCTGCTACAGAGTAGCATTTCAGCTCCAAAAAGAGGATATATGTTGCAGATGCATCAATAATAGGACGCTTATCAAGGCATCATTATGCACCGAGCAGGGGAAAAATTGAAATTTATGGCCAGCTAGAGAGCACTTCATGGTTTAATTCCCCAGTTTTCAGTGGTATGTTTAATAACTATGCAAGAGTGCTGGTTTATGTTTCTGTTGGTTGAACAGATTTTTAAAAATGGATTTATTTACTGGCTCTCTATCCTCCTTGCTTTGGGATGACCTGAATGTAGCACACACATTTTTGGTTATTCAGGACAAAACCAGCACGAAATTAATTAATCTAATCTGTTGATCCAAGAGCACTGGATTTAGTTGACCTGAAATTTTTCAGCTCAGTGTTTTCTTCGTGCCATTTGAACTTTCTGGGTGGTGATAAACAAAACAATGAGGCTGAATGATTTTTTTTTTTTTCCCCTCTCCTATTATTATTTTCCAAAATTGGACTCTAAATAAGAGTTTCTCCAAGATACCTTTGCTTAATTCAGATTTTTGCCTGAAGAGATTGAAGTGGCTTTTAGTCATCCATTGATCAGTAATTTCCATTTGTAACATGTTAATTCATCCCCCAGTTCTTTAGATGAGTGGAGAAGATAAGTGGTTTGTGGATGCCAGACCAGTTTGTTTCTCTGTTATTGGTACACACAGACCCATAAATTGAGAATAAGTCCCATCAGCTTCAATTCTGTGTTCAGCCTAAAGAAGGCTGTCAGCCTGGAAACGACACGGTGTCAGTTTTTATTAAGGATAATAAAGGAAACCACATTTGTTCTTAAAAGGCAGGTTTGATTTTTTTTCCCTTTTTCCCTTTTTTTCCCCTTTTTCCCTTTTTTTCCCCTCTTTCCCTTTTTCTCCCCTTTTCCCCCTTTTCCCCCTTTTCCCCGTTTTCCCCGTTTTCCCCTTTTTCCCCTTTTTCCCCTTTTTCCCTTTTTTCCCTTTTTTCCCTTTTTCCCTTTTTTTCCCTTTTTTTCCCTTTTTTTCCCTTTTTTCCCTTTTTTTCCCTTTTTTTCCCTTTTTTCCCCTTTTTTCCCCTTTTTCCCCTTTTTCCCCTTTTTCCCCTTTTTTCCCCTTTTTCCCCTTTTTTCCCTTTTTTCCCCTTTTTTCCCTTTTTTCCCCTTTTTTCCCCTTTTTTCCCCTTTTTTCCCCTTTTTTCCCCTTTTTTCCCCTTTTTTCCCCTTTTTTCCCCTTTTTTCCCTTTTTTTTCCCTTTTTTTCCCTTTTTTTCCCTTTTTTTTTCCCTTTTTTCCCCTTTTTTTCCCCTTTTTTTCCCCTTTTTTTCCCCTTTTTTTTCCCTTTTTTTTCCCTTTTTTCCCTTTTTTTCCCCTTTTTTTCCCCTTTTTTTCCCCTTTTTTTCCCCTTTTTTTCCCCTTTTTTTCCCCTTTTTTTCCCCTTTTTTTCCCCTTTTTTTCCCCTTTTTTTCCCCTTTTTTTCCCTTTTTTTTCCCCTTTTTTTCCCTTTTTTTTCCCCTTTTTTCCCCTTTTTTCCCCTTTTTTTTCCCTTTTTTTTCCCTTTTTTTCCCTTTTTTTCCCTTTTTTTTTCCCTTTTTTCCCCTTTTTTTCCCCTTTTTTTCCCCTTTTTTTCCCCTTTTTTTCCCCTTTTTTTCCCCTTTTTTTTCCCTTTTTTTTCCCTTTTTTTCCCTTTTTTTTCCCCTTTTTTTTCCCCTTTTTTTTCCCCTTTTTTTTCCCCTTTTTTTTCCCCTCTCCCCCCTCTCCCCCCTCTCCCCCCTCTCCCCCCTCTCCATTTTTCCCCCTCCTTTTTCCCCCTCCTTTTTCCCCCTCCTTTTTCCTTACACAAGGTGTAAGTATTTTTCTTTGACAGAGATTGAACTGTGAGTGGAAATTTTTCCTCTTTTTCCACTGTCATATAAAATATTTCATATCAGGACTTCACTGGACTGTTTTTTAATGTATCTCCACCCATGCTTTATTAAAAATCATAATAAAAAAATAATTTATAACTATTTTGCATACAACAGTTGTTTCTATCAGTTCAGGAACTAACACTGATTATTTTGTTAAATACTTTTCTGTGGATGGATGTTTTACTTGGTGATGTTGTCAATCACTAGATTCAGGTTCCATACTCTCTGGGATTGTCAGCATTTGCACAAAAGGCCATTGTCATACCACAAATAGCTTGTGATTCATTTTTTTGTAGGTGGCAAAAAATAAAATTATAATTACTGCTTAGAACTTTTTAGAAAAGCTGGTGCTTTTTTTCCCAGAGGAAAGCTCATTATTTTTGTACATAATTCTGTAAAAGTGAAATGCTGCCTAATTTTTTCTTTCAGTGAAACACCTACCCCAGTGCAGTTCAAGAGTGTGTGAGACAGAGTGGAGCTTCAGAGTAGTTCTATAGGGTGGCAATCCATGTATTATCCAAATAAATTAAAATAAAATCATTTGAGGAAGATGGCGTGGAGTGAAATGATGTGCTCTAGGAGCCAACCAATGATGTAAAAAATGAGTTTATCTGGGTTCCTCAATGGGGCAAACACTTGCTCAAAAACCTTGTGGATGCACAGGAGCTCTGCTTTTCTTGACCCTGTTTGAACTGACTGTGCCATCATCCTCAAGTCTGAGATCTGGCAAATGTGGAAGTTGTCTTTGTTGTATCTTGGGCTGTTCCTGCAAATGGCATCAGAAAGCTGCAGGCTTTATTGTTAAGGGATGCTAAGGCAGACTCTGTGTCCTGACAGAGGCCATGGAAGTGAGCATCATCTTTAGGCTCAGGGACCAGGGTTTCCAGTCTGGCTCTGCTCTTGGCAGTTGTGCTTTTTGATAATGTATTATCCTAGGTCCTAGAAACTGAATTCCAATCTCAGTTTCTCAAAACTTCAGCATGTTTGCCTGGCTTTTTAAGAATACCTTTTAACAAGTCTTCACCCAAGAAGGGAAGTTAGTGGTTGACTCTGGGCAGAAAGAGATCAGCACTGAACATTTGTTATAGTTGTTATACTGTAGGTGTAGTTTATATACCATATAACATATGTTAAAGACTTTGATATTTGGGAGAAATTGACAGATTTGGATTCAGCTCTTATGTTTCTCTACGTCCTTGCTGTGAACCTTGGAAGTCTCAATTTGGGGCCATTTTGATTCTCAGCATATCAAACCAAACCAACAGGATTTCCAGAGAGCTTCTTGCCTGAGTCTTCATATTCCTTAGCACAACCTCTTCCCCTGCTGTGTTTGCATCATGCTTGAATTTTCCAAGGTCTCTAGAATATGTGATTTTTAACATTTTTATATTTTTTTAAATATTTACTTTGCTTCTGTATCCGTGTTACTCAGTCCTTCACAAAACAGATATATATCATATAAACACAGGGGAAAGTTGCTCCTATCTGCTGATGTAAATTCTGAATATATAGCAGCTGACTGCACAGAATTGATCAAAATGTTTATCTGGCTCATCCGAGTGTCACACTGCTGTGGCATGGACCAGGGAAAGTCAATAGGTTAGAAGTGAGGCAAAGCTTTTCAAACTCAATCTTCTGTGAACTGAAAGAGGCCAGCGGAGAAATAACATCTGTAGCAGCACCAGATCTGAGAGTGTCAAGAGAGCTGCATTTGATTAAAAATTATCATGCCTGGCTGCTGACACACAGATTTTTCCCCCTTCTCAATCTTCGTGTTTTCTGCTGCTTTTTCTGGGTGTGAGTGTCTGCACACGTATAAAGGTGATCCTTTAAGCACAATTGAATCAAACTCATAATGTTTTTCCTTATTGCCAACATTTGTCACCTTGATGCATCTGGGAAGAGATGAGTTGAGACACAATGTGCTGTAAAATAACTGCTTGATGAATCAAAATGAGTTCAACATCAAGTACCATGGTTAATATGATTCAAGCTTCCAGGTTAACAAACTCATCAATTGCCTTAGCATATATTTCCCTCCCAAAATTCAGCCTGTCCTTCCCCCCTAGAAGTATCATTGTCCTGGTTGCATTATTTCTAGTCGAGATGTTGCTCTTATACCAACAAACCTAATTAATTTGGACTCTGAAAAAAACCCACAGTGTGTTTTTTGACACATTGTGACCTTCTAAAGTTTATAGTTCCAAGGTTCAGGGTTCACAGGTGCAGAGTGGCATAAATTGGATGGGGGCCATTTAGGCATCAGCTGAGAATTTGGTCCTTTGTTGTAGTTTTTTTTTGTGTTGAATGTGCCTTTGGTGGACTTTATGTAGAAGCAGAACCTCATTGCTACTTGGAGTGTGACTATGCTGTTGTTTAGAGTCACTGTTTTATGCCAAGCTTATAAAATAAGAAAAGTAAAATAGTATTTTGATTGTTGTTATATAATTAAAGTGGTTCTAGTTGGCCCGAGATCTATTTGTGTGTATACCCTGCAATTTTAATATCCTTTCTTTCTGTTACCTAACAGCCAGCATAGAAAAAATAGCTAGTTTGAATTCTTCAGATAAATGTTTTGTTTTCTTGCCTTCCAAGGCAATCACTGACTCTTCACTGGAAAAAACCCAACGAATAAATCCACTCTTCTCTTTTTCTTTCCTCTGTAGGCTCCTTCATGATGGTAAACAGCTCTGGGAGGGCATCTGGGCAGAAAGCTCACTTGCTGTTGCCTACCCTGAAGGAAAATGACACCCATTGCATCGACTTCCACTACTACTTATCCAGCAGGGATCGCTCCAGCCCGGGCTCACTCAACGTCTACGTGAAGGTGAATGGAGGGCCCCAGGGCAATCCCATATGGAATGTCTCAGGAGTTGTTACAGAAGGATGGGTGAAAGCAGAGCTTGCCATCAGTACATTCTGGCCACATTTTTATCAGGTTTGTAGTGGTTTTCCCTCTTTTTTTTTTTTTTCCTTTGAGCATTTGGGTAGGTGTGAGCTTCAGCTGTTGCTGGCTGTAGCTTTCTGAAAATCAAATTTCCTCCTAATTTTTTTCTATCAGAATGGATTTGCATATAACAGTTTGATAGCAAAGGGGTTATGTAGGCATCTTGACATATTTCTTCCCACTTCACCTGTTTTCTTTAGTTGTTGTCAGAGTTATGAATAAACTGCCAGCAGTCAAGTTGTTGGCAAGTTAAGATCCACTTGTTTATCATGAAATTGGTGCATGAACAGAATGGGACTGGCACTTCCCATGGCACTATGGAAATATAACTGGGTGTTGAGATGTGGAACTGAACCTCTGCATAAGTTTGTCTGAACTATTTTTGTCCCTTAGCTGATTCTATAAGAAGGAACTTTCATTCACTCAATTTTGTTTGAAATTTTTTGAATTTGAAATTCAGTTTCAATTGGGGTTTTTCCTATGCCTGTATATGGGGTGTAAGGCAATAAGCTACAAATAAAATCTTGTACCATGTCACCAACACGAGTATATTCTTCACCAGATCCCTAATTCCTCCTCTTTTTAACACTGTGACATAGTCTTTCTTGTTCTGTTGGGAGATTTATTTTTTTAAACAAGCAGAGTTGAGGAATGTACTGGTAAGTTGTTTTTTTACTATATTAATTGTAGTTTAATATTTAATTAATATTTAAATAATATTAAAATAGCTGCTTTTTAGCTGTCCCACTTGAAAATGAATGTGGCAACTTTACAGTCACTGTTCTGATTTTGATTAGATAAGAGTGCCCACAATGGCTCATGTACTTATTAGATGTTGGTGGTTTTTTTGTCTTGTTTTATATTCAAGACTCAAAAAAAGCACCTTGGAGTAACTGCATCTTGCAGGAAAAGCTGATGTATTTATGCTGATAAAAATGTGAGTGAGATAGGAATAATGACAGAAAAAACTATGAAAAAGAAGCAAATAGTCCAGATAGAAATCAGCCGGTGGGAAAAAACTTGGATTTTTTTGCTTTTTTTACTTCTAATAATTGAGTAGGATGTCTAAAAAAAATGTGAGCTGAAGTTGAACGCTTTAATGTTCTGCCTTTGAAAAAGAGTTGGGAGGATCAGCAGAATCCATGGAGCACACAAGGCAGGGTGAGAGGAAGGGTTAAGAGAGACAGATTCCTGGTAAGTGGAGTTTTAAGGGCTGTGCACAGCTCACCACTTGTTCTGAAGTCACACTGAAGAGCTTATTCTCCATTTATATTAACATGAACCTGGCCACGAAACAGAATTTCCTCCATAGAAGGTGCTCCACAGAGAGAACAGAAATGATCTTTCACCCAGTGCTTGAAAACCCTGGAAAAGACAGTCTGATCTCACCCTGAGATACACCACCAGTACTTCCTGAGCCTCCCTTACTTCTTTAGCAAGTCCTTTTACAGGTCAAGTTTGCTTTTCCTCAGTAAAAAAAATCCTTTAAATTAAATGAGAATTTTTTCACTGCAGTTCAAAAATGAATAAATTGGAAACCAGCACTAACCTGCCTGGTTCCTTCCCAGGAAATGCATGGATTTTCTGCTTTGCTTTTTGCTAAACAGGGGTGAGGTGTATTTCTGGTTGTGTTTGTATTCTTATTCCTTAAGTATGGCTTTTAAAATACGAGATCTTGGAGGATCTGGTAGCTGGAGCTGCTTCATAAATCTGATTTTATAAACCATCCTCTGCTGATGGGCTGCAATCCTGTATGTTTCTACATTTAGTCCAGGTTTAGAAAAAAAAAAAAAAAGAAAACAAAAAGAAAACATAAAACTTCTAAGTTTACAAAAGGAAGGAGGAAAGCAGAATGATGGACTTGGACAAAATTATTGTTACATGACAGCCTTAAGTAACACTTCTGGATAAGGAGTCCAGAGGTGGCAGGATGACAAAAGCTTGGGTGTCTTGTTGCCTAGAGGGTCTCTCATTTCCCAACCAGAATCTGGGATGTTCCATAAAGTGTTATTTGTAGCTTTAAATCCAAATTGCATGCCTGGAGAACTCTTTGTATGCGAGAGGCCTGAAAGTTTGCTCTCTATTTCAAAAGCACCAGGTAACACAGGAAAAATATATCATTTTTTCTAAGCAATGAAATCACCGTCAGGCAAAATGTGGATTATTCTCTTAATGCACAGTAACATCAGCACCTTGCATTGATGTGTGCGTGGAAAATTCAGTCAGGCAAAAAAATCTGAAATGATCTGCCCCAGGTCTGAGGCATTGACAAGGACTTGGAGCTTTGGAGATGTGTGACTAGTGGAAAACTAGTAACCAAGTTGATTGCCAGACCTAAGACATGACCTCTGGCAGTTTTGTGCCATATGAATCATCTGGGTTCCAAAACATCCTGCTGAGCTACAAACATGAGAATGGTGGAGATTTATAATGTCTGCCCTAGAGTTACTGGCACTTGGATTCCTCACCTGCAGATGTGCAGTGAGAAAAGGCTGTAATGGTTCTTGCAGGAAGGTAATGTGTGTAATCTTGACTTACTGCTTGCCATAAGGATGAACTTAGTCCCAGAATGCACCAAGGGCAGCACTAGAGGCTGCCAGGAGGAGGTTTTTTGATGTATATCAAGGAACATTATTGATCTGTGCCTGCAGAAAACTTGTGTGCTGCAGCAGATGAGCCAGGCTGTGCTGCTAACACAGATGTTGGGTGTAGAGCAGCAGTGAAATGTTGGACTGTTTATTGGTAAGGAAGCACGAAATTACTTGGCAGTTAAATACTGTTAAATATTAACATTAAATTTATTGAATTTGAAACGAATTAATATTAATTTACTAATGTAAAATATATCTCAGCCATTATACTACGTTTCTGGCTGAAGTAAAAAAGGCACGAGAGAGATTTGGTGTGAATTTTGCAGAACTGGGCCCCATAAGCAGAGATCCCTGTCTTGTCCTCATGTTGGGTCTCAATTCCCTGTTTTCAGGGAAAGCTCTGTGCCTCTCATTTTGACAGGGCTAAGATGTTGCAAAGCACAGAAAAAAAAACAAAACAAAAAACCAGCAATGTGGGAGTTTGAACTAGGAAATAAAGTGGAAGGGGGAAGAGAATTAAATAGTCTGTCAAAACAACATTGTGTGAATTGGGAGGAATCCCCCACTCTTTTCAGTGGCTTCTGCACAGGGGTCCATGTTTATTTTTTAGGAGCTGTATTGTTCTTTACCATCTGAAGTTATATTGTGCTGTATTAAAGACTCCTTGTCAGCAGTTAACAGAACAAAACTCTCTAGGTATTGGTGCTTGCTTTCCCACTCCCTAGTGGCTGATGCAAATGCCTTGGAGAACTTTTCTTTCCAAATTTTTGGCTTGCAGGAAACTGAGAATTAGTTCCTTGTGGTTTATAGTTTCTCACAAATGCTAAACTACAATAAATCCTTTTAGCTGCAATGTTGGACTTGGATTCAAGTCTGAAAGGAGTTGCAGAAGTTGCTTACGTGACCTTCCCAGTAAGTTTAATTTTTATCATGAATGAGATTTCATTTCTAAAGTAAATTATCATTCCCATATTAAGGACTTGCATTATAGTCTTATTTTCTATAGTCCCTAAAAAGCCTATCAGGCACCCTGATTGCACAAAACACTTGATGATGTGGTTTGGATTATTTTATCTTCTAGAGATCTCTCTTCTGATGAAGGAGATAAAGAGAAGACTGAATCGTGACAGTCTGGGGATACCTCCTTTTATTTAGAATGAAAATACATGTTGAAAACTGTCTTTAAGTAGCTAACTTTGTGTTCCAGTAATGAATTTCAGAGGTTACAAATTACTGAAATACTTTTTCCTGTGAAACAAGGAGCTGTACTAGAATACTATTTTAATAGTAATAACTGTGCCAGCTGAACATGCCAATTAACTCTGTCCTTGAAAACATTATTGTATTCTCATGCAAAAAAGAGCAATTTAGTACAGTGTGAGCATTACTTTAGTAAGAAAGAATGGGAATGGGGACATCCTTTTCAATTGCAAATGATAGCATCCATTGCATCCATTCAGTTTGATTTTTTTTTTAATAGTAAAGGGCAGCATTTCATTCCTTTGGGCAGAGAATCAATAACTTGCCAGGTATATTAACCAAGATGCAAAATAATCAGCCTGCATTTTTAATTTTTCTACTGCAGTTGAACATTTCTGATCTTCCTGTTCCTCATGGAATGGCTCAAGTTGGAACCCATAAAGACCACTGAGTCAAGATCCCTGCTCTTTGTAGAACCACCTAAAACTAAACCACAGGAAGAGCAGCAGCATCCAGGCACTCTGTCAGCTCTGTGACCCCTTCCTGGGGAGTCTGCTTTAGGAACCCCCACCTCTCAGTGAATGCCCCCCTTTTCCTGATGTCCAATCTGAGCTTTTCATGATGCATCTTCATCCCATTTCCTTGTGTCCTGTTGCTGGTCATGAGAGGAGACCAAAACCTTCCTCTCTTCTGTCCATGTTGAGGAAGGTGTAGGCTGTGATGAGGACACAGCCCTCATGTCCTTCTGACCTTTGATTGCTGAGCAGACTGCACCAGAATTAATACTATTTTCTCCTGATTTCTTAGTTAGCTTATTTGACAGTATTTAACTTAGTTTTAATGATCTCTCTATCAATATTTAGGTGTTTTTTTTTCTTCACCACAGATTTTCAGGTAGCCCATATATTTTAGTAATAGAATGGTTTCCATCCAGGGCAGTTTTCCAGGTAAAATCAAAAAGCCATAGGGAAAAGTGAGATTTTTGCTCATCCATAATCTCATCTATTATTGAACATCTGTCTCTCCAGACCAAATTAGTGGAACACTTCCATTATCAGGATACACAGATAAAATACAAAGTGCTAGTTAGCATACCATTAATGATGAGAAATGCTGCTTGTGGTTTTAAAGAATATTCATTCTCAGACCATGTCAGTTCAATCCAGAGAAAGGCAGAAAACTCTTTTATCTGAGGAAATCTTATTTCAGGTCAGTAACTAGAACCCAGGGTCATCTGTTGCTTGTAATTTGCTTTCTAAAACTGGCTTGCATGCCAAATCCAGGTTTTCTCCAGAAGAATCCATGCAGGGTTATTGATTCAAAAAGGGATTTTTCTCTCATGTACAGCATTTGCCAACTTTGAGGCATACTAAGAACAAGGTGTCAAGTGATTATCCACTTAATGTTCACAGACTGGTGCTTAAATTGAATACAGGTGTGTGTGTACACAGGGCATTTTTTTCTTCTCCAAAGGAAAGCAGCACATAGTTATCTCTAATCCTAATAAATGGTGCTTTAATTTCTTGGTTTCCATGTCAAGCAGGTTTTCAGCCTTTGGCATGCATGTGTATCCTGAATTGCCATGGTATCCTTTTGTTCTTATTGAATGACTCAGACATTGGTATAAGAGCAGAATGTGGTGATTAACCAAGTGACTAGTGTAGTTCTTAATTTTAAGAATAGTTTTTCTTATTTTGTATTTCAGGTGATATTTGAATCTGTCTCTCTGAAAGGACATCCAGGGTACATAGCTGTGGATGAAGTCAGAGTCCTCGCCCATCCCTGCAGTGAGCACTCTCTGGTTTTCTAACTCTATCAGTGTTATATACTGGAATTTACAGTCTAAAGGAGCAATTTACCCAGTTTGGTCACCACTAAAATGTCTTCTTTTATCCTCTGAGACATTTAAAGACAATCAGCCATGCATAAATACATAACTTTCCAAGTTGTCCAAAAAGGCAAAAATGCTCTCCCTCTATAGCAAGTGCCAGGACAGCTGTGAAAATCCTTGTTTCTCTCTTGTTATGAGAACATCAGCTTGATTGTTTTAGTATATTTGGAACTGTATTGCTTCAGGGAACAATCTAAAAAGCTTCTGATAATATCCTGGGTGGTTAACTTAAGAAAAGAAGAAACGAACAAATTATTTTAGATTTTCTTGGTAAAGAGGCCTAGAGGCCTTCATCCTAGAGGCCTCTCTCAACACAAATTTAAGCCCACCTCCATAACGATATTAAAATAAATCTCATTCAGGTAATACCACTTGCACAGGAGTAGAAACTAATGCAGGTTCATTATGCTGTTAGAAATATTTCTGCCATTATTCTGTCACAGCCAAAATAAGAACCTTAGGTTTGGGGTTTTTCTTTTCCTATTGAAAGAAACCTTGAGCCCTAACATTACTGTCTGAAACTGTTTGGTTTCACTCTGCCTGTAAGACTTTATGTATCTGTATTGTATATGTAGTATACAGCTTTTTCTAAATATTTTTTAACAGCCTTTGACAGCCCCAATCACTAGTTCAGAGTTTTAGTAAGTCAGTCAGTGACAGCTGCTCACAAAATACCATGGATCACATCAACTGGTTTTCTTGCAATAAGAATTTCAAAGAACAGCTGCCATTCAATATGACAGACATGGTTCTGCTCAAGCTTAACAGGACATTTCTGATAACACAGTGTGGTTAATTGCTGTTTAACTAAATTGTATTTGTATTTACCATGTGCTCATTGCTCAGGCCTTTGGGTGCATTTACTTCATTAAGAAATACTTACAGTCTGTATTAACCAGATGTTGCTGATAACTGGCAGCATCCAAACAAAATCCCCCAAATGGTCTGTGTGCATTCCACAGCATTCCGGGTGATGCCTGATCCCTTCACTGGGAAGAGGCCACTGAACAAACTATGGGGCAAAGCTTAGCCAAGAAAGACAGAGGAGAGGAAAAAAAGACAGGATGCTGTGTTACACCCCAACTTGATCAAGTGTTGAAACTGAAAACACTTACATAGTCCACTTTGAATGAGTTTGCAACCTCCAAGATCAGTTTGCAAGGAAGATATGACACTTGGGAAAGCTTTCTTTGGGACAGTCATGCTTGGAAAGCTCAGAAGCATTCGATTTTATTTATTTATTTATTTATTTTTCCTTCTCAGAAACACCATTAACACCATTTTCTGAAGCAAATGTTCTTTATAGAAAGAAGTTAGAAATTGTGCTGATGACCACGAACTTGTGTCGTGATCTGATCTGTGTTTTCAGACCTGCTGGATCTCTGCATGATCCCTTAGGCCCCCCTCTATCAGCTCCATCACCCCCCTCTCTGCACTAAACAGTTAAAGACAGAGAGACAGCTTTATTTTGCAAAATCACTTTCTCAAGGTCAGGCCCCAGTGCTTTATTGAGTGTTAATTTCTGTGTTGGTGTAATACGGGCAGTTACTGCCTTGCTTGACCCTTGCAATAATTTGCTTTTTTTGTTAGGAAAAGCACCTCATTTCCTACGGCTTCAGAACGTGGAGGTTAATGTGGGACAGAATGCCACATTCCAGTGCATTGCTGGGGGAAAATGGTCACAGCACGACAAGCTCTGGCTCCAGGTAAAGTAATGTTCATTTTCCATTGGTGGTTTTTTTGTTTGTTTGTTGGCTTGGTTTTGTTTGATTGTGTTTGGGTTTTTTTTTTCTTGTTTGTTTGTTGGTTTGGGCATTTTATTTTTTTTTTTCAAATATGTAGATAACAAAAGACTAAGTAGTGGGACAAAATCATTTCAGGATCCTTTGAGAGCTGCCTTTAGTTTTGAAATGAGAGTTTGAGGTGACAAGAAAATGGAAAAAGTAGTCAGTGATAGCAAAATTTAGGTTTGAAATAAATGTCTGTGCACCTGTAAGCACTCAGCCATACACCAGAAGAGACAGAACAAGCAGAGTTCTTCACTTCTGCTTAATTATGCAGTTTTTTTCTTTCCTCTCCTTAGGTCAGAGTCAGTCCCTATGTTAAAAGGGAAACTTACTCTAACATTTGAGTTTACTACCTGGATGGTGAAAAGAGGCATAACCAGTTTGTACCCTCTTTTTCTCCATCCCGTTTGCCCTTGACTGCAGATTGTTCCTTTTAGTCACCCAGTAAAAGATCAAAACATCCTTAATGTCTATTTTTATTTTCACCCTCCTGGTTGGACTTGAAAGGCTGTGTTGGGTATAGTAACAACTTTAACAACTCATTTTCAGTTCTAGAGTTAGAAATCAGTTATCAAACTCAAGATGGGAAGTGCATTTTTCTCTGTGAAGGACAAAATTGTTTCTTTTGCCCTAAGTAGTGCTTGGACATGGGGACCCCCAACATTACCATGAAAATTTACTAAATGTGTGATTAAACACCTGATGTCCTAAATGAGTCTCTTCCTGTTTGTACTGTATGTGTACATAGGACCAATCCAAAAACTGCAGAATGCTAAAAGCAGTGAACAAGATTTTATTCTCAACTTGGGCTTCTCTATTGAAGGCCTGGACCACCCAATATTTGTAACATCTGAGGCTGACAAGAATGGCCCTTGTCTTGATTTCTGGGGCATTTTTAGTCACATAACTAACAGCTTTTTCTTGAGTTTTTTTTATTGGCTTCAGATATTTTAATATATTTACAAATAAAAATTTCAAATCTAGTTTAAATAATAGGGGGAATCAGTTTACCTAATCATAAAAATGAAAATTAGTCCTGGGAAAAAGAGTTGGTGGGAAATGTATTTGGGATCATGTAAAAATGACTTGACAGTCACTTGAACTGTACTCTCATTACAGCTCTTCTCCTAAAAATTACATTTTTATCTGAAATTTATAAACCTGTGATTTACTTTTAGCATCCACCGAGATGTATTTTTGGCCTATTCTTTATTTTTTTTTGGTTCTTTCAGTGAAATCTTCCCCCAGTTATGACTAGATGTGTATAAAAACACTTTCCACCTCAGGCAATATGAAACTTTTTCCTATGAGAAGGAGGGGTTTGGGAGGAAAATCATAATTTTTGCTAGTGGAAACCCATTTTCTCTCTAAAATTAAAACACTTAATGAAAATAGATTTTGAAACCTCCCCAAAACTCGATTGCTAGAAATTTGCAAAACAGGGGGGTGTTTTCCTTTGAAACTCCTAATAAACAAGACCAGCTGAGCAAGTTCAGGTGTTGATGTTTTGGAGAACTTCTGTTTCTAACCAGTTCTTTCTCTGTCCCTTTTCTGGGTGGGAAAACAGTCTGGCATTGATAGGGAGGTTTATTGAGGAATGCTGGACATCTAAGGATGTCTGCCCATCCAACCGTTTTATTTAAGTTGGTCCAGAATCCAAGTTTTACATCTGAAAAAGCCAAATTTTGGAAATCTCCTCATTTGTAGCATTTCCCCAGGTGTACAATATCCATTCATCTGTAGTATTTTCATCTCCTAGCCAGGCCTCTGAGCATACTGTGTTCAGATGCAGACTCTGAGCTGGCACTCTGGCTTTTCCAGTACGTGGAACGCTTCAAGCACCCAAAAAATATTTTACAAATTAAATAGACATGAAAACACAACAGTATATTTAAGACTATTTAAGCTTGAGATCACACAATCCTGCAAGTTTTTCAGGGGTATGGTAGTTTCTTGAAAAATTGTGCTTGCATAAAACCTGCCCTCATGATGTGAACGTGAGGGTCTGAGCGATGTTCAGCGTCACAGAGAGTGAGTTGCATATGGATGCAGCATCTGTGCTTTCCTGACTCCTATAATTTTTCTCTGCCTCTCCAGCAGTGGAATGGAAGGGACACAGCATTAATGGTCACACGAGTGGTTAACCACAGACGTTTTTCTGCCACTGTCAGTGTTGCTGACACCTCTCAGCGCAGCATCAGCAAGTACCGCTGTGTCATTCGTTCCGACGGTGGCTCCGGAGTTTCCAATTATGCAGAATTAATAGTGAAAGGTAGGTTGCACCAAAGCAACAGCTTTCTGTATCTTGAGTCTTTCCTACTAGATGGCATGTCTGTCTAAAAATTAACATCCTGTTGGACCATTTTCTTTCATATTTAACTAGGTGACAAAGGTAAAAGTGACATGAATTGCAGTCGCTTTCTTAAATATTTGAATCAAAAATTTGTTTGCATGCAGCCCTCTCCATAAGCTTTTGTAGTCATACATGGTAGCTTTGGGCACTTCTAAGGCAGTCAGCTGAACAGTTTGTCTGTCAGTCAGCTTCATCTGCCTCCCTTTACAGTAATTTATCAGGCATCCAGAATCATGTGATGGATCACGACACGTCAGAAGAGCCTGCTCGAGGCTGCCAGGAGTTAATGAAGGGATTAATTCTGATGTCCTGAAGTGCACAGAAACATCAGTAATTCTTGAGGATATTAGGGTCTTGTTCCTGTTATTTCCTGTGATTCAAGAGATGATACTGTGCCTGACACATGCAAGATGTGTCTTAATCTTGCTTCCATGAGACATGCAGTAAAGTGCTATTTACTGTACTGGGTTTTCTTGTGGTGGTTGGTTTGGTCTTTTTCCTAATTTATGCTGAGCTACACCACAGGGATGCTCAGAGAAGCTCAGAAGGTGGCTAAATTGCTCCTGAGATGTTCTGTGATTGGGGTGGGGATGACATCAGTGAGGAGTCTCCTCCCTGGGTATAATTTTATTGATCTGACTGTTTTGCTTTTCTATGAAAATGGAAGGTTGATGGAGAAACAAGATTACTTTTGCCCATTGTTATACTTTCTGCTGATTTATTTGAGCATCAATATCCTGATGCCTTTACAATGCCTTGAATAACTTGTGTGCTGCAAGTATTCAGACTACACAGATAATGAAAAAAAATGCTTCTGTTAGATGCCAAGTGCTTTTAATTCCCTCTCAGTGATCTTGCATCTTATTCAAATCCAGAGGAATTAATGTGTGATTAAAATGGAACTGAGTTGCCAGGAGTAGCATATCTAGTGTTGTATCACAGCTAAATGGAGGGAAGGCAAAATATCATAATATGCAAAGTTGTGTAGGTGCCTGCCATGGTCACATTCAACAATATAAGAAGGAATAAAAAGAGAAAAGTAAGTTATAAACACGAATAGTTGGATGTCCACCAGGACAGACAGTGGCAGATTGATTGCTGGATTACTTGGGCAGATGTGTTGCTAAAAGAAATGTTATTGGAGTGATCCTGTTATGGGTACCCACACACCTCTGCTCCTTGCTCCTGCCTGGCCAGCAGGTGAGTGAAGTGATTTATTTGAGGTTATTTTGGTGCAGCTCTGGGATAGGTTGTGGTTGTCTGGATGAGTGTTTCCAAACTGCCTGATTTCAGTCCTGATAACAGCAAATTTGTAATGCATGCACACAGGCTGAAATGAAAGCAAATTGGAATTGTCTGATTCTGAAGAGATGTTTATTGAATTGCAATAATGTACTTGGGTATACATTAAATTAGTCTGTAATTGAGGTTTTGCTCAATTGATAGTCCTGCCTCTAAGCTCACTAATTCCAAGCTAAAACTCGGCTTCTCATGTGCTTTCTTTTCATCCATTGAACATAAAATCATAGGGCATTTCCTCAAGAAAAGTTAAGGTTTACAAGTGTATCTGTGTGTCTCTTAAATGTAAAGATCTGTTTCCTAATGCATAAGATATTTTATTTTAGTATTGAGAAAGGAGAGAGTAATTTACATTTCGCAATTTTAATTGTAATATTTAGTAAATACAGAGAGATTTTGCTTTGAAATACACCTACTTCTACATCTCAGATTGTATCAGCAAATTAAACAATCAGTGAAATTAAACACCAATCACCTTCTGCTGCCTCCTTACTCCTCCCTTTACTTGTTGGACAACTTTACTAAGAAGAATAGAAATTAGTAGAAATTAGTAGAAATCTTGTATAAGGCCTCATAATTCTTAGTTTCAAATAATTGCAGTGTATTTAGAGGCAGCTGATACCTGTGTAGTACTTTAAAAATGCTTTTCTCTAGAGCTGTCTGCTGTCTCTGCTGATTCCTTTCTGTCTTTGACTGTTGCAAGGCTTGTATAAATACCAATACATTTTTCTTCTCTTTGCACTCTAGAATCATAATAGTCAAGCCAGAGAAACCTATCATTTCCATCTTGTATACCTTACCATCCTTTGGTGCTCCAGTGGAAATAGCTCTTCCCTATTTATCTCTCCCTGTTGCACATGTAGTAATTTCATACAATTTTGTACAGGGTGCTTTTCAAACAACCCAGAGATTCCACATCTTCCCATGCTGATCGCATACAAATGGAATGCTTCTTGTCTGTAATTTTCTTTTAAGTAAAAGCTGCATGGGAGTTATTCATATTCTGGATTTTCCTTGGGTAAAAGATTGTTTAAAATGCTAGGGAAATTGGCTGAAATCCTATAATTTAGGGCATGTACTAATGGTAATGTCCTTCCAGGACACTGGCCACATTATGTGAGGTTGTGTTTAAACTCTGTGTGTATGAAGGTTTGTTTTGCTACTGTTTGTTTTTTTTTCCTTGATCCCTTTCAGATATTCTGAATGCTGAAATTACTCCATACTGGTGGCAATCCATGGAAATCTGATAAAGAGGGAGTATTACAGCATCTGTAACCTATTTTTCATGAGCTGATTTTTCACCTTCCAGGAAGTCCCTCGAAATTATTTTGTTGCTACCTGATGCAAATTCTTTTAAGGCTCATACTGTTTCCTTAGGGCCTGTTCTGCTATTACAGAGGTAGGAGTGTTCAGCAAAACCCCTCTAAAGACCTCCAGGGCTATGTTCTAGTTCTCTTCAGTTATGTCTTGATTGATTTTCAAAGTGTTCAATTACTCAACTTGGATGAAAAACAACCTGTCTCTTAACTGAGTGCCTTTCTGTCCTCATTGTCAGGTTTGGGACAGCCCATTTTTTATCAGTCACTCTCTTTTTGAGGTTTTAGATGCAAGAAGCTGATGCCTTCAGTGACAACAGGGGGAGAAGTGGTTTGTTTTTCAGGCTTGCTTCCTGTTTGGTGTTTTGTGGGTTTTTTTTTCCTCTAAGTCTTTTCTAGTATGATACTTGTTACTGGAATTGCACTGTCTATTTATTAACTCACCAGGTACTCAGTGGAAACTGCTCCAGTAATCCAAGTGTTTTCCTTATAAGTAGGTGCTAGGATTTAAAAAACCAACCAACGAACCAAACCTCTCCAAACAACAAAACAAAACAAAGCCAAGCAAAATCCACAACCAAAAATCTATCAAGTTATCAGAGTTGAGATACTCAGGTGTGAAAAGCATTATAATTATGGGTTCACATAATTCTATATAAAAAACCTCTCCAGTATTAAATATAGGGTGCAAATTCCAGATTCACAATTATAAGGCAGATTCATGAAATAAAAAACTCTACAGGTATTTTGACAATATCAGTATTTTATTACTGGGGTTGTGTCCAGAATAGTTTCAGTTCTGACAACAGGGAGTCAGAACTTAAAGGCAGGAAGAAATAAGAATATCTCTGATCTACAATGGATGTTGGGCTGGAGCTGGCCCTAGAAATGTCACATTAAGCCCTTCATAGGTTTCCTGGAATTAAACAAGTCCATTTTAGATATGAAAGTATGTAATACCTTGTCACTTGTAGACTGGAGTAGAGCTTGTTCCTGGCATGAAAATGCACTTGCCTTCAGTGTAACTCTTTAGGATGCTCACCAGCTCCTGAGTCTATACTTCATATAAAGCAATTACTAATTACTAAAGCAATCACTGCTTATTGCTTTGTGTATTATTATTTATTTCTTTTCATCTCTGATGCACAGATAGGTCTATATTCCAGGTTATTTATGCCAAATGTAATCATTAAAAATAGCATAACACCCTTGTCATCATGGGGTAATATAACAACTCTTTCCATGGTGGTTCTCGTGTCCCCATGTTCCACACAGGAGGCTGAATGTTGATATCAAAAGTCAACACTGTACTGCAGCTCCTCTTTTTACTCTCAGGATGGACTGAGTCTGGTCCTGCCCTTGGAACTCCTTAGAAGATAAGATGAGCTGTGGTATGTGGGCATTATAGATTTTACTGTTAAAAAAGTTGTGGGTTTGGTTGGTTTTTTTTCCTAGTACACATTAATAATTTCAGCTAGGAATTTTCATGCCTTCCAGCTACTTATCAGACTCATCCGGGTCTCAGGAGTTGCTGGGTAGATTTGAATTAATCTGCCTGAGTAATGCACATTTATCAAGGTCCTCGAAGTTATCAGGAGAAAGTCTCCCAGAGATACCAAAAGCCTCAGTAAAGCTGTGATAATGAGGACTCCCCTCAGGCTGTCTGCTACCTCTTTCTCTATTTTTTCCAGTTTACACAAACAGTTTCAGTCTGCAGAATCTATGTGTGCTTGTGCCATGAGAAGGGAAGCATAGATTTGATAAAGCATGTAATGTTTTTGCTCTTCTGAACACTACACCAGCACAGAATGCATTTTGTGTGCAACTGAACCATTTAGGACAGTTCTGCTGCCTTTGAAATTACCAAACAAGGGAGAATGGTTTTGTGATTGCAGGGTGTCTGAAAAAGCCACTTCCATTCCTTTATTTCTTTCCAGTCTCAGTGGTGCAGGGAATGAAGTAGTTTTTTTCCTTCATGTTTGCATCTGCCTGGTAATCACTTCAACTTCTTGTTGCTCTATTTAATAGGGTAGTTCAGTGTATCCTACTAACTTAACTGCCTTAACTCAGTTTTAATCTTTAGGTGGGTGCATGGTGAGAGAAAAGGGGAGGCAAAGAGATTACAAGCACCCATTCACCTCACCAAGAGCTTTTAACTTCTTTCAGTCCAACTTTTTATCTTTCCATGAAGTGGATGGGGGTGATGTGAAGACAAAGCCATTGGTTCCATAGAAATCAGCAGCTGGGGTGAACAACTTTTATTTCACTCTGGAAATGTTTCCTTCTCCCTCTGTTAACCTCCAGAAGAGAACTGGGAAATTAAGCCATTTCCTTGAGAAATTATTAATGTGTACTTAATATACAAGATCCAATTTTCAGAACTGCACTGAATACCACACAGACTTCCAGTCATGTTCCACCATGTGCATTCCTTGTTTCTTATACTTACATTAGTCAACAAAATATAAGTTAGAATAAGAATATTCAGGAAGAATATGATGCTCCAGCTGGGGTTCCAGGGAAGTTTGTAAACTTTCATGTGTATTGACAATAGGTATTTTCTTCCAGCTATTTGTAGCTCTTTCTTCAGTAGCTTTTCTGTGTAAAATGAGCAGGGAATACTGTCTTAAATTTAATCTCAATTATAACCACTTAAAAAATTATACTGGTTTTCCTATCACACCACTGAGTTAAGCTTAAGGAATTTTTTGGAAGATGAATCCTGTGCATAATTTTGAGGGTTTCCTTTGGAGTTTTTTTTTTTGTTTTTATTCACGAAGTTTTAATCTGACTGAAATTTCATTTCAGGCAGGTAGAGAGGTTGGCACAGGATGAATTCACTTTGATATTTTTTTTAAATGTATAGATTTCTAAGTATGATGTTGCTGCTGGTATATGAAGCTCTTAACTAAATGAAGACACAAATGCAATAATAAATGGAGAAAAATTAAGGAACAGTCCTTTTGAAGCAGGAGATACTTGAGTAAATATCTTTCAGTTTTCCAGGGATGAAATGTGTTATGGAAAGTTGTTTGTTTCCTACTTGAATGCAGAATTGTCTCCAGTCTCCCCGATGCATCTTGGGTACCAGTTGATGCTGTGGTGGTGTGAGTGGGCAGATCACAGCACCCATGGTTCTGCTGACTGGAAGTCACTGGGGAAGGAGTCCTCCCTGGCCTTAAAGAAACCTCTTAACAGCTTGTAGAGTAGTGAGAAGGTAGTGCAGGGTGATTTTCTTCTGTCTCTCAAGACCAAGAGACAGCTTTTCCTTACATGAAGGAAAAAGCTTTGGGTAAAAGCTTTGGTAAAAAAAAAAAAGCTTTGGGTTTTTTTTTTCATTTAGCTTTAATTGCAGTCACATGAACTAATGGCGAGATTTCCTGTGGGAAGAAGGGAGATTTCTTGCTGCTTTGGCTAGGAACTTTTATATTTTATCACTATCATGTTCCTTCTTACTTTCATTCAAAAGAATCTGAGGGAATCCCCAAAGAACAAAAATAATGAAGGGGAAAGCATTGCTGGGTGGTAGACCTTCTCCTTTCTCTATTCTCTCTCTGCTTTCCTTGGCTTTACCATGAAATGATCTTTTTGGGTAGACCTCTGCAGGAAGGAACAGAGCTGATACATGATACTACATCTGTAGTTCTGAGATGCCTTAGCCCATGGGATGATATAAAGGAGATAATGGTCATAAAAGTCTAAATAAGCAGTCTTGCCTCAAAGCATCATTAATCCTTAAGTGTTAAAAATGCTTCAATAATTTATATTAAATGACGATCTTCAGATAAAAGGTATGACCCAAAAATTAACAGAAACACTGTTATTAACTAATGTGTATTCCAGCAAACCATACCCACCAATGAACATCCTATTTTAGAGAAGGCTTCCAACAAAGTTTGCAGCTGGTGGAGGCAGGGATACTGTCCAAGTGCAGATAAAAGTCTCAGCCTTCATGGGATTATTCTTGCATTTGAAAAAGATGGGCAAGGAAATCTCACATGCTCCATGGTGCCTCATCTTGCAGAAAGACAGCAGAAAGAAAGTCACAGTGCAAGCTGTTGCCATTCACAACAGGTCTCCCTCCAACCCTGATGGAGTAGCAGTATTAAACACCAGCCAGGCAGGTTGGCAGCAAAGTCTTGTGGCTTTTTTTTTTTTTTTTTTTAAATTGTTTGGAAACAGAAGTGCTGAGGTACTAACAGGCTGACTCCTGTTCTTACCTCTGCTGTCAGAGTGGTTCCAAAGAATGTTTATCAATATGGTGATAGGCACTTTATATATATAAATATATATATATTATAGAAATATATACATATATATTATGTATTATTATGTACATATATGTATATATATTATGTACATATATATGTATATTATACATATATATACATATATATTTCTATAATATATAAATATATATATTTCTATAATATATAAATATATATATTTCTAGGGTGTTGCTGCTGAGTGTAAATAGTATTAACTCTTAACTGCAGCTCTTAGGTTTTCAACTTTTAGAGACTGGATGTGGCACTCAGTGCCATGGGCTGGGAACTGCAGAGGTAGTGGATCAAGGGTTGGACTTGATGATCTCTGAGGTCCCTTCCAACCCAGCCAGTTCTGTAATTCTATGAATACTGGAGGCTTCCATTGTGCTGCAGTAGCTGTCAGTGCACTCAAACCAGTACCTTAAATAAATTTGGCAGTGCCAGACACAGTGTAAGGAAGCATGGTTACTGCTCTCCTTCAGAAATACATTAGTTCCTGCAGCTAATAGGCTTTCTGGAAGGGGCTTGTATTTTTTGTAGGATGGATGAACTAAGAAGTTCAAAATCACCTGTGGAAAGGAGAATTTCTGCCCTGAGCAAGGTGCTAATGAACTCCTCAGTCATCTTTGCCTTGATTTAAGCTTTACTACTGAGTAAAGCTTTACTGAGTAAGCTTTACTTTACTACTACTCAGTTAGCACTGAACTGTGAATCTGCTGTGTACATGGTTGAATTTCTTAGGATGTGTGCAATGTTTCCCCAGCCTTTATATTTATTTTTATTAGGAAACACATATTGCAAAGCAAGAGATAGACCAGTTAAAAGCAATATATTAGTTCCCAGTGAGCTGTGCTGAAGACCACCTGGATTTATTGTGTTTGGCTGGGTTTGCCTTGGTACACCTGGAACCACCTTTGGTTGTGTTGAGGTCTAACCCTTTCTTAAGCAATCTTTATGTGTGTACTCAGCCTTCTTAGAGACTTTCAGGTCATTGTGATAAATTTTCATCTTCCTCTGAGCACAGGGCTACATGTGCCTCAGCTGCTCTGCTGGGTTTGGAGGCTGCCATTTAGAAGCTGAAGCTCTAATCCCAAGGTAAAGAAGGTTGAATGTTTTAGAGGAAAGCATGATATAGCTTTGTAAACATTGAATGGTTGGGTTCAGAGCTAAGGATATTAGCATTATGGCAGCTCCAGAATCCTTTTAGCTTCAAAGCTAGGGAGATGACAAAAGTCTTTTGAAGTCTGTTAGCAGTGCTGAATGAGAGCTATTCAGCAAGCTTGTGTTAGGGATTCAGGTGAATGGGATTTATAAAGTTTGCTTAGTATTTACCTCTGAATGAAGGAGCTGAACTGCTTTGCTTTCAAAGCCAGGAGAACTGAACTCCAGGGAGAAGCTGAGTATTGGTTCTGTTTGCATTTGTCCTGTCTGAATGAAGAGATTAAATAGCTTGTTTCTGTGTTAAGGAAAGAATGATCACTTTGAAATTAGTTCCCCACTCAGCTGTGAGATTGAGGCAAGAAAACAGCCAACATTACAGTTTTGAATTCAGATTTTTGCAGCCTGCCTTCTCCATCTCCACCCATTTGAAGACTGCTTCATTTTTTTTCTACACAAATAAGTTCCCAGCATCCATTTGAGCCATAAGATTATGGAATACACTTTACATGGCATCACCACACTAGAATCTTGTGCTGTTTTTTAACTTTGATCTGATGTGTTATTCTTCTGCCATGATAAATAGCACCACTGGTGCCCCTCTTCTCCAATGCTGGTTCTGATCACCTCCTCAATGTTATCCCTGTCCTGCAGCCACCTTTAAAGAATGTTTTAAACCTAAGAGCAAAAACCTGCTGATCAGCAGTTAAATAGGATGAGGTTTACAGAAAGCCCTGCCACTATTTTAATCATTACTCTATGATTTTGAGAATAAAACCCCCATATAACAAAATGTTTTCTAAATCTCTAGGGTCCATGCTGCCTGCTGAACAGCTGTGCTGTAACACCTTCAGGGTGGACCTTGTAAAACTCTGGCTTGGCTTATTTGTGGCCCTCTCCTAGTATTGCTGATTTTTCTAGCTTCCTTTATTAGGAATAATTTCAGCTGCTTTGCTCTGCTGTGCAAGCATGTGAAAATGCCTATCAGAAGTTATTCCAGTCCTCTTTCTTCTGTTTTTTTAACCAGGTTTCTCTCCAGTGCATCCTTTGCCTCTCTCTCAGTGGGAAACTTTCCATCAGTGTTTGTTCATATGTGAGGAAGATGCAAATAGCTGCAAGACTTAGGCTCTCTCTCTTTGAATCCTATAAATCAGTCTTTGCATTTGCTTTACTGTCCTATTTATTAGCCTGCAGCTAATACTGAATTGCATGACAGACTACAACTTATAAACTATTTGTTCCCTCAGCAGGGTAAAGACACAAATGAGAATGGAAGAGGTTTGGGTTGCTTACTTCCTTAATTTTCTTTTTTCCCCTTCATATTATGGCAAATACTTCTTTTACTGCTGCTGCTTATGAGTTTTTTGACCTGACTGCACACTACTGACCATATAATAGTGCCTTTTAATCAGTGGTAAGATGATATTCACTCAGAACCAGGTTTCTCACTAAATAGCAACTTGTCTGTATTTTCCAAGATTTTGAGGTTGAAACTCCAAGCACCTCTGTGCTTGCTTGTTCATTGTTTTCTACCATTTCCCGTGTGCTTAACCTCACCTTTGTTCCATATCTTTCTTGAATCTGATGAGTAAAAACATTTTACTTCTATTTTGTGTCAGGAATATCCTCTCTGAGAGATGACCAAGAATTTTATGTTGGTTTTGTTAAGCAACTCAGACTGTGCAGCATTCACTGAGCTTGTGGGAAGGATTTTGATGGTTGTTTTAGTCCCAAACCCATATGCTCTTGAGAAATCTTGCTGTGGACAAGCATTTTGTATAAATTTCTGCATATTTACCTACGAGAAGTGTTAAGTAATACTTTCTCAGTGTTTTCTTTCCCAAGATGTAAAACTGGAGAAGTTCCCCTGCTGCCAATATTAAATTATGTATTCAAAGCTCTGAGAGTAGAGTCTCAATTTTAACAGCCTCTGGCAACTGAGTCTGTTTATTTTCTTTTGCCTGCTAAGAAAGGACAGGACTCCATTAAAAGCTGTGGGGATCAGGTGACACAATTTGAGGGGAGACAAGGCTTAATTCTGACATCTAGAATTAAATTGCACACTGACACTAATTAATAAAAAATATGTTCTTTATCTCTGAGATACAACCTTTTCATGGTCCTCTCCAAAGCTTTGCCAGTTTGATATAATTTAACATTACTTAACACTGCATTTAGTCAAGGAGTCTGAGGAAGCTCATTCTGTTATAGAATTATCCTCAAATTCACCATAATTCCTTCTTATGTCATCTTGGAATCACAGTCCTGTTATAGTCTTTGCAGTAGGATTATTGGTATTTCCTGAGCAAAAAAGAAGTTTTAATATTCTTCATTTCAAAGCTGTGATAGTTTCAGGAGGAAACAGACTATTTTCTCTTCCAAGATTTACCTTCAAAATAGAAAATCTCAATTTTCTGCTTATCTCAGTCACAAGTACAGCAGTTCTATACTCATAAGGAAGTTTTTGGGTTTTTTTTAATGAATCTCATCTCACTTGCAGGTATAATGACAGAAAGAAAAAACGTTTCATGTAATTTGACCTTTCACATTATGCAAACCATAGAATTTATAGGTTGTTCTTGCATCCTGTGCAATGCCATATGAATAAGGCAAAAGAATTTTTGAAGGATTGATCATGATTAAAAGTTTTGAAATTACAGAAAACCTCAGGACCTTTAGGTGAGCTCTCTAAATATCTTTAGAGCTGTTTGTCCACACTGTATTCTAGTCAAGTATTTCCAGATTTTGTATATAACAGTTCTTCAGTCTTTTTGCTAAATATAATAAATCTTGAAGTTCTGAACTTTTAGTTTTTGTAGAAACTCACATTGACCACAATCTTGGCTTTGTTTTGTTATCATATGTAGGTGTTTCAAGTATCTTTGCAAGGTTCCTTGGAAGATGTTTATTTGTGAAATATGTTCTTTTGTTTCCACAATGAATACTCTTACCTCTGATGTTTTTCCTCTTTTTTTGTTATGATTGGGAAACTTTTAAGGACAGATTTTATGTTTTCTAACAAAATTCTAACACAAGCCTCTTCAGCAGTGACAAAGAACAGAACTATAAACATGTGTTATGTGCTCATGGAACATAGAATGGTTCAGATTATTTCATGTGGATGGAGGTGGTCATTGCCTACCTGGTGAACTGGACTCAATACAGTAACAAATAATAAATGAAACAAGAAACTACTGAAAATGGATAAAGGAGACTTGTTGGTCTTGAGTTCAGATGTGGTAAAATTAAGCAGTGCTTTTTATCAGACAGCCTTTTGGTGTCATAGAAATCTCTTGGGCCCTCTCCAAAAGCACTTCTGTGCCACCAAAAAGCTTTCATAATTGAGACAGGCAAGTTTGGGGGCTTGGGTTTTTATTTTTGTGTGGGTTTTGTTGTTTTTTTTTTTGGGGGGGGGGGGGTTTGTTTGTTTGTATGGGGTTTTTTTGTTTGGTTTTTTTGTTTGTTTGTTTGCTTTGGGGGGAGGTTTGTGGGTTTTTTTGGTACTTACACCATATTTCCAACACTGCCAGTGTACTGTGAAGGCTGAACTGGTTCCATGGTACTCACTTGTGTTCCTGGTACATTTGATTTGAGGCAGTTTGAGGGAACACACCTACTGATTCTTGCATTTGGACCTCCCTGCATGAGAGCCTCAGGAACTGAGTGCTGCTTTATGAGCACTGAACCAGCTGGCAAAAATGTGAGCAAAAGGATAAATGAAATTAGATTGTCTGTGGTCTTCTTGCTCTGATAGCTCTGCACTCCATCACTGTCATCTTCGTTTTTCAGCTCCATAACATGTAGTGTGGAGATCAGTACCTTGTTTAGGGGGTGAGTTTTTTGGAACTCCTTGTGTCTCTCTCTGCATTTATGTATTTAACCCTGATAGGAATAAAGCACAAATATTTTGTGAATATTGGTAACTGACTAAACTGGTATTTTGGTTGTAATCGAAAATCATAGAATCATAGAAAGGTTTGAGTTGGAAGGGACCTTAAAGTTCATCCAGTTCCACCCCCCTGCATGGGCAGGGACACCTCCCACTAGACCCAGTTACTCAAGGCCCCATCCAACCTGGCTTCAACACTGCCAAGGTAGGGGAAAAAAATGAAATGCATATGCTTTGGGGATAAATGAGACTCGGGTTTTGTTTGGTGCTGGCTGTTTTATTTTTTTGCAGTTTCAATTTTTTTTTTTGTAGGTTCAATTTTCCCCAATTTCTCACCAGCTCTGGGGTGCTCCTTGTGGAAATACCAAGACTTGTCACCCCCTGTTACAGCTGTCATAGGGAACAGCACACACCAGCAGAGTGGAATTTCTAGCATTTATGACTGCCTCGGAATACATTTTGTGAGAAAAGATAAAGAACTGATCTCTGACTGTAATACTTTGGAGTCTTTTATAGGGAACAGCTTAAATCAAGACGTGTGTTTCAAGATTGGGCTTTAAACTGAAAATAGGCAGAGATACAGCTCAGGAGAGGTGAGAGATGAAGGAGTGTTGTGATCTGCAGGATATTCCAAAACTCTGTGTATGCTGAAGACCTGTAAGAAAATGATAAATAGAGTGATCCACCTATTTTTTCATATGGTTTAACAGATTATACTTATGACATGAGATTACTGAGAGTGGCTACAATGCTATTTGTTGCTCTCTGGGAGGGGAGATGAGATTTTTGGCACAAACCTTGAGGTTTGCTTTGGGGGTAACATTTGAGGATATTTTAGGTGGGATGGGAAGAGGGAGTCTTTCCAGTCAGAGTTACATCTTCCTGCTTATTACAGATGTTGTAAGGATGTCTGTGTTGGCTGAATGCTCAGACTAATGAGGAAAAAGTTGTATGGTAATGTTCAACTGTCCAAACTAATACTGGAGCACAGACATATAAGAAAATCTTAATTAAGGTTCACAATAAGTTTAATGGGCTTCTGATTTTAACTACATAAGGTAATACTGTGACATGTAAAACAGACATTATCCAGCCTTGAATTAGCCTTGGAAAACTTTGGTTGGAAAACACTTAAGATGTTGTTTGCTCAGTGTAGAAGTTAATGGCTAAATTTTTTTTTTCTATATCTGTTGCAACCTTACTGTTGCTTAGCAAAAATTGTTTCTATCACTTAAATTTTCCTGTTTAAATTTCACTATTGGCAGCCTTAGCTGTTTGTTGGTTTTTTTCTTTCTTTCTTTCAATTTCAGATAAGTAGATCTACTACCTGACCTTAAATGTGAGGCTTTTTCCTCTGGCTTACTGTGCTACTTGTTGTTAGCTGAGATAGAAACTCCCTTGCTGTTATAGTTAGAAGATAGTAAAATTAAGCAAAACTGGGGGGAGAAATGAGCAGATGTATTTACTTGTAAAATATGACTTAGAGCTCACTCTCCAGGCTGGCTTGTCTAGTGAATGTATTGAATTTTTTGTGGAACAGCATATGAATTGGCATATGCACAACATGGAATGTCTGTGACCTCTAAAGGCTTGCAAAACACTCCTGAACATTTTTATACAATTTTGATTTGCTTAACTCTTTCAAGTCTGAGCAACCTCGCTCTGTATTCAAGGACAGCTGAGCTGTCTTTGGCAGCCTGTACCTTATTCCTGGGTTTTTTGGCTTGGGGGTTGTTTCTGATTTTTGGCAGAGGATCTCCACTTGAAAAGCACTGCAGCAGCAATAGTGGGAAGGAGTTGGATTTTTTTTCCTCGATATCAGGAAAAAAATAAATAGTGTAAAGGCAAGTACATCAGCAATGGACTGGCTGCTTAGCTGAGAAAGGGCTTCCACTTCCAGAGTGACACTGCCAAAAGTACAGGAGAGCAAATCCTCATACCCAAAGCATCATTTGAAGATTAAGTGAGAAATATCCTTAAAGTTTAATGCAGTGCAGCTGGTGAAATGTAGGTGAAAATTCTTTCAAGTGGCTTGTGTACTCTAAACTAGCAACCTCCAGTATTTACTGCATTCACTGATACGTGCTGTACTAACTGCTTGAAAAAGAAAAAAAGGAGGTTTCTATCCTAGGTAAAACCATTGTACATCTTTTTGTCAGTTTTCCCATTGTTGTATGTGCCCATTCCTTCTGGCTCTCATTAGGTGCTCTCTGGAGCAGCAATTGAAGTGCCAGGCCATGATGTTACCCACTCATCAGCATGTCTGTCCACATCAAAATGTTTTCTGCAGGTGAGGTGATAATTTTCCTTCCATCAATCAAACTTTTGTCATAGCAGACAAATGGTCCTTTGGATTCTGCAGCGTGTGTTTATCTTGTTTCCAGTCTGAACAAAGAAAAATTCAGTGGGTACTTCTGGTAGAAGTGAATGGAGAAAATAGCTAATAATTGGACGGTAAGATATTTGAGTTGCTAGGGTTGCTCCAAATTAATAGAGGTTTATTTTCAATTACAAGAGTGCAGTTCCTTACAATAGTGCAGGGGCTGCACTATTGCTACCCATTGCTTTATATGTGTTTCTGTAAAAAGCAAAAGAGGAATGCCAGTTTATTTCACAACAGGTAATGAGAATATTGTACTTGAACAGGCTCTTTTTTATTTTTCTTCTGCCACTAAACACGAATTGCTTGGGCATTGCCAGGCAGCATTTGGTGTCAGATACATCTAAGTCAGTCCCCAACGTGTTCTTTCTCTTACCATTTGTGTGTGTTCAACAAACTAATGTTCCAGGTAGTTGTATCACAAATTGAGAGGAAAAAGAAGTTCAGTTTGCTACTGGATATGTGAGATACTATGTTTATATCCATGGGGAGAAATGAGCTGACTTTTATGATCAAACTGTGATTCAGAATTGCTTTGCAACAAAATGTATTTGACTAACCACAAATAGAAAAAACTGTATTAGTACAAAGCATGAAAGAATCTAACTTGCAGCAGAAGTTGTTCTTGTCCCAGTGACCATTCCAGACTCCATGATTTCCTCATTTCAGAAGTCAACTTGCCTGCTTGTAGAGGAACAGAACACTTAACTCTTGTTCTGATTTCTCCCCAGGTATTTCCCAGTGGTCATTTGAAAATGGAACCTGGTAGAGATCTACATAGTTTTGTTGGTTTTTTAGCTGTATTTTTTGATACTTAGCATTCCCTGTCTGGCTCTGGGTAGTAGCTCTGGTAAGAGATATTACTCAAAAATTGCTTCCATGTCACAGGTGTAGATGCATTGCACATGAAGGATCTCCTGTGCTTTGAGGTTCCTTCAAGGACAAATTCGTTCTATGTGCACAGTAGAGAATTAAACTGGGTATTTTCTAGACCTTTGGAAATAGATGGAGGCAGGATACAAACTAAAAAGTAGTCATTTTGATAGGCTTTGTAATTCTTGGAAGGTTTTGAACAGCTATTTGGTTGTTAATTGAGAATACAATGGCATCTGATCTGCCAGAGCTGAGCCCCCAGATCTTCCCCTGGAGAACTTCCCAGGCATTTGCTTTTCTCACCTAACCATAGAAGTGAGAGGGGCACTTGCTCTCTGGGGCTGTTCTGTTAGACCACTAAAATGAATGCTCAAAATAACTGCTCTAGGTATTGCTTAATGTGATGATGATGATGATTTTTAAAGAGGCTGTAGCTGGATGCCATGGTAACTTTAAAATAATCTGTGTAGTTAGGGCAGTGGATGTAATCCTCCAGCAGTGAGAGCAAAGGTACAGGTCTCACTATGCCCTGGATCACATGTGTGGAAGCATTTACTTTACTACAAATCCCAGGCTGTATTTGTTAACATTCATGAAAAACTGAACCCAGGGGACTTAACATGATATCCAGCTAAATGACTGTGCCTGGGGCTAATGGCATAAAATGTGGCAGTGCATTAGGATCACTTACCTGAAATAATACCTCAAACAATTTATATGTTAAATGGGTTGTCACATATCTTGGTAGGGTCTGCAGCTAGTGTTGCATTATAGATGTCATTATATTCCTGTTTGGAACCATCACTTGGAGACAAAAGAAAAGAAAAAAAGTATTCAATAAACCCCCGCTGGGTTCAATTTTCAAGAAAATTAACAAATGCAAACTTCATTAGAGTAATAAAATCGTGAAGGATGGGGTGTGGTTAATATTGCATGAAATACATAGCCAAGCAGAAAGGGAAAACAAAAATTGTGTAGGGATGTGCATTTGTATTTTTAAGTCCTAACAAGTGTGCTGTTTGGAACTACATGTGTTGCTCTGTAAGCCCAGGAATTAACCCAGTGAAGCAGCTACATATGGATTTTGTTTAAACACATTGGTTTGCTCCTGCCCATAGTAGTAAGAAAATTCACATTTGGATTTAGTTGTATGTGATTCATTTGCATTGACAGTTGTTTTGGGCTGAGACCTAGGTGGATATCAAAGGACTTGATTGGAGATTTTCAAACTGGTGCCAGTGCTCAGCTTCCACCACCCATGGGAATGGAGGGCATCCCTGGCTCTGTAGGTGCTGTGTATGCACCTAAATCCACTCCTCTGTAAGTTCTTTGTGCACATCCATCAGAACCAAAGCTTTCCACTTTACCCATCCTCCTACTGTATCCTTCCTGCCATGCCCAGTTCTTGCTTCACTCTGGTTTGCTCCAGTTCCTGTATCCTGGCCAGGAAAAAATTCTCTGAAGTGCATTCTGGAACAAATGGATGAGACTTGGAGCTGGGAGTCCTTGTTTCTCTCTTGAGGATAGAATTATGCTGTTTGTGTAGTCACACAAGGAACTGGATGCAGGAAAAATAAGTTCCTCTTATGTACCAGCCACGCCTCTTCCAAAGTAAGCCCTTATATTTTTAGTTGAATCAGTTCTATCATAGTTTCTGTGGAGCAGCAGAGCTAAAAGGGGACATTTTCCAGATGACATTTTGCAGTTCTTGAAGTTGCTCTCTTGTCAAACCAGAGGCTCAATACCACTGGGTTGGAAGAAAGTCTGATTTTTCCAGTTCTTCAAAGTGAAAGGCAGACAAATTAGCACAGTGCCTGGGATATCCTGAGTTCTCATCAGTTAAAACCAATTAGTACTTTACTTACCAACTGAAAAGGGATTTAAGATGTAATTAATCAACAAAAATCTTTCCTGTTCTTTAAAGACAGCCTTAGGGAGTGCTGCTTTTACACAGGTTAAAGCTAGTTCATTTTTAATGCAGTCAGTTTGAATCTTGTAACAAGGTTTCTTTTAGTGCAAGATATTTTACTGTTAAATGATGAAAAAGAAACTTCTTGAAAACAGCTTTTTCTTTGTGGATTTCTGGAGGAAAAGAAACTACAGTAAATGCTACAGCCATCTGTTTCATATAGGAAATTTTTGGGCTGTAAATGCAAAAGCTGAAAAGCCTGTATGGATTTTTTTTTAGTAGTTAAAAATGAGTAATTTTAGAATTTTTTTTTTAGTTTTTTGTTGATTTGATTGCATTGAACCAGATGCTGTTTTTTCCATAAGAGCCTGCACCAAATAAGCATGCATGTGTGTGATACATGCTTTCTGAAAATATGTGGCAAGCAAATTCTGAGAGCATGATCTAGAGATCTGAAGATTTGAAGATAGCTATAAACCTGCTATACTACCTATGGCAAATGAACTTACATGTCTAAGCTGATTTTATATGTAAAATGCCCATTTTTTTCATCTATCTGCTCCCTTCCTTAGTGTATTCACTGTGAAGGAAAACCAACTTTGATTCCAGAAAATCTTTTACTCTCTGAGGTAGTGTTTATCACTATTGTGTGCCACATGAATGGATCAAAAGCTAGACTAGAATGAATAAAACTTCTTCATTGGTTGGGAACTGCAGATATAATAGTGAATGCTTTTATGTATCTGGAAACAGTGTGTTCCTCTAAAAGCTTGCTAATTTTAATTTAAATAGGGAACATAAAAATCTGACTCATTCTCTCCTCATGCATTGGCTGATCTTCCATAGAAAATGTCTTTGCTTCAGCATTCAAAGCATCTAACAATACTTATTCACATGCCACTTGTCTTTTTATTAACTAAATAAGAATTTCTGAATGAGTACCATTAAACAAATCAGTACAAAGCATAAACATCTATTGTATAGTTTCTGAGAAGGAAATACTCTGTATTTCCAGTCCCTGTTTCAACCCCTTATTGATAAATGTCTCCCAAGGAGTCTGTGCTGTCAGCTCTACTTGACCTCTCTCATCTTCTGTACCAAGATGACACACAGCACTTCTTTGGGATAGGATTTTAGCTTTTATTCTGTGCTGTGGATTAAGGATCTCTTGGTTTGTGTTCCTTTCATGGTATTTCCTGAGTATGCCTTAAATATATCTCTCAAGAACTGCAGTCCCTGCTGGTGCTGTAGTTGCTAAATTTCAAGTCAAAAGTTTCTGTTAGTTGCAGTATTCAGCACTGTGGGTTGACCTGCCATTGATATTCATGGTGAATCTCCAGGAATTATTCCTCTGAGCAGCACCCATTGGCTCTCCAAAAGCTTTGGGTGAAGTGTTCTGTAGTGTCCCCTCTACATTTCATCTGGTTGGGCTTCTTGATCTATTCCTTTATTTGTTAATTGTCACCTAAATTGTCTCCTAAAGTCTGTTGCTGTCCTCCTTGAATTTCCTCCCCCATGTTAAGGTGAAGAACTCCCTTGTGGGTGGTGCTGAGTTCCCAGGGGCTTTACATGAGATCAGGCCTATCAAGTGATTAATTAACAAGTAAAGACATTTAGATTAGACTTTGGTATTGATGATGTGCTCATCCTCTAAAACTGCTGGGGGCACTGGGGCTGGCAGCATGTGTAGACCCTGCCAAAGGCTCTGGCTGAATTCCCAAGCCTGCTCCCTGCACTGAGTTGTCCCTTGGCTCTGATACCTCTGCCTGCTAAGATGAAAATCTTCAGTGCTATCCAGTGGGCAAGATTGCCCAGACTTCAGTCCCCCCCAGTCTGGCTCTGTTGCTGGTGATGCCATAATTCATACTCAGAGCCTGAGAAGTTTAGAAATATATGCAGGCTTCCATCTTTTTTGATTAAAGCTGTCTATGTCATCATTTACTGTGTATGAAACATTATGAAACATATGAAACATTAATGAAAATGTTGGTACCATTTTGCTGTTAAGTAATTTTGCCCAAGCATTGCTGTCTGGGTGAGATAATGGGGAAGGCACTGGGGTATGGAATAATTTTCCTCCCTTATCCCACTGGCAGGGCAATTAGTGCATCTCTGCTGGCCACTGATGCTGAGTCACACATGGTTTGGTGCTTTTATTCACAAGCTGTCACCATTACTCTCTAATCTATCTAGTTCACAGGCATCTGAAGTACAACACCTTTTCAGGATTGCGTTATAGAAGGGAAACAAAAGAAAAAAAAAAAAAAAAGATTTAATAAAAAAGTAATGCCTAAACAGTAGCCTTTCAGGGAGAAAATAAAGTACCTGCTGACAGCTCTTGCCTTAATGATGATCTTGCTTCTGTCAAAACATCAGAAGCCCCATCATTTCCATTGGCATTTGCAAAGCTCTTCAAAGAGATGCATAGGAAGGCAGCATGTTTTGATGGGTGCTTTATTTAGTTGGAATCCCCTTCCATAGCCACTGCTTTACTTGAAAAGGATCTTTTTTGGTTTGTTTTTGTTTTGTTTTGTTTTTTCCATCTGTCGCCTGTCATATTGATTAGAGAGAGGTTTGGGAGCAAGAGGAAGTGAAGGATTAGGCAAGGTACAAATTTTACCCTGCTCACAAGTTTCTCTCCTGCAATGTAATTAAGCTTGGGCATTGCTGATAAGAAAATTATTATAGGGATTTTAAAAAAACCATTGCCCATTTGTGGCAATGAGGAGCTGGGATGCTCTGCTAATTCCACCCACTCCACTCTGTGTGTTTTTACAGGGTTCTTGTACTCCTCCATTGCAGATGTGTAATGTGGAGTGGAGTGTCCATTTGGAGACAAAAACCAGTTTTTCAGCATTCAATATCAGCCCCTCCTGCAAGTCCTGGTGCTCTTTACAGGTGCTATTGCCCCATTTCTGGGTGCACAGGTCTGATCTGGCTGTATTGTGGGCACCAGTGCTCAGCCCTGGGGTACTTCTGATGGGTTGGGAAGCTTTCATGAGGGTGACTTGTGATCCATGCCATAAAATGAGTTGGTTCTCCTCAAGTAATATTATCAGAGTGATGTAGATTTTATATAGGAGAAAAGTGAAGGGTGAAGCAATTGAGACTGGGCACCGAGCCCAAGTGTTTTCCTGAGCTGTCATTGAAAGTGGAGGAGGTTTATTGCCTTTGGGGTAGGAAAGCCTCAGAAAACCAATAACTGGGAAGTTTGGGATCCTTCATTAGTTCAAAATTGCAGAAACAGGTTCAGAATTCAGTGGTCTTTGAATTTGCTTATTGACTCTCAAGGTCTAAATGTGCTTGAAAGGTCTTACTCATATGGTAAAGGAGAGCTTTAAGCCCTGCATTTAAAGGAGCTAAAAAAAGGTGAAAAGTGCCAGGACAGAGAGGGTGGTGGCCCATGTGCTGGGGCAGGGGCATCTCTGAGGATAGAAAGCAGGAGAAGGAAGGAGACAAATAAGCCCAGAGCATCAGGAGGTGTCACACACCCTGCTGCCCAGGGCCCTGCTGAAGGACCTGGGAGAGACTAAGAATAACCTGTGGCAAAAATGAGGGAAGTTGCTACTGGAAAGGTGGTAGGAGAAATTTCTGCCTTCAACTGAACAAGGGAAAAGGAGGGGAAATGTGTTTACTTACTGATTTGTGCAGTTATGGATGTTCTCCTTTTTTAACTCAACATCCAAAATCAAAAGTTTGCCTTAACTGGGAACAGGTTAAATTAAGCAGAAAATCCCAGGGATGAGACTGTTAGACCATCCATAACAGGCAGACATCTTTTGACTTTTTTTTTCCTCCATTATTATTATTTTTTTAAATAAACTTAATTAAGGGTTTTTTATCTTTCTCACTGATCTTGATATTAACTGGAGAGAGTGTTTTGCACACAGCAGATCTGCCTGCTCTGGTGTTCACCATGTGCTGCAGTGTGAATATCTGCTGCACTGTGATCCTCTGCAGGCTGCAGGTGAAGCACCTGCTTCAACGTGATCCCCGTGGGCTGCAGGGGTGTCCCTGTGTCCCTGCTCTGATGCCTGGAGCACTTCCTCTCCCTCATCCTTCTCTGCTCTTGAGGTCTGCAGAGTTGTTTCTCACATTTTCACTCTCTTCTTACACACAGCTGCTGTGCAGTGCTTTTTACCTTCTCATAGATGTCATCACAGAGGTATCACCAGCTCTGGCCAGCGGTTGGACCTGGCTGAAACTGGTTTTGTCCAACATGAGGGCAGCTCCTGGTCTTTCCTGACAGAAGCCAGCCTTGCCCTTGCTTTCCCACTTCCAAAACCTTGCCAAGTTAAACCAAACAGAACTAGAGATGGGGCAACCAAAAGATGTCCAGTGTTTCCATAGCATAACACTTGCTCATGGTTTCCTTGTTTTGATGTATATATATTGCTCTAGTGAGCTCAGGGAAGGTTCCTTCCCCTCTTCTATAGAAGTATCATCTAAGGATGATAGGTATGACTAGATTTGCCTTTGAGGCTGCCACCAAGTAGCCAGCCCTGGGGCAGGATACCACAATGGACACACTGCTGATCTGTGGTTGCTGGACATTTAGACTTGGTGCCTGGTGCTGATGGAAAGGGTGGCAGACTCAAACACAGGATGTATTTAATTGTAACAAATTGACTTCATCTATTTGAAGGTGGTGAGCCCCTGGCCCAGGTTGCCCAAGGAAGCTGTGGCTGCCCCATCCCTGGCAGTGTTCCAGCCCAGGTTGGATGGGGCTTGGAGCAACCTGGGCTGTGGGAGGTTGGAAGTAGATGATCTTTAAGGTCCCTTCCAACCCAAACCATTCAGTGATTCTATTCTTTAGCAATAGCAGACAGTCTAGGACACTGACCCTTTTTTGTCCTCGTCCACCAAAAAGAATCAAAGAGAGGATGAAATATAGAGAAACAGACATCATGGAGCCTGAGCAGTGCAAAGCAGACAGTGATTCCCCATCCAATTACCTTTTATCCACACAGTTGTTGTTGCAGTCACTCTGGCTGCATCGTGCTGACTGGCAGGGAGCTGTGGACAGGGTAAGAATGAAGCCCTGGCAAAGAGACAGTATTTTCCCTTCTTAACTTTCTTCCTGTCTTTTACTTGACCAGGTGGAGTAGAATCCAAGTACATGTTACCTTCATTCCAAGGGAGCTTTTAAAGGAAAAAGCAGATCAGGGGAAATCATATCCTTCCTTCTTCATCTCTGCTTTCAGAACACATTTAATTGCCTCACTACAATTCATATTTTCTTTGTGAGCTTCCTTAGAAGCTTTGCTTTCTTTTTTGCACCTTGACAATGTGGAAATTACATTTCTACATTTTTTGCATGTTTTTAACAAGAAAAATTAATAAGGCTGATATTTTACAATGCACAGAATTAGGAAATGCATTTGGGAAGCTACTCTAAATGTAGGAGGTTGTCTAAAATATAAACCTTTCTGGTAATTTTTCCTTTTCATTGTTGCAATAAAATAATTTTCAACAGCTGCCCCTTTACTGCAAATTCTGCCAGATTTTGCAACACATCTTAAAGGCTGGGGGTCCTGATCCCTCAAAATAATGATGGATCCCAATAAATATATTTATGTGAAAAAGTGTTGTCGTGGCCAAGGTTCTGCCATCAGAACCTGTTTGTACTGACACTGAAAAGGAACTATTGCTGCTGTATCAAATACATGCTGCTCCTCACTGCCTCATCCCTTGGGTGTCTGTCTTATTAAAAGAAATAAAACAAGCAGTCTTTTAAGCCATTACACTGTATATAAGAGACACTGAACTCTGGCAAACAGCCAGGAAAGATAACCTGTTAAAGAAGCTGCCTCTAAAACTGCATATTGCAGGCATCAATCCTGGAGGGCTCCTGTCTGTCCTTAATGCCACATGTAAAAAGAAAGGAAAAATCCATGTTCCTAGGCTGTGATGGGCCTGGGGGGTTCTTTAGAGATGCATTCAAGATTTCTAAAAGGAGTTTTTTCCTTGCTTTGATTTGGAAGTGTCTTGTATGGTGATCACATCTGACATGATATAATATCAATTATGATATAGCTGGGGATGTGATGAGAAAAGCCTAAACTTTAATCATGATATATTTGACCCAAGGTGTGAAGGGAGTAGGGCAGCACAGAATCTCTAAGTCCCTTTGGAAGAGGGGGCAGAACAGTTTCTGTGGTCCCAAGAAGAAATCTGTGTCCCTTTCTGAGAGCCTTGTAGGACAAAGAGAACAGGACCATATGGTTAATAGAGGTGGGATGAATAATTTTGTAGGGCTGGATGCAATTGTAAATTGGAAACACAGTAACTAGAAACTATAAATACCAGGTAAGTAGGAATGACAGAATATAGATCTTACCTGTTGCATCATTTTAGGGCAAAGCACATCCCAGCTTTCACCACTGGCAGTGTGCTTGTGTGCATGAGATTGTACCATCCAACCCTCAGGGGGGAAAAAGAAGGGATTGTAAGGCTGCTGCATGTTCAGTTTGCAATTCTTAGCTGTTCCATGGCTGCCTTGTCATTTGAACAATCAGAAATGATCCATGATCACATTTTCTTCTGCTGTTTCCAACAAATGAAGCAATAGTAGTGAATCCTGTAAATCCTATAATGCAGCTAATCTTGGGATAGAGGTAATGAGAAGATATTTTTCCCAGTATGAACCATATTGCAGCTCTTTAGCTTCTTTTATGTGTCAAATTATATCTGTACCTTGCCTAGATGTGAGTGTATTCAATTGCTGTGTTTGTACATCCTTCTTCTAGATTCTCAGGCTTCTCTAGAAAGCACTTGTTAAGTCTGGCTTGAAATTGGCTCTGTATAGGAGAGCTGGGGGTCCAAGTGGTAGCTGAGCCATTGCATTTACTTTCTTCATTACCCTACTCTATAGTTAATTCAGCTGAATGAGTTGTAGCAACATTCTGAAAGGTGGTTCATTTTCCTCTTTTTTTTTAACAAGGATCTCAGGGCTGCCAATTGACTCTTCATCAAATGAAGCTACTAAGCATATTTTCTCATTATACATAAGAAAATGATGTCTTTAGATTTATTTCACAATTGCTTGTGAGATGCATATGCTATTATTACCTTCTTATTACCTATTATTGCATTTCATTGAAAAATCTTGTATGTTATCACAACTTAGCTTAAAGCCCAGGCACTTTTAACTGAACAATGAAGAATGAATAATTGTGATTAAGCTGACATTACATTAGGATGTCTTTCTTTTCCTCAATTCCAATGAATCTGAAAACAAGAGAGGCTGCTCAGAGGGAAGGAGTGCTGCTGATGCTTCACCTTAGCTCACTTGAAGGAGCTTGTTGTCCTGAAAAGGCTTTAGATGTATAGATTTTCATCCCTGGGTCTTTGATGTCTGCTTCTTGTGGCTCATTTACAAAATGTTGATTCAGGGGCTTAGAATTGTGTGCACTGCCATTGCAGAGGGCAGGAATTGGGTGCAATTCAGTGGTAAATTAACCTAGCAAAGTAATGAATTGTATCAGATGAAATGTTTAAAATCTCAACTTCCGTGTGCCTGTGCTCCTTTCATGTGGTTACCCGATGCCTCTTGAAGTATTCCACTGATTGAAGAGCCAGATATTGCTGCTGCTAAATGTGTGAAGGAGGCATTGAACATCATAAATCAAAGAACTGACAGGGTTTGTAACTTACAATTCAAATAAAAGGTATTTAAAAGATACTTGAAAAGGCCATGTGGGTCGAGTTAGCTAATTGTGGGTATTAACTTGTGGATTGTATTTTGACCAAATAATAGAGACTTTGGAGAGCTGGGAGAGTGTATGCTGCTTTTTTCAGGGTTTCTTACATGGCCTGATGTCTGTACATCATTAAAGCTCAGTGAAGACCTTTTCATACCTTGAATTGGTAAGACAAAATGTACTGCAGTCTAGTTGTATTTCTTCAGCATTTTTGGTTCCCATATGCTGAGTAATAGAATAAAATATGGGGAGGTTGTTAGTGGATTTTTTCCTTTTTTTTTTTTTTAAAAATCTTAATATTTTCCAGAAGCTTGAGACCTGGTTTTAGTTTTTGCAAGTTCCTTTTGGTTGTTGTTACAGGCAGATCTCTAAAAGTCTACATCTTTAAAAACCAAAAACCTTGTTTATGCCTGGAATGAAAACAGTCTTAAACTTTTAAGTGTAAATTGTAGCAGGAATTGAGATGAACATGTGCATAAAACCATTATGAAAATTTTGGCATTCTGATGAAGAAAATCTGCAGTATATTGCAGTCACAAAATGAACAATCTGCTTTAGGTACCACCAGCAAGAGGCTACAACTGATTTGAACCCATCCTGGTTTCAGTAGGTCCATAGTAGGTCAGATTCTTTCCCAGCCCTCAGTTGTTGAATGCTGCTGATGTGTCTGTTTCCTTGAAAGTCTGAGTTGTATAAATCACTGAACAACACGTTCAGAACCCTGAAACCAGCTCCAGCAGTTGTCTGTTCCTAATGGCCATAAGTGGAGGAGAAACTTATTCACCAGTTAACACTGAGTGTTAATCAGCCAGCTCTGAGACCCCTCTTCTGCCCAGAATCTGTGGGATTCTCCCAAGCAGATCCTTGAACAGTGCAAAGTCTCTTTTTCTGATGTGTCTAGGATTATGATCCTGGTTAATTCCTGGCTTCTGCCTCTCAGGATCATGAACTGCTGGAGGGTGTCTGGTTACTCCTAAAGTTCTTACAAATGCACTGGACTAGGCTGCCCAGCTTCTCTCTGTAGCAGGGATGGCAGAGGACATGAAGTGCAAACCTTTCAGGTGTTCTGGTTCACTCTATGAAAATGAGGTTTTACAAGTCATTTCAGCTAATAAGGTGGAGGAGGCCACAGTGTCACCCTTTTTTCCCTGCTCTTACCTGCTGTGGTAATGTCTCATAAAGAAGGACCTTAAACTCTTGTGGTTACATTTAATAACTCTCTGTAAAAGTAATTTTGGTATTGAAATCCTTTGCTATGGAACAGAGCTTATTTTGTAGCCTCCTGTGGATTCCTGTTTCCATTATAAAACTCTGGGCAATGTTCCCTGGTGAGCAAACCTTATCTGAGAGGTGGAACAAAACATTAATGTTGGGGCTTCCACAGGATAACAAGAGCATCTAAAGAGTAAGCAATGGGCTGAAAGGAGGAGAATCCAAAACTGGTGCTACAGGCAGTTCAGAATTGTAAGTTAAAATTACAAGGGGTTGTGTAATGGATTGGCAGCTAACACAGTGCCTGAAATTCATCTGGCATTTACATGCACAGTAAATTCCATATGAGCTCCTAAGAACCCTGTAAAAGGAAAAAGTGTCTATGTGTGAACTGCTGGTTTCTCCCTGTATCATCTATCTTTGTCTTGATTATAATTTATATTATAATTTATATATGGAAGTTCTTTTAATGTATATGAAGAGGTGATTTATATTCTTAGATGAAGTTCAGGCATTCACAATACCATCAGAATTAGTGGACCACTGTAGTCTTTGCCCCTGAAGCATGTACAGTCTGTGTGAGGTCTTCTCAGTTTTACTGTTCATGTTTCAGGGCAGTTTGCTTTTATGTGATGAATATTGGTAGATCACAAGAAAATACAGCCACAGATTTTATTGGCAATGAGGTGAATGCCTGCCAGTTGCATGGCAGGTCACGTTCACACTGGCACTTTGTGACAGATGTGGATGTAATGGCTCTAAATCACTGGGCAAATTCACTGTATTCCATATTTTACTCAACTTCCAATAAGAGTTATACAAATAAATTAAAGTGCAGCTGTCAAGATCAGCAGCAGAGTTGAAGGCATATGTATAATATAATGTATTAAAGAGCCATTCCTTTCTCCTGGTAAGCTTTTAGAATATATTTTGGTAGATGGAAGCAGCATATTTGTTTCCACTGTTTGTTTTTCTTGTCTCACATTTAATAATCATGAATAATTAATACCAAGCTGATTCCAGAGGGGTTTTTTTTACAGATTTTTGGACTGCTTCTACACTTGCTCCATTAGTCCCAGTCTACCCTTTTCTGGTTATTTCATCACTTTAATTCTCCTGGAAATGAAATGCTGTGATAATGCATTGCTTAGGGTGTGTAATACCTGTGCATGAACCAGCCATCATTTCCCAGGAGGTCCAGATGGGTTTAGCTCAGTTCTTTCCTTTTATAATATTATTACACACTTCTTAAAATTAAGCTTTGTGTAATCTCACCACAAACCATCTACAGACAACTCAATTAATAGCCCTATTATTTTCTCTCTCTGCCCCAGAGAGGCCAGTGTTGGATCTCACCAGTGGATGCCTGTCAGTTTGAAGAGCTCCCCAGCAACTTCATTTGTCTCCAGTCACTTTTTATCCAGTTGGCACTGCTTGTTTTGACTGTGAGCTGCTGGCTCTGCTTTTCCCTGGATTTGGTGGGGAGTGGAGCCAGATCCTGGGAAGCAGGCTGTGCTCCAGTGCCTTGGAACAACTGTGTCTGCTGAGCAGTCTCCTTTCTTGACTAACTTTCTCATCATGTCTTGCTTCCCAGTACCCCAAGTTCTTAATAAAATATTCAGGTTATAGTGAAAAGTACAGGCAGCCATGCAGAGCTTCCTTGCCCTTGTCCCCACTTTCTGGTCCTGGTCTTTGAGGAGTTTTTTGACAGCCATCGGTGGATGGAATTAGGAGGTTTGAAAGGTATCCTCAGGTCTATAAACCCCTTGTTGTTTAGACAATTCTAGAAAACATCAAGTAATTTCTACCTAGCAGACAGTGCTGTTCCTCTCCCTCCAGACTGATTGTAGCCACCTGTTCAACAGACTAAATCCATCAAGTCATTTTTAATCATGTTCATTGGACTGTGGAGCTGTGCCAGGGTCTTACTAAGCAACAAATGGGTTCAGAACAGGCACATTGCAGAAAATAGTTCCCTCTGGTTCTGGTTCTTATCAACTTGCCCATGAAGGCTAAGAAATCATCAACATTTCAGATTACTGGAGAACAAAAGAGCAGAAACTTGGCTTCCTTGCATCGCAGTCAAAACTCCATCTAGTTTGGATTTGTACCAGCATAAACCAGAGAAGAATTAGACACAAAGCCAAATAATCTTTGTATTTCTTAAATAATTAAGCAAATCTACAAGGAGCTAAGTTGATGAATGGTTAGCAAATGACAGTGAAGTGATGAGATGCTATTCATTAAAACTGAGTATAACACCATAATCTGTATCTGCCTGTTCTTAGGGGAGATGTTCTACTGTTTGTAAAAATATCTTAGAAAGAGGAATTCTTAGTGAAGCAAAACAAATTTATTTTAAATAGCCATACAGAGTGGTGAGCTTCCCTGGTACAAGGATTTTGTGTAAGATTTGACCTATAATATTTTGCTCTAGCTCTTCTGAAGGTCTTGGTTCTCTCTAACAATTCACTTGTAGTGGTTTTACCAGGGCTCCAAGGAGAGAATGTAAATTTACAAGTTTAAGCAATAAATGGTTTTCTGTGGCACTAGAGAAAGATTTCATCAGTTATTAACTGGAGTTTATTTGGACAGTGTAGGTTTCTGCTTGTAAAGACAGGTAATGACTAGAAAGACAAAAAAAGAAAGACTGAATACTTTGCTGAGTTAGGTCAGGTCCTTTTGGACTATTGTGTAAGACTGTTCTAAATGGGTTTTTTTTGATTCTTCCTTACAGTTTCAGTGTTTCAATGAAACACTGCAACACTGTGTTAGAAATGAAATGCTTCACCAGGTACTTGACAGGAATTACTGGCAATATGAAAGGTGAATTTTGACTTCATGCTTAATAACTGTGTATCAATAAAATCACTATATTTTTATCACAGACATTCACTATGAATTTATGAATATTATGAATATATATTATTACATGTAATACTTATGTAATATATATATATTCTCTGCTTAAAATTTCCTATTGATCTACACCAGCAGGAATTCCACGTATATAAAGTAATAGGCAAATAGACCCTGGTGTGTCCTAACTCTGTTTTAGGTAGGCACCAAATGCAGAGGCAGTCAACCTTTGATATCTTCCTTCAATGTGAAAGACTCAGCTCTTGAGTTCAAAACTTGGATTTCCAAACTCTGTGGCATTTCCTTGCTGAACTTATCCACCAACGCTTCAAGTGGCAGCATCATGGAATCTTGCCAGGATGACTTCTCTACTAGTAGAGTTAAGAAATGTGGTCCTTGTAAAATTAAAAAAAAAAAAAAAGTGATAAACCTTCCTTAGAAAGGAGGAGAAATATTTTTGCATGTCATAATCTGAAACCCTAATGCAGGAAGAAAACTTTTTGTACCTAATACTGTTGGTCATTTTGCATTTCAGTTGCTGATTTCACAGGATGACTTGTTGTTCAGGCTGCTGCTAATTATGTGCTCTCTGTTATGGTAATTGGCATCTCTCAATTTTGTTGTTATGACTACAAAGTACTTGGGAACTGGCTGATAATGCATAAAGACTTCAGCCTGTCTTGCTGGCAAAGAACCATCACTGCTTCTTTCTGTTCTGTGTCTCCATGTGTGTGCTGAGTTACAAGCTGTTTGGGGTACAAGTTGTTTGTACACTGTTTTACAGTGCTTAGCTCTGATGCTAGATACCATGGCAATACAAATAGTGCAGGTATGTGCATATATAAACGTGTTTAATCCACTTCCCTCAGTCAGCAGTGATCTCAAATCCCAGCCTGTAGTGCAGTGCTTAATCAGATTTTGCCTTATGTATTGGACAGGCCAGTGATCTTGATTCAAAGAGAATGAATGGTTGAGTTGCTGTCTCAGTGATTCTGGACCTGTTTGATTGCCATGTGTAGGGAATACTGGCATTAGAAATTGACAGATTGTATATTGAAGCTGGTTTACCCCTGTGCATTGTTCTGAAATGGTGAACAGTCATTATGAGCTGAATATTGTGTACTGTTCTTCATACTTAAAAAAAAAAAAAAAAAAAAAAGGAAAGAAGAAAATATTTTCCCCTGTGTTCATGGGTTTTACATTCTCCATTTCCCTGTTTTTAGCTTTTGCAGCATGCAAAATATATGCTAAATATATGCCTATGGGGGACCAGGTGATGTAGGAAACTCTTATCTGATTAAATCAGTAAATCCAATTGAATCTGAACCTTCTCAGGAAATCCCAAGTTCAATTTGCATTGGTTGGGGGAATGACAAAATACTGTGAGCAGAAAACTGTGGACTGAAAGGTTTCAGTGAAGAAGCTACTAGTAATTTACTTAGTCTTATATGCAGATAATGCTTGGACATCTGCAGATTCTGGTTTAGGAAGCAAAGTAAATACTCAGTGTCTTGCTAAAGTCTCTTAACCTACTATTTCTACCACTGGTAGAAATATCATATCATATATGATATATCATAGCAGGGTTTTCTTTGAAAAAAGTTGATTTAAGGCCTGGGTGGATGAGCAGAACTCTTGGTGGAATGGGAATCAGACTTCTCTACGTCAGTTTCTGTTGCAAACCTCAAGTGCAGGATCCTGTCTGGGCATGACCCAAGTTCTCCCTAACATGGACTTTAAACAGATTTTCAGATACAGGACATGTTAAAAACCACCTCAGTTCTGTTGTCTAAACTCAATAGGCCATGTTGCAGCTCTCCAAAGCCTAAAAGGCTTCCAGATTTTTCTGATGGTAGAATATCAATGACTATATATATAACAATACCTATATATATGTATATATAATAATATATACATTCCTTGATGAACTGCAGACATTCTTGGCAATACTGGGAGACTTAGGAAAAAGAAACAAACAGTAAAACTAAAATCCAAGATCCTGTATCTCAGGTGGCCCTCACATCTAGGGGAAATAATGGTGTTTGCCTTTCCTTAGTTGATTAGATTTCCTGGAGTGGTCTGTCCTCTTGGTTAAGGAACTGCTCCCTCTGCTTGGGCACTTTTTTTCCATTGTGCTGATGCTGGGGAAATTACCAGTTCTCACTTCCCATCCCCAGTAATTTCTCTGCTCTTGGCTGCTCACTCAGTTGGTAGCACTAAGAATAGGTGAGTAGAAATGTCATTCATTGTTCAGCTTGCTGTCCGAGGCCTTCAATGCCTTTAATGGCTACAAAATTGTTTCTTTCATACACAAAAGAGATTTCAAAATGTCTCGTCTGTTTTTTTTCAGGGAAGGCTGTGATGCACCCTTAAGACACTTGAAATAAAATGTTGTTTGTCAGACATGGAGTTTGTGATGTCAACAGGCACAGCTCCTCAGCTCTCTGCAAGTATAGAGGGCCATTAAAAATGCCCACTCAGCCTATGGGTTCTGGGTACTTGGATCCCCAGGTTTCAAAGCAAGCCAAGCTTCAGGAATTAATTGTTTCGTATGAATGGGATTAATATGATGAAAAGAAAAAAGAGAAGACAGAAGAAAAACCTGATGGTTGTCTGCATTTTCTCTAAGTAGCAAGGGTTTTAGATATATCCAGGTAATGGTCTTGTGAACCGTGACATGTTAGGAGGGTGAAGATCACCACCCAAAGCCCTCTTCAACTCATGTTAAGGTAAAATGGAATAAACAGAGAAAGTATCTTTTGAAAAAATTGTTTTTATTATTAGAGCATATCCAGGGTTAATAGGGTTGGCTGTCAGGTATTCTTTCAGTTACTTTCAGAGGTGGAAAGTTGGCTCATTCTTTCAGGGAAAAAATGATTGGAATATTGTATACATGTGCACATTCGATTTTGGAAGTATGTCTTTGGGTAGACTTTCTGCTTTTGTGCATATTTTACATTAGCTGGAGACACTGACATCTGACATAAAGGTAGAAGAGATCCCTTTATGGTCTGGAAATTTCTGGAAAAAAAATAATTTCTTTAGGTTTCCTTGGGTTACATCTATGCTTACTCCCAGTGAAAGAAGTAGAAAGATAAAACTGAGATTTGAATGAGGCATAACTGTGATAGCAATAAAGCCTGCCCTTCCCTTTGCTAACCATGCTCTTCTCAGGCTGCCCAAGGATGTAATTTCAGTCAATTAAAATCAGGAGTGACTTCCTGAAATGAGCACTCAGAAACAGTCCTATTAACATCAGTTCTGATTCATCCAAGTTTTGTATGAATACTGAGAGCTGATCTGTATTCTTGCTCAGATTAGTAGCAAGAAAACATGAGCTCAGGTGAGCATCCACTCTCTGTGAGTTGCCTGCTTGGTTTGATGCTGAGTTACAGTATGTGAAGGCTGAGGTTGAGGCACATGGGTTGAGAAGCACCTCAGATGCTGCTTGGGTGGGGTGTCTGCACCACTTTGCCTCCTCCTGGTCCTATGTTTCCTGTCTACTACTACAGCTCCTTTGAGGCCATGTCCAGTGTGACTTGGCTCCTCATGCTCAAATAGGATTCGTGTATTTCACAGCTGTGTCATAGGAAAATAAATGCTTAAATGAGAATGTTTTGCTTTATGGGCTGAAAGAGCCTAAATCTGCATGTCAAACCTGGCATACGATTCTTTATAGGGGATCATAAAGCCTGTAGGCTGGAACACAAGGCTATGTTCACTCTCTGGTCGTGCAGCCATCCAACAATCTTGTCTTCCAGTTGTAAACCAACATGTTCCTGCTTGCTTCACCAGTATGTTGTGAGGACACACTGAGCAGTTCCTTGAAATGAACTGCACTGTGCATGCAGCAGTGGCCTCTCTTCAAGCTCAGGGGCACATATTGGATTTCCAAGAAGGGAGAATCAGTATCAGTGATGCAACAGCAGAATGGATACCAGAAAGTCTCAAGTCTCCTCCGTGGTGGTCTCTCATGTTTAAACTCCAGCCTGGCTGCTGCCTTTCTTCTCCTTACTGCCTCTCATCTGTTCTGCACATCTTTAGGGAATGGACAGGGAGCAAAAGGACAGGGGGATGTTCAATTCTCCGCTTTGCCTTAAATGAAACAAAGAATTCTGCCTCAGGCTTTTCCTGCAAGCTGACAGGTTGCTATGGATTAAGTTACTTAATCAATCCAGACAAACCATTCCGTGCTGCCTCACAGTAGTCAGTCCCCCCAGTCACTTGCCTTTTCAGCAGCTTAGAAGCTAAGGACAGGGATGTGCCAGACAGCAAAAGTTGTTAAGTGGCTTCTGTAGATGAAGCTATAAAATCTTGGTGCTTTCATCCTTTTCCACCATCATTAGCTGGCAGAATAGCAACTGATAAAGCTGCTTAAACTACAGTTGACCTGAAATTACATGTTTCAAAGTTTGTGTTTATTCCTGCCTTTCTACTTTTTTTGGTGCTTGTTGAGTTTACATTACCAGTCCCTGTGGGAGATTAGCAGCTTCTTTATGCAGAAAGCTGAAATAGATTTAATAACAGATGATACATGAGTTTAAATAGTCCATGGAGTTAGAGGCAGGAGAGGGAGCCAAAGCTGGCCCTGACTACTGCCTGGTGGGGAAGAACTTTGTTCAGATCAGATGAGGATGCAGTTTTCTGTATTTGTACAGGCTTGGTGAAGTCATAAGAAAGAAAACAGATGGGCCTAAGATGCCTCAGCCTCAAAACAGTCTTAGTAAGGGAATTAAATTCTTTCTTTGACAAGCACTTTATGTATTAAATTATTAAATCAAAGGGCATCACTGTCACCAGTGCGTGCTCTGGCTGCATATCTGAAAGGAAAGGGAGTTGGGCTTATCCTTTCCTGAGAAAATCATAATCATTTATCTTCATGGGATGGTTTTAAACTGCAGCACCTGAGTTCTGCTGCCCTGAGTGAGGGCATTCAGAGAACATTCAAAGAGCATCCAGATGCTCAGCATTATTTCTTGCCAAGCAGTTCTTTTCACAGCTTGTTTTGTGACTTCCTCCTTCATAGACTGGCAGGTGTGATACTCACTGTATTGACACTGAAGGCCAGGGGCTGGGGAAATAATAAGAGTAATAAAGTAAAATACATCTAAATTTTAATATCAGTCGAAAGAGAAGGATCAGGAAGCAGTTAATTTTGGCTGCCTAGATATGTACCTTAATATGAGTTGTGCATTCTCTGGAGTGGGCTATTTCCATCTCTGCAAAGGGAACCTGAGATCACTTGTACAAGCATGAACTTATCAAGGCTCCCTGGTAAAAATCAGGGTATTTGTAGTCAGCTCCTGGATGCCTGACATCCTCATGTACAAAGGTCTTTGTGTCAGGCCTCACATGGTTCATGAAAGATCTCTGTAAACAGAATGACATCCCATAACCATGCTGCTCCATGGGCAGCACAAAGGATGCTGCTCCTCTTGTTCATGATGTGATGTTACAGGTATTTTGGAGTTGAAAAACTCATTAAATTACATGCACTTGTAAAATGAGAGCTAATTGGCCATGATCCTAGCCCTGGGGAGCTTGTCATTCTCAGATTACCCAGAGACACTGCCTGGGGCAGCATTCCCAGCCCTGGGAAGGTTGCCTTTTAGCACCCTCAGTGCACAGGACTCATAAATGTCTTTTGCTGCAGCACTGGAGATTCCTGTGTATCTTCCCCTTGGGAAGCCATGGGAGAGTCTATAGCCACCTTTTTTTTTTCCCCTTTTACAGTACAAATGATGACTCAAAGAGAAGCATTCAGTTCTAATCTACGTGAGTTCTTGTAATAAGCTTTACAATTAGAGCAGAGTCTTACATCTAATTCACTTAATTTACGCTGGGAAATGAGATACTGTTCAACTAATCCAATGCTATTTTCTTCTTTATTAGAAAATGAAAGCATCCTCTGAGGCTCTGGTGGGATTCAGGCTAAGCTTCTGAGACACAAATAGTGAGAAATGCTAATGAAATAGGATGCTGCTGTAATTCCCACTTGGTAACTGGTGCCCCCTCTCCTTTAACCTATCCCACAATCAGGAGAGGTGGTAGGAGGCTGTGGTCCTGTACTGACTCCTCCTGCTCTCAGGATAACTGCAGATTCTTCTTGAATAAGATGACTCTAATACAGATGAACTTTTGTCATCCAGGGTTTGTTCCAGATGTCTTACATGGTGTGTGCAGTGCTTTTAGAAAATGCTTAAAGAGGTTTTCTACTGCTTTAGAGTACCTCCTCCTGTAAGCATTACTATATTCTCTTTAAATTCAGGCAACCCAGTTACTTAATTTAGAACATATGTATTCAAATCATCAAGGAACATTTCCACTTGTTCCTAGGGGGAAAATACATGAAGAATATATATTCTTTGTTTCCATCAGACTGCAGCAAGTTCTCTTCTTATAGAAGTACCTACACCGTTGTGAAACATAAAGAGAAAAGTCTGTAGTCTTTGAATTTTGGGTTTTTGGTAATGTCAGAAGATGATCATTCTGCCTAATACTTGGTCTCTTGCTATATTGGATTTCTTGGGTGATATTGGTTACTGTCCCCAGTAATTCACTCACCTCTTCTTTTTCATTCCTATTGTGCTGCTGCTTTTTGACAACTTTGCTCAATTCTTTCCCATCTTTCTGGATCATTTTTATTTCCTCCTCCACTTCTTGTACATGAAATGCATGGTAAGTCCCTTGTAGACAGAAGCATTCATTAGCTCTTAAGGGAAAAGAGAAGAAAAAACCACAGGACATGCTATGGTAAATTAGCATTCTTTGTCATTCTAAAGTCACTTCTCTCTGTGTTATTAAATTCTGGGTTAGGAAGGAGCATCAGATGGAGAGGACTGACACTAAATTTCTAATCTATAAAGCAATAGAACAGTGTCAAAATGCAGCCCCCCCTACTTATCCCTAATGTCTGAACTATTGGGCTGAAAAACCAGCCTGCCACAAGCTAAAAGGGTAAATTTCCATTTTTGCCTGTCAGTCTGGGCTTCCTAAGCAGATAAGCATCCTGTGGCTGTTGGTTCATGAGGGTGAATGCAGTGTTGCTATCAGTAGTGGCAAGCACAGAGCTGCATGTCCACAGGGCTGCATCCCATGCTAGGGGAATGCTTAGAGAGAAGATGGGAAACTCTGACACGTAGAGGTGATGTTTCCCTTTTCCCCCACTGCTCTGTTTCCTAATGGGATGGTAAATCAATGGTAAAGGCTTTTGCAGCTGTAAAATATATAAATCTGTGAAACCATTGCCCCTTCTCCTGTAGGCTGTGGAAATCCTAAATCTTCCTGTTCTATTGCTGTCCTGGATTTTGGTTTTTAATTACAAATATTTGAAAATTGTTGATTTGAGAGTTTTTCTTGGCACTTCTCTTTGGGAACAGAGTGTATTGCTTGCTTGCTGGTGCAATTTACCCATCCAGGTGAATTAATGATTCACTTTATTAATGCCACTGGCATGGTCTTCCCAGACAGTTGACGTGTGCCACTGCTGTCAACCTCTTACATTACTGTGAGACAGATCTGTCTCTCTTTTAGACAAAAATGTCTTAGGACAGTGTCTGTCAGTGCAGTTAAGTAGTCTCATGCTAAATATCATAAAATCCTTGTGCCTTTCTTTGTGCAATAAATGGAACTGGAAGTTCAGGCAATTACTGGAAAACAAAATCCAACTGCTGCATTTATTACAGTAGTAGGAAGTGTACTAACAAGCAATGCCAATATAATTACTGTCATTCAGAGCTCAGGCTTCTTATTGCTAGGGTGTAAAACTAGAAAGGGTACTCCTAGATGCTGCTCAGATGCTCTCTAATAGCCAGCAATAAAGAATTCAAAAGAGTTGTGCAGAGGTGACAAATTCTGTTTAACAGGTGAAAGGGCAAAAAATCAGACCAAAGGCACTTCACCATGATTATGTTTTTACTTAAAATATCTGGGTTTTGATTTAGTAAATGCAAAGTTAAGTACCTGTGTTCTCAATAGCTTTTAAATCTGTGTCTGTTGAGTAGAAAATTATGCAAAGATGTTTTGTTCTTGTATTTTTAACTGAAGTTCTGAGAAACTTGAAGCTTGGTTTCCTTGCCTTCCAGTCCCATCCTTATCCATTTGGCAAGCATAGCCCACAGCTGCTCATTTAGGATGCTGTGAGAAAAGCTTACAGTTCCCATTAGGAGGGGAAGAAGCACTATCGTGTTTGAAAACACAGATCCTGCTTGTCAGGCAAATATCTTTTGAAAGCAGCTCCCATCCCCATCTCTTTAACCCCCAAAGAATAAAAAGCACCATTCCTTCTGATCTATTGGAACCTGTGCTGTATGTTGTGTGCATGTGAGAACCAGGGCTGTCTGTGTGCATGTTACAAACAAGGATCTGGTGCTTTCTGGGGCCCTGGCTGGGGATGGGGCTTTCACAGCTCCTGTTTGGGAAGAGTTCTGTGGTGATCAAGAAGTGTGGAAGGTACAGAGGAAGTGGTACAGACACAGATTGCCAAACTGCTTCCCTCCTCTGTTTAACAGGCACGTCAGCCCTTTCTGAGTCCTCCCTGGTTTTGCTCTCTGGTGGCCTCCAGTCACAGAATCACAGAATGTTTAGGTTGGAAGAGACCTCCAAGATCATCCATCCAACCTTAGCCTAACACCACAATCTAACTACTAAGCCATGTCCTTAAGGACCAGGTCCAAATGCCTTTTAAATGCCTCCAGGGATGGTGACTCCACCATCCTGGGCCATTCCAATGCCTGACAACCCTCTCAGTGAAAAAATATTTCCTATCGTTCATCCTAAACCTCCCCTGGTGCAGCTTCTGTCCATTCCCTCTGGACCTAAAGCTCATTTCAGTTCTTGAGTGAGTCATATTGGGAATTTCATGTGTTAGCATGGTTATTCAGTAACAGAATAATCACTTTCAGAAATGGAATCATTGAACTCTTCTGTACAGAACCATTTTGTTAACCTGAGAGGTTCTTTCTGTTTGAAACCATCCATGGGATATCATGAGCAAAGTGAGAGCTCGTGGTCTCCTTGACTATATATTTTATCAGATGGTCTTATTATGAACAAGGAGGGAATTTAAAAATGAAAATAGAAAAAATCTGTTATTCATGCTCATTGGAATGTATAGTATTCATTGCACCAAGCCTGTGAGAGTTCAAGGAGTGTCTGGAAGAGGCTCTTAATAGTATGGCTTAGTTTTAAGTAGTCCTGCAAGGGGCAGGGAGTTGGACTCAATAGTCCTTATGGGTCCCTTCCACTTGAGATATTCTGTGATTCTGTTTGGGGATTTTTTGGTCCTTAATGTTAGCTTTTTCTGGCACTCGTTGCACTACTAAGCTGTCTGTCATTTTAAAGCACTAACACTGGCCAGCCCTCTCAGCTATGGACCACAGCTATACTTTCTCTTCTAATGGGAGGAGAAGGGCACGACCCAAATTCCCTTTGTGTCTGCACAATTAGACTTGTTTGGCACATAGAAGAAAATCTGCTCGTGTTCAGTAACTCCCTTTTTGAGCTTGCCCTACGTAGGGCTTTTGTTTCCTTGAAAGAGGCCACCCAGGAACCACGTTTTTCCGTGTCCTTCTTGAGCCTGGGATTCAGGCTGGAAACTATTCCAGCTGCAGCAATTGTTCCTGATGTCCTCATCCCTGCAGCTTCCTCCTCTGGGCCTCGAGAAAGAGGGAAAGGGGCTGAAAGGCAGCAACAGGCTTGACAAAGCTTACAGTATAAAATACTGTCTGGAACAAGTGGGGCTTAAAATATAGATGATCACAATTACATGTGTACAAGGCCAATCCATCAGCATGTTTATTTAATTAAGATCACATGGAGATTTTAATTAAAATAGTGTGCTCATAACATCAGGGTGGTCATCTGTAACTGATAACTGTGCTTGGTTGCAAAGGCCAGGAAATGGTCATTAGTTGTGTGCTGGTTTTGCTAAATAATGTTGAGGTCATTTGCAATAATTTGACACCAAGAGGTATTAAAAAAGTTGCTTTGTGTCCAGTTGGTGCCAATAGGAAAGAGCTTGTTATTTTCAGTGGGATGGGATTGAACCTTCAACTACGACACCTAAAAAAGGGAGGAACAATTTAAACAACTTGATTTGTAATAATCTGTGACACTTGTTTTCAAATGGTACTCAGAAAAGTGAAAATTATCAGGTGGGAAAAAAAAAGAAAAACATAACTTCCTTTTTAAATTATTTTTTTTACAGTAATGCTGGGTGTCTTAATTTAAATCAAGCAGTTGTAATTTCTAAACTTGCTAAACAAGAGTTTCATGTCTGTTTAGCAGGACAAACAGCTCTATTAATTAAGCTCAGTCCTGTAAATCTCTTTTAACTGGCAATCAAATCCCAGAGTAACCTGAATCATGTTGCTATTGAAGTCAGCAGCCCAGGAGAATGGAGTTTAATATTTCATTTGTCTTGTTCAGCTATGATGTGACTTGTTAGATGTCACTTTTACATAGGGAATAAAAATCACAAAGTGTCTTTTAATTGTCATGCACCAGGAAACAGACAATAAACTGTTTTTGGTTCATAATAATTTGATTTTTAATGAAAATGTATCTACATGCATTTCTTAAAAACAAATTTCTTGGAGAAATAACATTACTAAGTCAAAACATAATCATCCTGACATTTCATATCAGAAAAAGATTCCGTCAGGAGTTAGAGGAACAGTGCAAAGAAAAAGCACAAACAAACAACCCACAAAAAACTCAATTCATGATACAAGATTTTGTTTTTATTGGATACCTACCAATATTTTTTTTTTCTACCTATTTTTCTCCAAGGAGTGCTGCATTCAATCTCAAGGAGATAGCTTGGCTCATTGTAATGAGTTAGCCAGAGGAAATTAAATTAACATTTCAGTTGATCATCTTGTATAATAATGGTTTCCATGCATTGGTTTCTCTTCACTAAGCAGACATTAACCTGCAAAACTTTTCCAGAGGGGAAACTCCCATCTTCCTCTCATCATGTGTTTCTCAAACTCCTTTATTCCACATTTCTGTGGGTCCTTGAGTCTCCCAGTTCTTTGGGTTCTTCGAAGAACCAGCTCTAAGAGGGGTTTAGAATAACTCCCACAGAACTCTCACATTAATGTCATGCTATAACATTTACAGATTTCTTTTTCCTGAGACAGAGATGTCCTTTTCATCACCTTATATTCACAAGAGAATAAGAGTTTGTGTCCTCTGGGCTGAGGACAAACCACATTAGAGTGTGACAGAGGGAAAGCTAGATGAGATTAAAGAAATTGCTTTTAGTCTTGCACAGTTCAGCTCAGGTTTTCCAAACCACAAGGCATACACTATTCATGCAGCTTCCAATATGCGAGTGTTATTTATACACCGACAAAGGGGGAAAATAAAAATCAGGCAGGCAGCCAGAGCCCTGGAGATTTCTTTTTTGGTAGTTTTCATCAGAGTGCTGCTGAGATGCCTTTTATTGGCTTGCAATCCTTTTTATCACAGAGGTGATATGCAGCAGCTGGATTCCTGCCTCCTCGTGCTACATTTCAGACATCCAGGCACTCTTCAAGCCTCACGCAGGCTTTGCTTGAGTACCTTTGCTCATGAAGTTAAGCAAACTCTGCAATCAGTCATGACAGGAGGTGCTGATGCCTCAGAGTTCTTCTTAGCTCTAAGCTACCAAGAGCCCCCGTTGGAGCCAGTTCTAGCAGTGTCCTGACTCCTTATGTCATCAACCATCAGAAGTTTCCTAGTGCTTAAACTTGCTAGCATTTTTTCAGACACAACTAATGCTTTGCTTAAAAATATAAATTATATTCTTCAATTTTACTTGGTAAAATCACAAAACAAGCAATTGATTTGAGTTTTGCACCCATTGCTAATTTTGTCATGTTAAGCGTGACACGTGGGCTGAACCATGAGACCATGGTTGGTGATGGTGATATTCTGTCCCATTGGGTCTTGGGGCAGAGGAAGGGCTCTTGTACTTGAATCTTTTTATACATGGCACATGCTGAGTGCACTTGGTGTCTTTAGGACTTCTTTCCCCCCTTGCCCTTCAGTATCATGTTCTTGCTGCTATACTTACATGAGGAAAGGAGTATAAACCTTCTGATTTTTCAATGACTTGTGTTTCCTTTTACACAGGGGCTGTTTTGTGGTTACTGTGTCTTTGCAGGTGTTTCTGAAATGGGAACACTGCCCACTGTCTAAGGGTGAATTATCAGCACAAATCAAAGAAACTAAATCATTTTCAATATCAGATTGAACCCTTATGAAAGATTTTTGGGAAGAAAAATTGTGTGTTACAAAAGCTTTTGGCACAGCCGTGCGAAACAGATACACACTGGAAATTTGACCCTTTTGACAAAATTATCTCAGGCCTCTCATGTTGGTTTTTTCTTTTGTCTCCAGAACCCCCAACTCCTATCGCCCCCCCTGAGCTGCTGGCAGTCGGAGCCACCTACCTTTGGATCAAACCCAACGCCAACTCCATCATTGGAGATGGGCCCATCATCCTGAAAGAGGTGGAATATCGAACGACCACTGGGAACTGGGCAGAAACACACATTGTAGACTCTCCTAATTACAAACTCTGGCATTTGGATCCTGATGTGGAGTACGAGATCAGGGTGCTGCTCACTCGTCCCGGAGAAGGAGGCACGGGGCCCCCGGGGCCACCGCTCACCACAAGAACAAAGTGTGCAGGTAGGCTTGGCAGGGCTTCTGCTGCTTCCCAGTGTGGCACAGATGCTTTTGGTTGCTCACCAGCACATTAACAAATGCTCCTCTGCATGTCCTAATTGTGGGGGTGACCTGGAATATTTGACTTTTTATTCCAAGTGTTTAATTATCTGTTGGTTTTATGCAGGTAGCGCGTTTGCCAAACTTTCTGGTGCTTTGTCTGGCTGCTTTCTTTGGAAATGGGCAAGCAGATGAGTTTCCTAACCAATTCTCCAGTAGGCAGATTGCTTTTAAGCCTAGCTATTATAAACAAATGGGCTTTATTATAATATTTTGTGGATAGTTCAGCATTGGTTATTAACACACTGACAACACTATCGAGGCAGTGTGGTGAAACAATAAGCTTTAAGGTTTTAACATATATTCAATTCTATTTGATGGAACTTATTTTCTCCTCAACTGCTCAGACACTGTTCAGCATCTTCCCTTTGTCTTTCATATTGGAAGAGATCAGTTTTGATCCAGGGACAAGAAAAATCTATTTTCTTTCTAAGCCATATTGGCCTTTCCAGGAAAAAATAAAAGATCATGATCCTCATGTTTCAGATATCTTTTCTGTTCATTCTGTTTTCATACATTGACCTTTAGCCATTAAGGGAAATGAAGGTCTGTGCCTTGCAGAAGGATGAATGAAGCAGTTTTCTACATGACAAGTTTTTTTCCACCTTACAGCTGTCTGCTCAAGGTTTGCATTTTTGTAATATTTGCAAGATTCTCTCTGTGGTGTGAACATGGAACAGACACTAAAAGGCTCCTCTCCTTTTTCTACAACCTTCCTTCTGTCCCCACAAACTAGTGGTTTAGAGCAAGTGGATTAAAGCAGTAAAGAGCTTATGCAGAAGCATCCAGGTTCCAATTGATCTTTCTGACCAAACAGCAACTCTGACATGTGAAGAATACATCAAGAACAGTGTTTTTTTTTATATAGGTTATAAATCACCGAACACTTAGTGTCTCTTTCAGCACCAGTTGAAAGAAAATCAGAGCTTAACAATCTGGCATGGAGGTGTTTGGTATCTGCAGCACCCATCCACTGGTTAGAAGACATTTTTGGAAGCTTTTCTGGAGCTAGGCAGAAAGCATTAAGTGATGTGGATTATTTCCCTATTTGGGAAATTGGCACACGCTCTGCTACCCATCTTTTGTCTCCTCTGTTGCCTGTGTGGTCAAATTCTCTGACCCTCAGCAGAAATAACTGCAGGCCTGGGACTGCACATGTGGGTATGGAGTGTGATGTGCTGAGATTTGGTCTGTATTTTGTTCACTGAGGCTCTGCAGCAGCCAAACTTGCAAACTTTTCTGTATTGCCTGTAGAGAATTCTTGCTTTAGTTCAGTTGAGGGTGAAAAAACCCCAAAGATGTTGGTTTGTGCTTAATCTTGTACTGGATCTCAAGTTGCTGGGTTTCCTTATTTGGTGTAGATTTTGACTGACATGAAGGGTGATCCAGATGATGTGTTCAAAGTGGTTAAGCTGTGCCACTCACTGTTTTCCAGCCTAATTTACTAAGGAAAATCTAACAGGGGAAGGTAATCCTGTCAATGTTAGTTGTCATACAGAGTTTGTTGCAATTAACAGTAATGGCATTTATGTTTTGTATGGTGTTGGGGGAGGTGGTGATGTTGATCTAAGTGTGAACTCAAAAGAAGAGAGAGACCCAATACCTGAATATGTGCAACTTCCACAAAATGCTAGCTGAAATGATAGACAAGAAAATGCAACTCATTATTCCAATTCCCATATGTAGTGGAACTCCTTTAAAATGCCATGTTTCAAGGTTAATTACACAAAACTGCCACAAAAGGTATTTAAAAATGTGCTGAACCAAGGAAACAGCTATGTTTTGCTATTTTTCTTAGAGTACATAAGGAGTAACATCAATGAAAATTGAGAATTTTTTAAAGTAGTAGAGGAATGAGTGATGCAGCTTTTTGCAAGTGATTTTTTTGTTGTTGTATCCTGTCATTACTTTTTCTTAGCAAGAAAGAAACACTTAATCCACATTTGTGTGCAAACAGTGGATTACTGGAATAGTCCAGTTCTACTGGACTGTTTAGTGCTGGTACTTTGTTTATTAAACCCACTAATAAAGATAAAATTGACTGCAGTAGTAATAGTAGAGAATATCAGCTACACTGGAGAGGTATTTAATTATTTAAATTGCAAGAAACAGGTGTAGCTATAAAGCAAAGGTGTCTGCAGCCTTGCAACACTGAGAAGACAATGTCCCATTTACTAAGCCATCTCCTTAGTATCTTTCCATATACACCTTAGATACTCATTTGTGGGGGAGTTTGGTACCTACTGGCTTAACCTTTAATTTAAGCACACCTTGCAATGAGATTCTTATTTTTTATTTTCATCTCTAAATAAGAACAGGATTTGAGAAGGGCCAAGCTTTTCTTCTACTTCAAATCAAGCTACAGAAACTCATTTACAAATTTGCCATTTTCTGCTGGGAGGGTCTTGACTGTTGGGCCTTGCATCAGAGCAAAGAAAAGGCCCAGGTGGGCTCAGCATGTGCTTAAAAAGTCATTGCAACATCACTCAACTCTTATCAAGATCATTCATGATATTCAGGTTTTTGATCAGTGTGAATGGTAATTATCTTCATGCACTTTAGAAAGTTTTTCATTGTAGAAGGCTCAATAACGAAAGGTCTTGCACTAAGTGAGCACAAAGAAGTTTTATTACACTTCATAAATTTAATTTCTTCAAACAGTATGTGCCCAGGCATCTGTTACCCCACTGGTGATGCTTTTGGTTTTCTACACACAGCATTTGTTTATATTTGATCTTTAGTTAAGATACTGAACATGAAGTCCCAGCTGGCATCCTTGCAGGAAAAGCTGACTGCAGAAAATATGGAAAAGCCTGCCTGTGGAAAAGCCTGCTTTTTGTTGTGGGTTTTGTGTTTTGTTTTGGCATTTTGGGGTGGTTTTTATTTGGTTGGTTGGTTGTTTTTTTGTCGATGTTTTGTTGGGATTTTTCCTTGTGATGTTTTCTTTTTGTTAGTTTTCCATAGACTGTAATAGTCTGTGACTTGGGCCAGGAAAAAGATGAAATGACCTTGAGGCATAGAACAGTAAAATGTCAGTCAGAAGGAACAGTTGCTCAGCAGGGAATGGGGAAAAGAGAAAAGCTGCTTAAGGTTATGACCAGACACAGGGTTGAGAGGTGGTTAAAGGAAAGAAAGATATAAAATGTTAGTTTTTACCCCCAAAATAATAGGTTAGGGGAGATAACAAGATCAGAATAGTATGTTTGAGTACAGTTCCTGGTAGTGCCTAATAGTTCAGCATTGGTCTTCTGAGTGTGGTGGGGTTTTTTTTGTTTGTTTTTGGGTTTTTTTTTTGCCATCCTCAGTAGATGAACAGAGCTCTTTAAAAATCCCTGTTCCATGGGATTCATTCAGAAGTGTGTGCTTAGGAAAGCTGTGATTTGGAATGCTCGGGGCTTGTTTTCCTCTCTGTGCTTATTTACTATTCCTCTGTGTTTTTTCTTTGCTTGCCACAGATGGGGAGAACAGGGGGAAAATCCTTTTTTATGTCTGGTAGATGGGAAAGATTGGGAGACATTGCAAATGAGATCATCATTTGACCTCATCCAATAATGATTGGATCTCCTGACTTGAGGTGTTTAATCAATGTGTAGGTGTGATGCTTAGGAATATGGTTTAGCTCTGGACTGGGTAGAGTTGGGTTAATGGTTGGACTTAAGGGGCTTAAAGGTCTTTTCCAAGCAGAATGATTCTGTGATCATTGTGGAGGAAATCTCATCTGAAAGTCTTTGCCTTCTAGTGGGGCAAACTCACATAAAAAAATAAAGGAGGCCAGAGGTATCATTTAAATTAATAGTAATAAATGGACAGAGAGAAGATTATTTTAAAAAAATAATATTTAGACCTGGTTAATATGTGGAAAAGCTATCATGAGCATTAGTTTCTCTGCCTCATTGGACAGTAGGTGGCTTATAAGATGTGGAGGGTTTTGTGACCTTGAGGACTGGAAGCAGGAAAATTTCCAGTCTGTCAGGAGAGTTATTTGATAAAGGAATGGGAGAAAAAATCCTGAGCAACCCCATCATATGCCCTTCAATACAGAATCTCCACTTCCAACCCCCCAAAACCAAAACCAACCAAACCAAAAAAACGCCAAACAAACAGAAAAGAAAAAAAAGGGGAAAAGAAGTGTGTAGAGTGGCAATGTTTGCTTCTAGCCCAGCTTATGGAAATCAGAGGTTTGTCCTCATATGAAAACATTCCCATGGATCACTCACAACCTGTCCCTTAAGCTAAGCTGCTGGAGACTGGGTTCTTTAGCAGGAGGATGTGATATAGCTCCTGGAGAAAGGAGCAGTTGTCAGGATCAATACTCAATTTTGTTCTTGGCCTAGGGAAATAAAAGTTAGTCTTGAATGATGTGGCTGAATTCAATAGTCTGTTTAAAAATAGTCAGGATAAAGCAGCTGATATAAATGCAAATGATCTGTACCTCCAGAGTTTGATGTGGTATTGCAAAGCAGTTGGAAAACCTTTTCATTTGGTTATTATTAAAAGGTACTTTGTTGCCATGAAATCTTGAGCAGTTAAGTAGCAGTAAGAAGCTTTTGCTATTTTTTTTTTTTTTTTGGTGGTTTTAAGACCACACTTTCATATTGCATTGAAATGGTTTTGTCTGTTGCTTTGCTACAACTGCTAGAAAAAGAAGGTGGTTTTGTACTGTTATGAAGTGCACCCACTGAACAACCACAAGTTTACTTTGTTGTGTGCTGAGTTGTAATGAGTTGTTACAAGAGCAGGTTCAAAAATACTTCTTTCTGATTTAATTTTAATCTCCAGTTGAATAGGAAAAACTCTTGTTAATTTTGAAAAAAAAAAAAACAAAAACCAAAAAAACCAACAGGCTTGCAGTACTCCTGACTTCATTGTGTTTTTCAAGCTCAGAAAAAAGAAAAAAAAGTCAGAAAAAATATGATCTATGAGTCAAATCACTACAGAAATGGCAGATCAAGGGAATTGAATGACAATTCTGTATGACTGGTGGGTAGGTATTATTAGGATCAGTGTTTCACAGGCTAATTTAACTTGGAGTTTACTCTAAGCCTTGTCCTGAAGTGAACGTTCATTTCCCTATTAATATTAATGAAATTTTAACTCTTGGCTTCACTGTATTCTGTAACTTTGGATGCAGAGGGCTGACAAAGAAGGTGTCTTTTTTTACCAGGGTTGCCTCCACTCACAGAAGACTCCCTGTAGAATGCTTGGAGTGAAAGCCTTCCCTGGGTTTTTTATTTTCCATATTGATAAATGCTGTGAGTGACTTCCTCAGCAGACAAGAGAAGCTTCCACAAGGCACGTTCTGCTTGTGCTCAGTTTTCCTCTAAATTCCCTGAGACAAAAGCAGGTGTAGCACACTGAAATGCAGTTGTTCTTCCCTGGGTATCAGCTGTTGCCAGGAGCTGGGGAGGAGAGCAGCTGGGGATGGCATCATCTTGTGTCTGACTTTGGGTGCCTGGATCCTGCAAAGCCTCTGGGACTGGTACTCATTTTAGTGACTTTGCTTTGCTTGCTGATTGATACTGGGTTTTCGTTCCTCCTCAGTGGCCTTTGGCATGTCAGCTAGAGAGCAGAGGAAATAGGAAATTCCTTCCTTTTGAGCCTTTATTCCCTTATGTGCTTGGAAACAGCCTGGCAGTGTTGTTGAAAGACAGGGACTTCACCTGGGTTGCATCCTAGCAACTTAAATTCCTTTGCATGTAAGATGTTGACTTTCCCTACTCAATTTCTTAAAGAGATAATAACTGTATCTTGTTTTCTGCTTCATTCTTTCCCCTCCCTCACATAATTTTTGGGAGAGGAGAAAGACAGCATCTACCCTTTTACAGCTCAAAGAAAAGGTGAAATATTTCACGAGGACATGAATTCTGTGGCTATGAACGTGTCAGAGCTGTACACTTTTCTCATCACTCTTTGTCAAATCTCACCCATAATGTGCAGCTTCAGACCTCCTGGAAATGCAGACAATGCTTCAGTTGAAATTGCAGAGCTCTGTAGGAAGCAAAGTGTCTTTCTGGTTTCTTTCCAAGCTGCAGAGGTGCAATTGGTTGCAGGTAGAGGGGTGTTCCAGGTGAAAGATGTCTCTGGCCATCTTGAGGAGCTATTAGAAACACATCTGAATGATAGCTCTGCAAAGAGACCTTTCAAAGATACCTTTCAGAGGACAGATCTATGAATTAAGTACTGGAAAAGAGTTGAAACAAGGAGCAGCTATGTTGTCTGGGATACAACATCAGTGACGATCTATAATAGAACAGAAAGAATCTGGGAGGAGAAAAAGAGGTAGTTGTATGATGAGGAGGGAAGCAGACTATTTTTGTAGACTTTTGGTGGCTGACTGAATACAGGACTCCTGAAATCCAGATTGTTGGAGCTGATGAGACACTTGGTGTAAGGCCACAGTCCATCCAAAGTTCAGGCACTAAATTCAGTGTGGTGGAAAGCAGCAATGTGCAGAGGAGAGATTGGGATTTACTGCTGGAGCACATCAGGATGCCATAAATCTGAAATTTGTTTCTAGCAGTGGCCAATGCCTGAAAATTCCCAACCCCAGCAAAGCACAACCAATGCCCTTTTGCCTTCAACCATGGTATGTGTGGTGAGGAATTTTCTTTATCCTGATCTCAGCAGAAGATCAGCTTTTTGTCCTGAGGCCTGGGGATTGATTGCCCTTCTCGTAGTGTGCATAAATACAGTTATGAATACAAAGGCACTCATAATAGTGCTTTGGTCTGGATTTTTTTCCCAGAGGGATTTTGCCTTGTGATGGATTTAAATTCGAAGGATTTACTTTTTATCTGCAACGGCAGTTTGTTATCCAGAAATGCTTTTTTATTTTTATTTATTAGGATGAAGTCTAGTTATTCATTTCCCCATCACACTCTTGCTGCTTAGTGGTGTTGCTGTTTAATTTAATGCCTTTCTCTACTGTGGTTTGAATATAGCATCATGTTCTGAGTAGGCAGGCTGGTTAGTAAGGTGACAACTTTCCTACAGGCATGAGGCTTCCATTCCAAGAAGAACAACTCTTGCTAATTGTGGGACCTCACTACCACGTCTAAAAGCAGTGAAGCTTCCTGGTATTTATTTTGACACCAGCTGAATTTAGGATAATTCTCTCGGTATGTCTTGACTCCCAAGTTCTGTCCTGACTTTATCCCCAACAGCCTGAGTACTCCTAACCTGAAGAGACAAAAATGGAGAAAGAGAGGAAAAAAACATAACAAAAAAGCCCAAGACAGCAACAACAAAAAAAAAGAGTAGCCCACTCTGTTTTGCTGCAAGCTAAATCCTTGAGCACAAGCTGACTTAGGGGCATTGTAGATTTGAGGCAGCCAAACATGTGTTGTGTTTACAGTCATTTTCTAAGTAAAAAGTGGTTTTGAATGTAATTTTAAGTGAACACAAGCCAGTTTGAGTTTTTTTCTTGTTGCAGTATTTCCAGACTGTATTTCTACTTGAAATCATCTGGGCAGAGGTGAAGGCTGTGTCCAGGGAGGTCACTGTCAGGAAAGTTGAGCTGATGTTAATGATTTCACATCTTCTGGGCTGGAGCCTGGACAAAAGTGATGCACAGAGAACCTAAACCAAAATTATGTCAACTTCTGTGTTAGAAAGCCACGCCAGGTCAATCAGGGGACTTGATGCATAACACAATGTTGTTTGAATTTTCTTGCATACATACAGAGAAAGGTGTGATTCCTCTTTTGCATCTTGCTTAAAAAAAATGTAGCGTGAGAGAAGCAAAAGAAGCAGATGTTTGATTAGTTTATAGGTTCTTTCTCTTTGCTTATTCAGCCTCGTTTCAGCACCCTCAATTTGAGGTTGTCTCAAAAACGTGACTCCCCAGGATGATAACCTTAGCTTGTGCAAAACTGGCACTGCTTTACCAGAGTCAGCATTCTACACCCATTCAAAACCTGGCCCACAATTTGCAAAAACGGGCCAGGGCTGGTTTTTTTTGTGATTGTCACTCGGTCCCCCTGCTTAAAAGCAATTTATTTCCATTGCATGGTGCCTCTTAGTTTTCAGTGAAGTGGCATCTTTCATAAAATTTCCTCCCTTATTACCATATTATTACTGCTTCTGTTGGTTTTTTCTGTGGCTGCGGTGAGATGATCGTTTCCAGCTGTCGCTTTATCCGGGTGTGAAAAGCTCAGTTAGGGGGGGAGGAGGCTGGAAAGGAGAATGCTGCCTGTGTATCCCTGCACTGCCTGGGTTGAGCATCAGAATCCCTCAGCAAAGCTGCCAGAGGGAGGGCTCTGTTTCCTTCTCCTGCGTAACATACCCCGTAAGTCATCCTGGGACTGAAATGACAGAGCCAGTTTTGCAAAGCCTTTAGTGGAGCATTGTGGATTTGCATAGTCATGAATCCTATCTTTGTCCTGGGACAAACTCTGCTCACTGCTTCTGTTTCTCCTTTTGCTTTTGCAAAGGCAGCTGAAACATAAATGCTTTTCGTTTGGAAATGCATTTTTAATGTACACAAGTCTGCCTTAAAAAGCACTCAAATAACGGGGCGTGTAGGGTTTATGCGCTGCGAGTGCCCAATTTTAAACATTTCAAAGAATAAAATGCTCATCAATTGGCTTTCTTGAAAGCTTTAACATATAATAATCAGCAAGGCAGGGGCTGAATGGAAAGAGAGCACTGCATTTTTAAACCCACGTTAATACTTTTAACCCTGAGATATTTGTAAGGAACAGTTTTGTTCCTGCCATGTTTACTTCCTCTTACTTTTTGTCCTAAATATTGTACCCTTTTATTTTTCCTCAGTGGACTCTGAAATACTGAGATGGACATGGTTTCTTGTTTAACACTTGCCAGTTTACCCAGATGAGCACAGCTTGGGGGGGAAGCTTGTTGCTTTCCCATACAGTTACAGCACCAGCAGATGGAGTGTGAGAGTATGAAACCTTTTTTGTGATGGTGTGCACGTCTGCACGAGCACTCTGCATTTTCATGCTGGTTGAACTTGAAAATGGATTTTTATTTTATTTTTTTTACGTCCTATTTTTTCCACGGACACTTCTAGGACATATTCTTTTATAGTATCTCAACATTATGACACCACCTGAACCTGGGGTCTTATTCCACTCTGGGGGACTCTGTGATCTGTTTCTAGTTCAATTTCTATTGCACAGGTGGAGAAGCAAAGAATCTCCCCAGGCTCTGGATTGTGACCCAGACAATTGTCTTGACTGAGGGACTGTGTAGGCATTATAAACGTTTTAATTATAAATTTTTAATTATTTACTTCACTGAGTGGAAAGAGGAAAAGAAAAACAGGAAATGCTTTCAACTCCTTTTCACTTGTTTTTGCTTTTTAGTTGTATGAACTTAAAAGCTTTTAAGCTTTTCCTTATCTTCTTTTTCTTTTTTTTTTTTTTTTTTTTTTTTTTAAATATGAAGCACTGGAGTATTTTATGACTAGAAATAGTATTAATAGTATTCAAGTAGACCATAGCTGTGACCATATCAAAGTACTGGAGAGATCTACAGGCCTGAGCATCAAAACCTCAAAACCAGACTAAAAGTTGTTGTTACAATGGATTTCACTCAAGATCCACAAATCCTCATTTTCACTGTTTGAAAATCTGAAAGCCTTAACATCACAATTTCCTCCCTGTGAGACTCTGAAAGGTTTTGTTGCATTTATTAGAGAACAAGAAGCAGTAGGAGGGAAATAGGTCTTGCAATGAGATCCTCCAGAAGTTGGTTTGTCAGTTAATGAGTCTGACAAAAATCTCGGGTGAGCTTGAAAGTTTAGATTATATGTTAAGGAAGCCACTTTGAAGATAAGGCCTTCAAGTGCTAAATTTATTTAATAATGTTTTTAATGAGAGAATATACTTCTGGCATTAAATTGTCTTTTAACAGAGAAGAAAATGAGGCAGAGGAGTGGGATGCCAAATTTAAGAGAATCAATGTTGCAACAAAAGCAATTTGAACAAAATTTTTCTGTGAACTACTATATGTATGTGTATAAAACCACTTCTTCCCCATTGGTTTTATTCTCCTAAAGTGGATTATTAATCTAGCATTGAAGGAAATCCTTCCACCTTTCACTTTATCACGTTGTGTATGTTTATCTATGTAAAACGTTATTCTGTAAAAAGATCCACATAGTTCTTTTTCCTGGGAAGAAAAAAAAAAATAATCTCCTTGTCACTAGAGAAGCTGTGCCTAAAAGCAAGTCTCCAACTTTTTTGACTTTATTTTGTTTCTTTCCTACAGAACTGAAACTGGGGTGTGCCAGTTCAGTCAAAACTGTTGTTAGAAGAGCCCTAAGGTCTGAGGTTTTTTTCAATAGATGCAACGGATTAAAATCCTGTTGTAAATTGTTATGTGTTGCATCCTGTGCCATTTAAAAATCTCCTCGTTGTATGTTGCACCCCATAATTTGCTTTGTGGTGATGGAATGATGTTAAGTTTCCTGTAAACACTGATTCCCATCACATTTAAACATACATTATCTTTTTCTTCAAAATCACTCAACAGTGCACACATACTAGTTTTTGTTATAGGCCTTCCCCTTCCTTTGTGAAAAGTCAACTTTTTTTTTTTTTTTATTCTGGTCTCTGTCCTTCTCTTCTAAAGAAAACAGGAACCACAGAGTTGAAGGATTCACAGTGTAATATGTGACATAAAATCCACGGAGTAAAACTGAGTTTTGCACCCACTGCTGATGTTGCTGTTTGTGTTCTGAAGCTGGGTTTGGTTGTTGTTGCTTCTAGTTAGTGGTGTGCACACAAAACCTGGTTACACACCTTCTCCCATCCTTCTCCCACCATCCATGAAAGGCTTAGGCAATTTATAGCTTTTCCCTGATCCAGCTGGCATGGCAGAGCCAATATTTACTTATTTTCACCCAAAAGCAAATTTCTCAGTGTAAAAGACTTGGAATCATGCTCTGTGCAAACAGGTGCCTCGTGGACTATGGGTATGTGATGCTGGAACCCATCAGTCTGTTGTGGGGCTGGCAGGTTGGTGCTTTTGGGTGCTCAGGCTTGGTTCCTTGCTATGAGTGATAATTTGTGTCATTATTTGTCCCTGTGCATGTGTCAATGTGAAACAAATTCTTGCCTGCACCAAGAAATAATCTCCAAGCAGGATCATGGGGACCTATGCTAAAAGTTGTATTATCTTGTTAAAATACTCCTTAAGGCTGGAGAAATGGACCTGGGTGCTGAAGGCATAATTATTATTGGCTTGTTATTCCTGCCTTTCCTCTGCCACAGCAGTGTCCCTTGGCTGTAAAATGCTGAGATGGTTTAAAAATAAGTGCAGATTATCGATGGAGGAGAAGGCAGAGCACTGCCTGTGATGCAGGAGTGTTTAAAAAAAAGGCAACATTTTTAGGGTTACAATGTAAGAACTTAAAAAGAAAAAAGATGGGGGGGGATATTTTTCCTCTCTTGCAAAAAATATTCTAAAAATTCTTTTCAAGCAACATCCTGTTTGCTGGGTGTGTTTTCTGTGCTAACTGCTCCAGTGCTCTCGAGTTTCTTCAAGTGTTTTTTTTTCTGATTAGAGCAATATGTGCTGAAATCTTTGCACTCCATCACCTTTGAGCATTTCTTGTAACAACAATAATTAAAAATGAAGCACCTTTTGCTCAGGTGTTAGTTCTGAGACTGGAATATTCCAGTACCAATCAGGACCTTTCACTACCTCCTTGTTTACAGCAGGCAGCTCTGAAACTTCCACCCTTCAGCTCAATTTATTCAACTTGTTAGGGCAGAATTCCTGCTGGGAAGAATCTATCAGGGCTGGCACAGTAGATCCTTTTTTACTTTTAGGGAGTACAAACTTATCTTCTGGTTTTGATGCTAGATGCCTAAATGTTCATCATCCAGCTGTATTCTAGCATTTATTTATTCCATTTAGAAGCTGATTATAGAACCTTAATATCAACAGTAAGAAGCTGTAGTTCTCAAAAATGATGGAAGTAGAAGGGAAGTAGGAGGAGTTGTAGAGACTCCTGAATCTCTGAGATAAATAACTGAAGATATTTGACCTGCTGCCTGCATGGCAATTCTTGGCATTTCCATGTGTACAAAACATTAAATTTTCTGCTCTAAAGTCCTTTGCCATGAGGTCAGCACTGGGGGAGGTTGGTGGGAATGGGATGGGTCATCGTTTAAACATCCTCCAGAGTCCTTAGGCTTCAGCAACAGAAATATTTTAAAGAATAGCTAATTAGTTTTGGGTTTTTTCAAATACAGTTCCCTTGTATGTGTAGTCTGAGAAAAGGCCCTTGCAAATAATTCAGCATTTCTTTTGTCTGAGATTGCTGCAGTACATCCATGATCACCTCATTTTGGATCCAGCAGTGTTGGATCCAGAAGTACTTGGGAAATCACAGTTTACATGAGTGAAGCAGAAGGGGTTATGATGTGCTGTGCTGCTTATCTTGCAGAAATATTAAAATTATTTCTTTTTGTGGGCAGAATAATGTCAGAACAATATATTGGTCTTCCATTGGAGAGGAGACACCAGAAATTCCTGCAGCTCCACCCAAGATCTAGAGTTGTGTATTTGCTTTTCAAGCCCAAGAAACCTCCCTGATCTTGGGGAAGCAGGGTGTAGCAGCCCTTGGGCAAATGTTCTCTGTTATCACTGCACAGAAATGGGATCATGGCCCACCAGGATCATTGGTGCTAATTGCCCCCTGCCCTCAGCAGTCTGGTATTTGAGGTTTCTCAGAGTGCTCTTCTGGGAAAATTTTGGTTCTCATTTTTTGTGTGGGATTGATCCATTGTTCAAAATGAATACCAAGGTGGTTTTATACATGAAATCGTGTGACTGCTGCTATAAAGAGCACAAACTTTTAAACATCCATATATAGTTTTTGGCTCCCCAGTCCCTGCCAGAATTCTGTTCAGGTTCTTAACAGAATTCTTAAACAGGTTCTGCATGTGAGGCTGTTTCAGTTAAACTCTTCCCTCAAAATGATGTTTTCTCCCACTGCCTCTGAGTTCTGAAATCAAGGTCCAAGTTTCTTCCTACATCACTAAAATCTATAACCCTCACTCTGGGTAAAACAGCTTTTCCACCCTGGGTGATGTATTTCTCTCTTGCTGTAGCAACCTGTCCTCTGCTGACACCCCACGTAGCACAATCACTTTTATCAGTTTGACCACTTCCAATTGGATTGCTGAGACCTTTGCAGTTGTCAGCAAATCTCAGCAGTTACTCTCTCAAGCCAGACGTGCCTACCTAACCACCTGTGTTTGCCTGCTGACCACGTATTTCCCATTGCAGTTAAATATCTATAAAACCAGGTTATCCTCTAGAGGTTAGGGGAGGGGAAAAAACCACCACCAACAAAAACAACAACAAAAAACCAAGCAGGATGAGATTAAATAACTGCCTGAGTTGCAGGCTTCATAAATATCATTCAGAAATCTCCTGTGTTCACCACAGGAAGAAAAAAACCTGCTACTGTGAGATTTGTACAAGAATCATGCAATGGCATAGCCTCTGATCATGTACTTGAATGTGTTTAGAGATAGGAATGCTTTTAAACTCAAAATACCTTCACGACTGTAAGAAACAAATCCTACCTGAGGTCATCCCCTGGGTTAAGGATCAGGGTACTACTGATATATCACCTTCAGCATTTTCTTTACATTTGTCTTCCTTGAAAGAGTCAGGCAGAAATAGCAAGTTGTAGCCTGCAGCTCTCCATCTGTTCCCTCCTGAGAGCAGGGGGACAGTGTGAGATGCTCTGGGCACCCTTCACTCCACTGCAGGTTGCCTTGCTGTGTATTCAGAGCACAGAAATAACAATAATATGGTGATACTCTGGGCAGCAAAGCTGAGCAGTTCACAGATTGTGTTGACAGGTCTCTCCTAAAAAATCCCTTTGGCTTTGCTTTTGTGATATTGGAGTGTGGCAGTACTGTTGGTCCCAAAAAAAGCTCACAAATCCTGAGTCAGAAACCAGTAGTCTCTTTCCCCACTCTTCCTATATAGCAGATCCTCTCTAAATTTGGTCTGGTTTTCATTTGTTTTTAAACCCTTCCTTTTGCTTATCCTTTCAGGAGTGTGTGACCCTCACAAACCACCCATTAATTCTCCATGCAGAACCACAGGGATCGATCCTCTGCTTCCAGGCTGTAGTTTATGTCCCCCCTCTCTGCTACATCCGTCCACCTCAAGGCAGAAAACCTTTTCTTAGTGACAGCTTTCCCTGTGATAACCTGGCAAAGGAAAATGGGAGTTCCTGTTAGTTGTGTGGTGGGTGCATACCTAGTTCTGTGAACAAGAAGAGTAAGTCACAGGGCAGGTTGTTAAAACAACTTTATTGGGTCTTCTCTCCTTTTTTCCTCCTGTCCAATCCCAAGTGTCAGGAGATGATGAGATGCAGAGCCAGAGCTTTGGTTTTGACTGAGAAAATAGCTGGAAGTGCTGCTCTCCAGCAGCTCAAAAAGCTGCTGAGAAAGCAGACTCCCTAACTACCCACATTTCCTCTTTTTGCTATACCAGAGGGAGATGGCAGAAAATCTGGTGTCTCTTTCAGAGATCCCCAAAGAGCACCAGGGATGTCTTTGCTGCCACTGGAAATATTCAGCACTGTGGCCTCTCCTGGTCACAATTAGCTCAAACAATCCCTTTGGGCTTTCTGAGCTTCTTACAAAGGGACCCACCAAATTATATAGCTTGCAATAATTTTAGCTTACTCTAAATACTATCCTAGACTATCTGGGGAGCCTTGTTCTGTGTTAGTGTGTTATCTGCTGGAAGAGAAGCGTGGGAGCCTCAGGATGTGCCAGGCTGTGTGAGCTGAAAAGCTTTACATTTCCTACATGGCTGAGCCAACAGATGGGTGTGAAGATGCACTCTACTAGACAGACATTTCTAAGAGGGGGTTTGACATGAAGTTTTAGAGGAATACAGCTTCTTGGCAACCTTTACATATTGCATTGTACCAGTTTGTGTGTTCATGGTGGGGTTTGTGGAGGAGGTTGGATTTTTTGGTGAGGTTTTAGTTGTTTGTTTTAATGCCAAGCTAGTAGGGTACTAATGTGCACAGCTCAACTTAGAGGGGAGGAACAGTGAGTATCTGAAATGTTGTTGTGTTCACTGTGGACATAAAAGTGCTGAGCTGAGTGCTGTTCAACTTTTACATTATCATCTCTCACTTCTTTTTCCTTTTATTGTTTTTTTCCTTAAATTTTATTATCTCTCTTCTAGTGAAAATGATGTATTTGAATTTCAGAGCTGAGCTGGTGCTTCATTCTCATGGGAATAAGAACTTGGCTTCTGGTCCCTCAAAGCACAGTCTCAGATCTCTCTTTCCTTTAAGTGCTGTGCCAGCTTCCAGCTCTTGAGTGCCTGTTTGCTTTGACTGGGGTGTTAAGTGTGAAGTGAGTCCTACTGCCTTCAAATTCTAGGTAGTGTCCTGGGAGGATCAGGCATCGTGGAATAGGTTTTTTTTCATCCTGCTATTCTATTGTCTATGTAAGACCTTTGGGTTGTAATTAATCTTCTGAACAACTTGCATGGCATGGTATAGAAGGCATTTTCAACCATTTTAATGTTTCTTAGATACAGTTTTATAACTGGGGGGCAAATTGCCTGAAGACCTGAACTTAAAAAGTTTTGTGTTTGAAGGGAGCAGGAAATAACCTCGGAGTAAAATGTATGGCAATTAAATATCTAAGCAAAGCCACTTGCTAAGAAGCAGCTGTGGGGAAGATCTCATTATTTGATACCTTCTAATGTGTTCTTTATATTAATATAAGTTGGGAGTATTTTTTTTTCTGCATTATATTCTCCAGAGGAACTGATGCCTGCTCTGGGCCTGTGCATACCCACAGAGGTGCTCAGCACAATCTAATATCTTGTGGGTTTATGCTCTGGGAATCTGCTCTTTATCTGGGGCTTCTGCATCCTGATACAATTCTAATAAATACAGAAGATGCATCAAATGTTGTAAGATCAGGGTTATGTCCTTGCAATAAAATTTGGCAACTCGGTGAATGAAGTTTTCCCTTTTCTGCTCTGCCTGTGTAGACACAAAACTTGTGAAAAGAGAGGGTTCAGTCCCCAGATACTGCACCTCACCTCAGTGGTGTTTCTCCTCCCTGCTTCCTCAGATAATCACTGTTAAATATTCATCCAGCATATAAATAGATGTATTTATTTATACCCCAAGACCACTGTCTAGAACTGTAAAAGAAATCTGAAGGTTGTTATTGTATTCAGTGTGACTGAGGCTGAAGTAGCAGATGAAAGAGGAGCAATCTCCTAATTATTGCCTAATTCTACTCATTGGTGTTCAAGTCTGAGTGTCAGTAAAGTCATTAAAGTGGAGGAGACTCTGAAACTTTCTGAGTGTCAGGATGCTAAGCTTAACCTATAAATGGGGAGAAGACAGACTTTCTGTGAAGCTTTCTATGTTAATCAGTATTGAGGAGTTATTTTCTTGATACCAACATCAGCAAGTATCTATCAATAGTGTGCAAGCATTGATTGTATATTACAATACTTTATTTTAATCAGACTCCATAGGACAGAGTTAAAGGGTTGATGAGGAAAGCTATTGCAGCAGGAAATATTATGGCACACTTGGAAACAGGGTAAGAAACAGCATTTGATATAACCAGCACTCTGGGACACACTTGTCACTACTTTTGACTGTGGAAACTCAGTGATATATTGCATTTCACTTTGGTAAATCATCTTTAGGGGACAAGTTTGTCATTGAAACCCCCTGATGAGGCAGATGTAGCAAGCCTTGCCTGGATAAATCCCTGATTGCTGGGTCACACTGGCAGGGGAGAGATTGTGATGGGGGCCCTGGGCTGGAGAGCAGGTTGTGCTGAGCTGGATGCTGAGCCCAGAACCAGAACCCATGAGTGGGGCCAGGGCTGGTTGGGGCTCAGCAGCCTGGCTCAGCTTGCTGTGAATAAGGAGGTTCCTTCCAGAAGGGTTTGGTGAGAAAGGAGCAGCTCAGCAGGCAGGAGGGGACAGAGGAGGGTCTCTGGAAAAGGAAAGACAAGTGCATGCACTCACATAAGTGTACAAAACCTTTATTCTCAGGATCTGTCTGTGGTGGTTTTATTGCCATTTTGCTTGTATTTATTGATTGATTTCTTTTTGGCCTGTAGCTCATTTTTAGTGTTCAGTCCACAGCACTTTGCTTCATCCAAATCAGAGTCCTCTTTCTTGCTTTTTAGGTGTAACCCATTGCAGTTAGCAGGCTGTGCTCTTTATTTGTGCTAAATGCTAAACAGACTCCAAAGCCTAATTAGAAAGCTGAGCAGCTCCTTCCCTGTCTCTGCATGTGGTAGGGAAAGCACTTTCAGTGAAATGAAGTAACGTGGCTTAAGTTCTCAAAGTAAAGAAATAAATAAAATCTCTGGGAGTGTGGATTTCAATCTGACTCCTGGCCCAGGCATTAAGAACCATGTTTAAAATGCAGTGCAGGCTCTCATCTGGGTTCTTAGTTACTGCTTCTGCTATCCCAAGATGAGACAAAATGAGGTTTCGTCTTGTATAGTAGGTGGCAGTTTGAAGCATTAACTGCTGTGGAAGAAGATTTGAAAGGTAATTTCCCTTCTCAATTTTATCTGAAGCCATTAAAATTCATCTTTGGTTCTTGAAACATCCAAATTTCTGTTCTACTTAGCTATCTGGATTGGAGATCTTATGAGTGTTCACTGCACTGAATACCCCTAAATTCATGGCAAACTGTTTGACATCATTTTACAAATCGTTCGGGATCATGCAGATTTATCTTTAGAAGTTTAATTTTTTCCCCCTTGCTAAATTGACTCTAATCTCAGAATGAACTGAGTTTGAAACTACTTAAACCTGAAGCTACTTCGTTGCTTTTTACTTTGTGGTGTTTAGGCACTTTATTGATTCTTGTCTCTCTTCAGGTTGGGCGTATTCTGACTCCTTAGCCCTTTGGTTTAATTTACTGTTCTGCAGTCAAGCAAGTGGTGTGAGGAACTGGAGTACACTGTTTACTCCTCTGTGCTTTAAAAGCACCTATTTAGGAAGTGAGGAGAATCAAAATTAGTCTTAGAAGTGCAGAAAAGTATAAAAATAACTTAATGACTGTGCCACCTTATTTGAATTTAAAATAGCTCTTAATTCATAAAAGCTCAGGGCAGGAGTTGTCAGGCACTGGGTGTCAGGAGGGTGATGAATTTGTGTGGGAGAGGGCAGACTGTAAGAACACATAGGACTAGCTGTGCCTCTTCCCTTTAGCAGGCTTTTAGAAGGGGAATAGCCTTTTGTCATACTCACGTCACATTTTATTTTGGTTTCAGACTGATGAGAGAAGAGAGAAATCTGGCTGTGAAGAGCAGCCTGTCTCCTCCTGCCTATGGTTTTTGCACCTCCAGTCCTCAGCTCCTGCTGCTTCTTAGAGTACGGAAGAGGCAAAACTCTCTCTGATCCCAGCAGAAGCATCTGGCAGGACTTTTCTTCTGCCCTGTGATGCTCACTACCCCTGCTGGTACCTCTGAGTTTTTAGCTGGTGCAGTGATGTCCTCTCATCTCTCCTTAATATTGGCCCCACGCCACCCTTGTTTTTCCTACTTCTGTTTAAGTACAACCAGTGTCAGTGGGAACACTCTGTGATGTGTTAGTTCCCCTGGGATGTGGGAGCTGTGCTTGGTTTTTGTGGCTAGACAACAAGCCTAATAAATGACAGCTTCAAAAAATTAAGATGAATCAAAATGCTCTTTTCAAGATGCTGTGATAACACAGTACTAGGAAATGAAGCATGGATATAACCAGTATTTATTTTTCTCCTAGCCAGGATGCTTCTCTGTCCTGGAAGAGATTGTTGACAACTCTTGCTGACTGTCAAGTACAGTAGAAAAGTGAGGGCATGAGGAAGTTCATCTTGTTCTGTGAAGCTGTTTTGTGTTTAAAGGCAGGCACTAAAAAAGAAGGTTAAATGAATGGTGAGAACTCATTTTTCCTTAATTTTTTTCTTCAATTGTGCCTGTAATTACGTGCTGCTCATTAAGTAGCCAAGGGGCTTCAGAAAACTCCTTTTATTTGAGAAAGATGCCAGACAGAGCTGCCTGTGAAATAATTACAGAAAATGAGTGTTGATGCATGGTTTGACCCTGCTGCAGAAGTAATTGTCTTCTCTAGTCGAAGTAATTACATTTGTTTCTAAATAGAGGGAAAGAAACTAATTGTCAAAAAATATTCATCGAGCTGACTTCTATGTTTATGTAGTGGCAGATAGATGGGATGCAAAAACCTAATTATTATATTAGTGTAGTCATTATTGTGTATTATTCATTGAAGTGAGGTACCATTATTAAATACACCAGATCATGAAAGATTTGTGGGATTTACAGAGTCATTTGCCTGATAGTTGCTTTCTTGAGCACTGTGGAGTAGAAACATATTTATAGTATGCTAGGCTAGTCATAATTTAGTGCAGGAACTCACTAGCCATTAATTAATTTTTTTAATAATTTTTTTTCCCCAGAGAAAGAAGGGTTTCAGTCACTGTAAACTAGAATCTTTGCATTAGGGAACGAGCTACAGCTTCTATTTCTGTATCTTTGAAGTTTCTCCTCAGCTCAGATGGCCAGAGGGGTAAAATTGTTGTAGCAGCTGTGGTGCTGCTAGTTTTGGAGCAGGGTGGAACTGCATCTTTTATGTGGGTCAGCAAACAGTCATGAGCCAGCACACCCCAGGGCAGCATGGACCTGGAAGCCCTGTCACTCAACTCCCTTTTCATCCTTCATCTTTCAAAAAAGGATGAGAAATACAACTGCTCATCCTCAGACTGAGATCCCTGGGTTTTTTGTTGCAGTAGCAAATGCTGTGAGAGCTTTACTGCCTTCAGTGAGGACAGGGCTGGAAATGCCTGGTAGGGGTGAGACTGCTGCAGCACTGGGTGGGAAGGCTGAGGTTTGCTGCTGATGGATGTTGCTTGGTTTTTATGTTGTGAATGTGGGCCTGAATTCCTGGGCTGCAGGATAAATTAAAATTCCCAGAAGTGTAGGTGGATCTGCATTGGGCTTGCCAGCAGAAAGAAACCCTGGCTGGAGAATAGCCCTGTCTCTGTATGAACACAGTCACACTGTGTGCATCAAAATTCTACAGGCAAAGAAACCCTGTTGTGCCTGTTGTAGGGAGCACATCACAGCACTGTATGAGACCCATGGGTCCAGTTACCTGCAAGTGCCTGATGGCTGCACAGGAGGAGGAATTTCTCAGTGTTGGCTTTTCTAAAATGTCACCGTGCTGTTCCTGACCACAGTGCTTGGCCAGGCCTTGGGATGTTCAGAGCTGTTCAAGGCTTGATGTGCTGGACCACAAACTGTCCCTTGGGCCTTGCTGTTGGATTTAGTCTTCTTGATTTTACTTTCAGTCCTCCACAGTCTTGGGATGTGGGACAAAACCCTGTTTTTCTGTCCCCTACTTCATGTGGCTATCAGTACCTAAGTTGTTACAGTGCCTGAAGAGGATCAGAACAAGTCAGAGCATCAGTCTTCTGTCCCCTGGGACTATAAGCTGAGTTCTCTCCTGCTGCCACATGTCTCTGGCATAACTTGAAGGTTGTGTGTAGTAAGTACAAGCTAACACCCAATTTTCACTAGAAGGCAGAATTAGGCATATTTGGAGTATGTTTATGGCAGTTGTTTAATGATAGACTTTTAATTGTTGAATGTATTGTTAATTATATAAGTTAAACTAAAGGAAATAAGAGAAATGATGCTCTCAAGTTCTCAAGGAGACACCTGATCCTCTGTTCAATATCAATTCATTTCTTTGTTTCCCAGAGAAGTGGCTTTTCTCTCCATCTCCCTAATGCTCATCTGTCAAGATTCATTTGCATTTCCAGGAACTGTTAGTGCATTTTTAACAGGAGTATATCTGTGGGGGGGTGTGGGCTTCAATGGACAAACCCTGGTGATGGCTTTGACCTAATGCTTTTTGCATTTCTGAGATTTGTGATGAAGGGGAAAACTGTGCATCATCTGTCTGGCCCTGGATCATGGCAACCCCTGCCACGTAAAGTTGCTCAGCACCATCCCAGGGTTAATGTTGTGAGCTTGCTTTGTGGTTCAGGATGGTTTCCAAAGAGGAGAGTTGCTAACTGCCCTTTGCATGCTGAACTGAGCAGCACAGCAAGCAACAAACCTCTCCATTCCAGACCAGGAGCTAGGCATTTATTAGATTTTAAGCAAAAAAGAAACTCTGTGTTGATTTCAGGGGCTTTTTATCATCCTCTAGGGTTGAATGCTGTTTGCCAGGAGATTCTTCTGTCAGATTTTAAGGGAAAGATGTCAACACTGATGCAAGAATCCTCCCTAGTTCATTGGGGAGCAGAAGGTCAGAATCCCAAGAATTTTGTTTTGGTGTAAAATTTTCATGAGTTAACCAAACTGCTCTGCAGACTTGCATACAAATCACTCTGTAGTGAGTCAGGAAATAATACTCTGTTCCTATTTTTACTTTTTCTTTTTCTTTTTTTTTTTTTTTTTTGGCTTGTGCTGGGAAGCTTGTAAGACACATGATGCTGTCACAACTGTCAAAACTTCATATAGTCAGTTTCAGCTTTAAAAAAAAATAAAAAATACAACTCTGGTGTGAATGGGAACAGGGAGAACCTGGCAAAGTCTGACATCAAAGATTGAGGAGGGTGTTGAGAGATTCCACCTCTCCAAGATCATGAGCAACATATGTTCAACCAGTTTTTTCTTGGTTCTCGGGGAGCAAATTAAAAAAAAAAAAAAATCCAGTTTTTTTTCCCTAAAAAACTTTCCATGCTTGTGAGAGAGAACAGAATATGCTGAGTTTTTGTGCTAGAATGGTTTTAACGTGGAGGAATATCTGTCTCTGGAGCTTGCTCCAAGTCATAGTGATAACTCTGAGCTGTGGACTCACAGGGGATCTCATGGAAGACTCTGAGTTGCTGGAGCTTCTTGGAAAAGCTCTTTTTGTGCAGGAATATCACCCCAACATCTGCTGGAAGGGCAGGATGTCAGGACAGGCAATTCAAGAGGTCTGGGGACTGCAGCAAGAATAATTTTAAGCTGCAGCTTCTGATTGAGATTTTAAAAAAATAAAAGAAAAAAAATAGGAGAGGACAATGAGAAATAACTGTTTGAATTTCAACTTTGCAGTTAGTTATGTTTTGGGTAAGGAGTTGGACTAGATGACTCTGGAAGATCTCCTCCAGTGTGAATTATTCTATGATCGATTCTGTTCCATATTTGCTATGGCCTTTAATGGGGTAAATCACAGGGTTTTGTCTATTTTAATGGGGATTTTTATTTTGTTTTACTGTTCCTCTTTCCCAAAAAACTCACTCTTTTGGCAGGTGTCTGAGTAAAATCCTTGATTTTTACTGTTGCAGGACCAGTGTGTTGGAGGGGGGTTTGATATATGAGGAAGCTGCAGACAGGACCTGAGGATTTTTAGTCAGGGGTTGAGGAGAGCTGGGGAAGGAAAGAGGACTGGATGATCATCCCATTTGGGTCTTGCTGTTCCTATTCCAGCCAGACCAAAGCCAGTCCCTCTCCCAAAGGTGTTATGAATGAGGAGGACCATGCTACATGAAGATGGGCTGTAGAGAGCTTCATGCAAATATTTTTCTTTACACAAATTTTTGTGAATCTTCAGTGTGTGTTTTTCACTCTGAGGGAATGCCATGTTGGGTTAACTCTATTATGCAGCTTTTATAAATTGCCTGAGCTACCAGATGGATCACAGACTACCAAAGAGCAGCTGTCTGAGGTTTGCAGTCATTTTACTCAATGGAGACTTGCAGAGACTGGACTTTGAAAGACTCCATTTAAAGGAAAAGAAGAGATCTTCAAAGCTGGCATTTTTCAAGTAAATAACTCTTGAGCTTTGATTTGCCTGCTTCATGCTGCCTTGTCAGTTTAGAGGAAAGATATATCTTAAATCAAAGTGGACAACTGAGAATGAAAGCTAATAAAAGATTACAATGAAAGAAAGGAATCCTCTAATAAAAAAAATACAAGATGTGGTTTTCTGTCCATTGCAGCAAGCACTGGTAGGAGTGAAGAGCTAAGGTACAATCTGGGGCTGAGATGCTTCTGCTGAAATGTTATTGTGTATTTTAAAGATCTGCAAAGTGATGTGAAAAAATAACAGGTCATGCAAATGAAACGTTTATACAGATGTGAAAAATAATAACTCCTGCAAATGAATTAATACTGGTTTGCCACCTACTGTAAATAATGCCCTGTTTTCTCCATGTGCAAATCCTGCAGAAGATCATGGGTTTGACAGATTCTGGCCCTAACAGAGCTCTTTCTCTAGAGACAGTTTGGACTGTCAAAATGATGTGTGCATGGTTTTAGGCATTGCATATCTCTAAGCAGCTGGTTTTCCTTTCCTTTTCTTCCATGGTCTATCCTACTTTGTTTAAAAAATACCCAACAGTGATGTGAACTTAACCAGGGAGTGGATACCAGAGGCTGGAATTCACCAGGAGGTAAAGGAATGGATGAGTGGCACAAGAGCCATTGGGGAGAAACAGTAACAGATGCACTTTGCTGCATCTAAAATGTGATTTTGTATCACTGCTTCCTTCAGTTTTGGAAGGAAGTTGATTTAAATGAACATAGACTTGGCATAAACTGTCCAAGCTGCCTGTGTTCTGGTTGAGTCTGCTTTACATGATCAGATCCCATCGAAGTCTGAGCTGCAAATCTTCAAGGATGGCACTCAGCAAGTTTTGAGGCATTGCAGCAATAATTGCAGAATAGAGAATACACTACAGGTGTTGCTTCTTATCATGCTGAAAGGAGCAGTCTGAAACCAGCTGATGTGAATTGTCTTAGGAAATAATTTCTGTCCAGCCTGTGCCTCAAAAATCATACACAGCTTCTTAAAGTGATCAGGGGGGATTAAAAAAAAATCCTATTCAACCCTCTCCTGCTGTGCTGGAGGAGCAGCCTGAGAAGGTGTGGAGGGAGCAGCAGAAGGAGCTAAAGGTGCTGTCACCCAGATATTTCCAGGCTCCTGTCTGAACCTTGGAGAGCAATAATTCACTCATAGCACAGTCTCCTGTGAACTTTTATTGGGAATCATGTGGGTTAACTTGTCCCTGGAATTGCCTGGAGCTCTCCTAACACTTTAACCTGGATTTGCAGTGCATAAAGGTTTATTTTGACAAGGGTAAATTCAATAGCAATTTAGATGTATGGCATGACCCAGTATTTTAAAAATCCAATCTTTCTCTAGCCTGTGATGATCTTAAACCAAAATATGAACAAAAGATGTGCAGTGCTACAGCACAGTGAGTGCAGTGATACACAAGGAAATGTGTAGGGTGATGCTTGTGTTTCTTTGAATAAAATGTGGAGAACAGAAAAATAAGGAATGAGACTTCAAAGAAGCTATAACTCCTTTTTTGTGTGTGTGTGCTTTGGGGGGTTTTTTTGTTAGGGTTTTTTTTGTTGTTGTTGCTTTTTTTGTTTGTTTGTTTGTTTTTTGATAGGGAGTAGACAAGGTTAAATGTGAAGACCACTGTAGTAATTAGTAATTAATTCAAAATGCTTACTTGCCATTTTATATCCAGATTTGCTCTCCATAGCAGAGAGCCAAATATAAATTAAATTGCCTGCTGCTCAAGTGTAATATGGCCACTAAGAGTCTAAATAAGCATTTTAGTTGAGGAACATTATGTAACAACCAATAATTTTTATTCAAATGTGATGGAAACATCTCTTAGGTCTCTCTTCTAGTATGCAAAAAGACACTTTCTTGGTGTAGCTCTCAGCAGTGTGTTCTGCAGCAGCCAGACTGGCTGGAGACTTCTCCTCCAAGTGCTGGATGGTGCACTGGGGAGGAATTTTTGGGGTTAGCTACGTTTACAGAGCCACACAAATGCTTCATTGCCCTGGGCTTTATGGTGTGTGTTTTGAGTAAGAGAGTTTGTCAGCAAACAATGGAGCATATTCCAGGAGAGCAGGGAAAGCAATTATCTTCCCTGGCACCCTGAGTTCAGAAAGCAGCAATATTGTGGGACAGGGAGGTAATTGCTCCATCTGTTGCTTTGGGTCTCTGGGAGGGAGAAGAGGTCTGTCTGCCACATTGTCTAGTCCATGACATGCTGAATGTGAAGGGTTGTCTGTCCAGCCAGGCTGGGACTTGGAAGTTTAAAGTGCAGTTTTGCTGTTATTGCATTGGTTTTATGATAGCCTTAATGATTTTCAGTACATCATTGCAGTAGCCAGAGTTGTTGTGTGTGTTCTCTGTCAGGCTGGAATCGATGAGGTTCCTTGTTTTCAATCAGAATTTTGTGCTGGATACATTTTTCTGCCTGTTGGGTCAGTATGACCTGGAGCAAAGGAAAGCTTTCCAGGTGTACAAACCACTCTGCAAAAAGGCATTTAGATGACTGCACAAATTTCCAGGCCTCGTAACAGACCTACGTGTGCAAAAAAGCACCAAGTGTGCACCAGTTTGTACTGATGAGCTGTTTTATTTAGTATAAAAAAAATGTTCATTGGCTTTTCCACCTTCAAACTTGTCCTGCAGTGTCTTTGTGTCCTTATACATATCTGTGATGTTCTGACATATGTTAACATTGCTTTTTAATCTTACACTTATGAAGTGCTTGGGGATGCTGGACTGGCAATTGCAAGATATTAGTGAATTAAAAATATGGACCAAGACATTTACTGGTGTATACTTTTTGTTACTCTTCACACCACAGTTTAGAAAGTGGAGAGGCTTTAATGCACCTTTCTCCAGCTCAGGTACAGGTGGAGTTCCAGCTTTCATCCAGCACTTCACACCAGGACACAGTTTTAGGTAGTTTGGAGTATTAAGAACAAAATTCAAGCCCTTCAAGAGAAAAAATCTAATTATTCAGCATTTGTACCAAAGTCACTTAATTACTTTTTTTGGTCAGTACCTTCTGTTGTTTAAAATGCTTGTGACTATCCTGCTTCTAGACCAGAAGGTGTCTCTGGTAGTGACTGAAAAGTCATGAAAGATGTCCCAGTATAGGTTGGGGGCTGAGCTGCTGGAGAGCAGTGTAGGTGAAAGAGACCTGGGGGTCCTGGTAGACAAGAAGATGCCCATGAGCCAGCAATGTGCCCTTGTGGCCAAGAAGGCCAATGGCATCCTGGGGTGCATTAGAAAGGGGGTGGTTAGTAGGTCAAGAGAGGTTCTCCTCCCCCTCTATTCTGCATTGGTGAGGCCACACCTGGAGTATTGTGTCCAGTTCTGGGCCCCTCAGTTCAAGAAGGACAGGGAAGTGCTTGAAAGAGTCCAGCGCAGAGCTACTGAGATGATTAAGGGAGTGGAACATCTCCCTTATGAGGAAAGGCTGAGGGAGCTGGGTCTCTTTAGTTTGGAGAAAAGGAGACTGAGGGGTGACCTCATCAATGTTTTCAAATATGTAAGGGGTGAGTGTCAGGGAGATGGAGTTAGGCTTTTCTCAGTGGTGACCAGTGATAGGACAAGGGGTAATGGGTGTAAGTTGGAGCATAGGAGGTTCAAGTTGAATATCAGAAAAAATTTTTTTACTGTAAGGGTGACGGAGCCCTGGAACAGGCTGCCCAGGGGGGTTGTGGAGTCTCCTTCACTGGAGACATTCAAAACCCCCCTGGACACGTTCCTAGGGGATGTACTCTAGGGGGCCCTGCTCTGGCAGGGGGGGTTGGACTAGATGATCTTTTGAGGTCCCTTCCAACCCCTAGGATTCTATGATTCTATGATTCTATGAAAGAGCTGGATTCATAACATCTTCCAGAATAGCACTGCAGTGCATGCTTATGTCTTTCTGGGAGATTCTTAGTTTAATATAAATTGTAAAGCCTATTTTTATCCTGTTTATAAATGGCTGCTGGCAAGGTTTTCTAGTCATTTATTTGCAGAGCAGGAAGAAATAGAAAGAAATTGTTATACTCTGATACCCTTTGCTGTCTGGAATGGCTTTAACAGGACGTGAATGTGAGCTGTGGGTGTGTAACCTGGTGAAGCTCAGCTGAAGGTGTTTTTCTGTAGATATATCCATGATCTATGGTGAGATGGCAGTGGAGGGTTTGGGATTTTTTCTCAGATCAAGAAGATCCTTTTGTGGCTATATATGTAAATACAAGGTAATAGAGTAATTTTGTTTTAGGGGATGTGGTAAGCTCATAAACCTTATGACCAAGAGATGTGGGAAGCAGTTCATTTTCTCTCTCATATAAAGCAAAAGGTTCATAAGGGCTGGAATAGCAGGTGTTTATTATAGGTAGAAATAACCAGTGGTGGAAGAGCCCTGGGAGGAGCATTGTTTCTGACAGTGCTGTCTTGGTGTGTGTAGAAAATTGCACTCTTCAGGGTTGTGTTCCATCCAGGTTTAGAAAACTGAAATGCTGGGGCTGTCACCGAGTGCTTTTACAGCTCTGGTTTTCAGTTGCCCTTTGCTTTTGTTGCTCACATTATGCATCTCCCCAAACTTGAGTCAGCTCTGCTGATTAGCTCATCAAATGTGTGAACTCCTCAGCACCAGACTTTGATCTTTGCTGTGTTAGAGATTTAAATGATGAAGCAAGTCTGTGATTTTCTGTTGAGGAGTCAGAACTACAAAAGCACAAATTTAAAGAGCCCAGGAGGTTCCTTAGCAGTCTATTTATGATACTTTATTTTGCAATATGCTCCACTTAAATCTCTCTCCTCCTCTAAATAACCATCCTCCAGCCTTCCAGCCAAAGAAAAAAAAATAAAAAAATAAAAAAAATATGTTCTTTGTTTGCTCAGGCTGCTGGAGTATATGCAGAGAAAGAAAAACTGGAGCATCAACTTGAACTTTTTTTTCTCATCTGGCTGCCAGAGGAGTTCCAAGGGAGCAGCTCCCTGCTTTCCCAGCTAGTTAGGGGATAATAGGGCTGGTTGCACAGAAAGCTCTGATTCAAGCCGTGGTGAAAAGGTTAATTTGACTTTATTGATGTTCTGAATTTTATATTTGAGGGTGAGAAAAGGGATGAGTTTTGTATTTGTAAGGTCATCTATTTGTAAGGTGACCTATTTGTAAGGTCACTTTTTAGAATTTGCAGTTTATGCAAGTGTGCTTTCAGGTGAAGGCTGGTTTTTTTTTCTCTTTTTCCTTTTTTTCCTTTTTTTCCTTTTTTTCCTTTTTTTCCTTTTTTTCCTTTTTTTCCTTTTTTTTTTTTTCCCTTTTTTCCCTTTTTTTCCTTTTTTTCCTTTTTTTTTCCTTTCTTTTCCTCTTTTTCCTCTTTTTCCTCTTTTTCCTCTTTTTCCTCTTTTTCCTCTTTTTTTCCCTCTTTTTCCTCTTTTTCCTCTTTTTCCTCTCTTTTTCCTCTTTTTCCTCTTTTTCCTCTTTTTCCTCTTTTTCCTCTTTTTCCTCTTTTTCCTCTTTTTTTCCCTCTTTTTCCTCTTTTTCCTCTTTTTCCTCTCTTTTTCCTCTTTTTCCTCTTTTTCCTCTTTTTCCTCTTTTTCCTCTTTTTCCTCTTTTTTTCCTCTTTTTCCTCTTTTTCCTCTTTTTTTTTCCTCTTTTTCCTCTTTTTCCTCCTTTTCCTCTTTTTCCTTTTTTCTCAACTGAAACTTAAAATCACGAAGATCAACAGTTCAGAGTTGGGGAGTGGTTCTCAGTTTGTAATGAAAGATAATATTGAACTGTCTACAGGAGAAAAAAAACCAACCCAGGTCTGCATTTAAGGCTTTTTTTGGAGAAATTGTTAGCTGTAGTAAGTAATATTGATTTGGGTTTGGACATTCAATAGCTCAGAAAGAGTACTTTTCATCTAGTGTCTTGTTTTGCAGTTATACAATGAAAAACTGAGACTTCTTTCTCCCATTTTCATGCCTGGGTACATAAGCAATCCAACTAAGTGACATCCCTCCAACATCTTTGGGGCACCTGCAGTGGTGGTTGCAGATATTTCTCTGTAAAAGTTTCAAAGCAGGACATTTCTAAGTGGCCAGGGACTTGTTCCAGGTTAGGAATTTGGCCTTAAGATGCAACAAATTGGTACTGTTTGAAATGCTAAATACATTGTAAGAAAATATATTTAAACTAAAAACAAATAAGCAAAGCTAAAATTTCCTAACAGTTAAAATATTTTTTTTTTTAATTTGTAGATAATGAAAAAAAAAATCTCCTGCATTTTTACCTACATGAAATGAGTTTTATGATGTTAATATGATTTTTGCTTAAAAGACTGCTGGGAATGTGTGTACTTACTGGCTGCTACAGCAGGAAGATCAGGGAGGAAGAAATTCTTCAGGCTGAAATTGCAGGTGCCTTCCAGTAGAGCTGCATCCAAAGAAACTGAAGCATCCCAACAAGGTTCATAGGGCAGAGGAAGATTTTTTCCCTACTATTGCTCATGTGCCCGTTTCGTTGACATCAGTTTCCCCAAGAATCAGAACAGAATCCTCTCATGTCACCTCCACAGATCAGAGGGGAAAAAAATTTCTGAGGCAAATAACAATCCTTGGTTTGATTTTTGACAGGAACAAGCATGTTCTCTTTTTAAAAACAACACCAAAAAAAAAACCAACAAACCCTTAGGTGCTTGGGTATTCTGTGAAGATGGATTTCAAGTGCAATAAAACATTAAACCTGCAGAAGGAAGGCTTCTTGTGGAGCAGGGCTCACTGGAGAAATAAAACAGGCAGACGTGCACAGGAATACGTGTGCATGGATGCATTCACGTGGACCTTGATAGTTCATTTTATAGACCTGACAGTCAATGACATGTAGTAAATGTGACCTGAAACACTTGAAATAACTTTGTGATTTGGTGGTGTTCCATGTTCTAAAACTTGAAAGCGTTGCTTTGAAGAGATTTTGGAATAGAGATGATCTTGGCAGAGTGAAACCTCGGTGGCTTAGAGAAAATTGTGAAGCAAGTGTTAAGAGGAATTGCCTAAAGACAAATTTTCCATTCCTGGAAGAAGCTTGGAGAATATCAAGGTGCAGATGATTTGATATTTTGAGTTTTGATGCGGTTTGGTAGTTGTTGATGCTCAGCTGATGGAAGTGTGTGTATGTAACCTGAGGACCAGCTCAGGGGGAACTAATCAGTTTACAAAGCTTTCAGGGGAATTTGAGTGTCAGGAAAAGAGTAGTGCACAGACAGGCAGCTCCAGTGGTGGGTGAGCAGATGGGATCTTGGCTCTCCTTCCCTCCCACTGCCATGCCCTGCCAGACTTCATGGCACGAGGATCATTTCCCTCTGCTTTTTAGCACTGATGCACATAATTCCATAGCTAGCCCTCACCCACGGTGTCAAAGACCCACATGAAGAGCCTTTTCCTGTCAAAAATGGGTAATTGAAATCTGCTTTGACCAGTCATTAAGTGGAGACTTTCAGACAACGATGCTGTATGAGAGGCTCCAAATCTCCTGCATCATCTCCTTGCTCTTCCCCTTTCTGACCTGGGCCAGAAAACTGTTGCCCAGAAGTGATCAGCAATTGTGGGACTGAAAGGCAAGTTGAAATTTGGCCAGAAAATCTCCTGGCAGCTCAGGCCATGTGGTTTTTCTGCACGCAGCATTGGGTAAGAGCTGGGGAGAAGTTCAGAGGAAGCACTGGAGGAGCTGTGCCATGGATGGGCAGGTTAGTCAGGAGAGAAGGGGAAAGCAGCACCTTCAGGAGCACTCTTTGGTTTTAATTAGGTTTTTGTCCCCAAATCCCTTTGCCTGATGGTACCCTGCATGCAGCCAGCCACTTTAACTTTTTTTTTTTTAAGTCCCTGTATGCATAGAATGAGGCCATGGTTGCATGTCAGATCACAGAAGCAGCAGAGATAACCTGAAATCCTCCTAAGAGCAATATTTAACAGCAAACCAGTACCTGTTTTGTCCTAATCAGATACAGAAGTGTGGCTAATCCTCTCTCTTGAAAAGAAAACCCTGAGTGATCCTGGATCAGGGACCCTCTACCCATGGTTGTCCCTTGAAATTCAGGCTGGGGAAATAAATGGGAAACAAATAAAGTGCTAGATGAGATGGAGGTAGGTGAAAGAGGAATTAAAAAATAGCAGAAGGGACAGATTGAAGGTGTCAGTGCAGGCAAATGTGCAACACTACAGCATTCATCTGGTGCAGTGATGGAGCCATGGGGAATGGGAATGCACACAAAGCAAGGCTGGCAAGCAGCAGAAGCCTTTTTTACTATTAAGCCGATGAACCTTTAGGCTACTCCCTATTAGGGGCACACAATAAAACATTCTCAGCTGTTTCCAGAACACATTTTGTGCCAGTGACCACAGAGATATAGTGAAAGCATTGGCTGCACTTTATAGAGGCTTTTGGAAGTGTGAGGTGTTTGAAAAATATGTTGGAGAAATGCTTGAAAACACTTGGGGTCTGACCTCAGGCCAATCCTGTAATGTTGGGCTGCTTGCTTCTTTCCAGTATTGTTCATCTTTCTTTTTTCTTTCCACTTGGTCCCACACCAGTCCTGCAGTACAGAAAATCAAAATGCCATTGCTGACAAAGATGTTTGAAGAGGGAGTCTGTGCTGACAGGGAGCTGGGTGGCAGCCACCCTGTCAAGTGCCATCTAGTCTGTAACAGGAGATGATTATTGCAGTAAAATTTAGTGATATATTTTCTGAAGCTGAATGTATTTAGATGAAGGAGTCCAACTGAATAGCACTGCCTTGTTCCTTTGAAGTACTTCAGTAAAGTTAGGAATTATTTAATTGTCCTTGCAAGCCACTGTTACAAGCTTCTTTTCTTTCCCTTCCATCCCTAAAAGTCATGGCTGAGTTTTTAGCAAGGCTTCCATTATTATTTTTTTTTCTAGTGTTCTATACTCAATTATGTGACCAGCTGTGGTCTATTTCCATATCTTGTTCTATCTTTCTTCTAGCAGTTGTATTCCAAATTTACATTAAAGGGTTACCTCAATATTTTCAAAGGGAACAGCATCAGGTGGGTAAAGAATTTGGTGCCAGTTCATTGTTTGATGGTTTCAGCCCTTCCTTGCTGGCCTTGTGGTCCCTCAACAAACCCTGCAAATTGTTTTTGGGTTGGTTTTTTTGTTGTTGTTGTTCTGGTTGGGGTTTTTTGGCTGGAGGACCTTGTGATTCCTAAACAGGGACTGAGTACTGAGTATGTTGAAATGTTTGGAAATCCAGTGATGTAGAAATTGGAACTATTTGAGTGTTGCCACATGTTCCATGCAAGTAGCCACTTAGTTTCCTTTGGCCACAACCCTGCTCATTTAGGACTCTTATTCCTCATGAAAGATGAGCCCCTTGTCATCATACTGTCCATAAACTAAAAAATGTAGGGTGACAAATGTTCTTAGAGGACCCAAAAAGGACTTGTTTCAATATTTGGACCCGAGAATGACTGAACTGTTCCTGAGCACCCAGTAAAATAAATGGCTGTAATTTTTCAGTGGGGTTTTTATTTGTTTGTTTGTTTGTCTTGCAGAGTCAGCAATGTGTATTCAGCACTTAGCAATGGGAAGCAGTGGCTTAAGTGGTGGAGAGGTAATATTTGCTCTGAAATAAATAGCAGATTTCACATCTTTCTGTGGGCTAAGCTGGAGCTTATCACAAGCACAGCTTCCTATTTGTAACCAGGCAAAGAGTCAGTGACCCTGAGTAGCTCATACAACTTCTCCTACCTCAGAATTTAAGGATGCTCAAGATACTGTGGTCTATATCATCTATACATGTTCAGTGAACCTTTATGAACTATAGTTGAAGTATTTATTAAGGATGAAAGCAAAAAGGTCCTACAGGCATTAATTTAAAACACAGTAGAAATTAGCAAAGAATTACGTCTACTGCAAAAAAAGATTTTTAAGACCACACTATAAAATTCTATGGGGGGAATAAAATTAAGTGCTAAGTTCTGTACAATATGAAAACACTACATATAGAATGTAATAGAAAATTAAAAATTTTCTAATGTACTTTCAAATAAGGGAGAATTAAGTATCACGAGCCTGACTGGACCTTTAATCAATACAAAATTCAATTTGAAAGAGAATAAAAGGGGTAACAACTTTTCTACAAAGAGAAAATGATGGGATATCACAGTGCTGGGAGCAGATGCAGTTCTGGAGTGTTGCAGGAATGTTTCAGAAGTAGAAAATGACAGAGAAAAATGTCCTCTGGATGGTATTTGCACACGAGAAAAGAACCATTGTTAAAGTGCTCCAGTGTTTTATGGAGGGAATGAAGACATCAGTGATACAGAATGTAAAATAAGGAAAGGTCAGGCTCCAGGATTTGTAGTATCAAATAGACTTAATTTTTTTTTTAAATAGCCTCAATAATTTTTGCACTGTTCCTTTTTCAGTTGCAAAGAAGAATAACGGTTGGTTATTTTCTGAGGGCTACTCATTACAAACTTTATTTAGGTTCTCAATTAAATCTATGAGGTATTATTTTGTCTGTATTTATGTCAACCCCAGAAACTGAGTTATAAACAACACCCTAGATGCAGTTTTAGAGGAATTACATGTTTAGGGATCCTTACTGTGAAGATGCCAATCTCTCAAGTATTTGCCAACAGATGGGTTTGAATTTTTAGGAAATGATCAAAATCCTACTACTAGAAGTTTGGAAGACTTAATAATTTTAAGGGCATTTAGTACAAAAAGTATTTTTCAGATAGCCGACCTTTCCTAGTCCTTATAACTATAAATGCAATTAATGCTCAAATTTCTTTACATGTACAATGTCAAAAGCATGGTATAGCTGATTTGATGGTTTAAAAGGGACATACAGGAAAGGAAGAAATAAAAGGAAGGTAATACACAACTTCATAGGCAAGTGGGTCTTTGGAGAGATGGCTGTGCATGGCATTGTAGCACAGTCATACTGGTATTTTTCATACTGATATTTTTCATGTTCTATTTTGCTGTTTGGCTTCATCATGACTGTGGCAGGTGAGAGGTGTTTGAGTCCAAGATCTCCCAAATCACTTGATCCCATGTGAAAAACTGATTTTTAAGCACGATGTTTATATGACAAAGGTTTACTAACAAAAGGGCTCTCAAATGCCCTTGTGCCATTAACCATATCTTAATAATATCTCTCAGTAGTCTCACATCATATTAAAGCCAGATAAATAATTTCTTCCTCCACCCTGTCCTTCTCCTGTATCAGAAATGTGATTGCTGGGTTACCTGCAACACATTTTTCTTGGAAAATGAAAGCAGCAGCATTCAGTGACCAGCATTTCAAATGGAGCTGGTAGCATGGTTTCAAGTAGTTCTTTTAGATTTAAAACAAACTCTGATCAAAATACAGGGGTTTAACATTTAGGCCGTGACTAAGAAGTAGAAAACAGCAAAAGGAAAAAAAAAATCTTATTGTTTAGGCTGTGCATGTAGCTGGAAATATTTTATACAGCTATGGCCAGGCAACACGTAAATATTCAGTCTGCCCATTTGACTAATTAGGAGATATCTGAGCTTTCTACTGGCAAAGTGCCTTCAAATGAAAGCAGCAGAGCAAAGAAATATTCCTTATTGACTTGTAGTGTTTTATATTTTTACCTTTCTACTGTACTGCTGCAGAGATGAGAAGTCTGTGGGCTCAGACACCAATCTGCTTGAGCTTCCTGATCTTGTCTCTAGTTCTAATAACATTAGAATAGATGGTCTAAAACTTTGTCACTCTCTCTCTATTTAAAATTAAACAATAAAAAGTGGGCAGAATATCTGTACTTCAGAGCTGTAGCCTTTGGCAAGAGCAGTGTATGCTGCTGGAAATTCTCTTTGATATTGGGTCTCTTATGTGACAGCAGTGTTGAAATGAAAGAGTATTAGTGCAGAGAATTCAGGCATGAATAACATGCCAGCCTAGTGATGTTTAGATATGGAAAGATGGCTGCAGCCTTGAAACTAAGGTGTTGGGTTTGTTTTCCTTTCTCCTTCCTGGAAGAGAGGGAAAAATACCTTTGAATGATGCTCAATTACAGCAAGTAACTTGGTTGTTCACACAACCTTCATTGTCTTTTCTTTTTCCTTTCTCTATGAATAAATTGCTAGAGGAAAATGTGGTTGGAGGAGATGGTTTTAGATGCCTTTGAAGATGTAAAAACAGCAAATGGAACCTACAGTGGCATAAACATCAAAGATGAGCCCAAGGAAAATCAAAGGATTTTGAGTATAGCAACTTGCCCATAAATTGAAATGCTTCAGCTGCTCTATGTGTGCTCAATACTGGGCACTTTCCTATTGATTCTGATGCCACCCAAACATAAAAGGATGTGCAGCACTAAAATTGGTTTTCTGCAGAATTTTAAATCTCAATTCTAAACCAATAGTTTTTCCAAACTATGCCAAACTTTCTTCCCTAAATACCCCATTTTTAAAAGTTTAGGAAGCAGCCAGCAACACTCAAAACTCACTCAAAACTGAGAAGAAATCAGCTGCTGTCATCCCAGAACAAGTAGTGGGTACTGCTAGCAACTTTTGACTCTAATATCAGATTAGGGAGTTGAATTATTATTGGTCTTAGTGCCACAATTTTTTGTTATCAAGTGTTAAAGATCAATGTACTGAGTGTGACAGATAATTAAATAGGTATTAAATGCAAAGTAGGAGTACTAATTACTTGACTGTTTCTTCTGCGTTCCAACATCCTGTTAACAGGTGGGAGGAGGAGATGTTTGCATGGCTGTGCTGAGAGGAGAGGAGGAAGGAGAATTATTTTACCAGGACTGGGACCTGGATGTCATGGGCAGTGTTGCCAATAGCCCTGCTGCCTCCTGCATCCCAGTTTTGTCTCCCTGCTGCTCCTGTATGAGGGCAGTTGAGGATTTAATGCAAATAAGACTTGCACTTTATATTGTTTTGTATTATTCTGGATAAGAATTCAGACTGAAAAGAAGCAACTGAGCTCTGTGAGTCTGACCTGATATTGGCCACTACTGTAATCTCTCCAAAATGGGACCTCTTCAGTTTGGGGACAGTGATGTTGTAGGAGCAGGTGCAAGATCCTTCTCACTGTAATGCAGGGAGTGAATTCCCTGGTATCAGACCTGAGGTGTTAAAGCTGCAAGTGTTTGTTTCTACACAGAAGAACAAAATTTTGACACAATTTTATGACATCTCTCTTTGGTTGTGTTCAAAACTGCTGGGTATGTGCAGAGGTTTTTTTGGTGGGTTATTGGTTTGGTCTTGTTTTTTTCCTAATTTTGTGAGATACGGGTGTTTTCTGCAATAACCACTTATTGCTATTTGTTGCTTATAACACTGGTTTTATTTTGATCTGATTCTGTTACCTAAGCAGAGCAGAAAAACTAATTTGTTGGTTAAACTCAGTTCCTGAAAGTTTTAAACCATTTGTGATCTGTTAGAGAACAGGAGGAAGTCTCAAAATGCTCAGTCAGGAGAGCTGCCAAGGGAACCAATATTCTGATTATTCATTGAATTGTAGTCCTGCTGTCTGTGGCTGAATGAGACTTTCATCATTAGGGGAAAAACATCTCCAAAGCCCTTCAGTAAATCCTAAATGCATATAGATTTGATAAAGGATCTGATGTCTTGATGTAGATCAGCAAATCCTCTCCATTTCAGGCACTGCTTGGAGAAATGATGAGCTGGAGGCCACAGGGACCTTTTACATCCAGGAGTGCTGCTTCTGGGCTGAGGTTCAGGAGCTGTAGCTTCTGCATTATGTTTGTTCCTCTGCTGGAGGTGCAGAGGGGGATTTGAACTGCACCTTCTCCTGGAAAATAAAGCTCTTCAGTACTGGTACTACCAGTGTAAGGAAACAGATTTTCTTCTCAGGGTATAACATCATTTTACGTGTTGCTAAACAAGAGCAACTCTTCTGTATTGGATAGCAACTGCATAGGCTGTAGTTTTTAACTGTGCCTTGAGTGTTTTGGGGCCAGGGGAGAGAACAAAATGACACATTTCTAGATGAAAAACCTTTGTTTTGGAACCATGATCAGAGCATCCTGAGGGGCTCTTGTTTTGATGTCTATGTCTGCTGTGGCCATGCTGCACACCAGTGCTCACCATCCTGGGCTGCTGCACCACAGACTGCTTTGGGCATCTGTACCTGGAGACCTGGATGTCTGTTTGTCTGGATAACTGTTTGTCTGGGAAGTCCTACTGAACCCCTGCCTTGCACTGAAGAGAATCTCACCCCAAAGCAATACATCTGAAAGCTGTATACTGCTCAAGTTGCTGTGCCTCCAGCACCACATAGGCAGTGTCAGGGGAAGTTGTTGATGTTAAACTGATAAATGACTGAAAAGAAGAACAGGAACAGCTTTGACAACTTGACAGTAAAATACCAGTTTAATAGCTGTACCCTGTAAAGCTGTGCTGCTGGCTCCAGCCCTGCCAACTTTGCCTGCAGAAGCAATGCCAGTGTGATCCACTCGTTTTATTTCTTCTATAAATGAGAAAATTCCTCTTATGTCTCCCCACACACGACTTGCCTGGAATCTGCTCAATCCATTTAACACCTCTCCTTTGGCATTAATGGAGTTAGGAAGGTGTGATAAATGGAAGGCATTGTTTGGTTCCTTTCTGCTCTTGCAATCACCCAAGACTTGCCCACTGCTTGAGTCCCTTTGTTGGGCATTCATGCGAATGCTAAAAACTTGTTAGCTGCTTGATCTAGTTACCTTTCTCACTGCCTGAATTGAAAACCTTATTTTCTTTTCCCTGACTCACCCCAAAAGCTTTTCTCTTGTCCTCTGAGGCTTTTATTGCTTTCAGAGGCTTCGAAGTAATATCCTTGGCCACGAGGTCAAAAGTATGTGGGAGTATTTACAAGTAATTGGTTTGGGAGAAGGAGGAAAGATACCATGAGAATGGTTCCTTCTGCCAAGCTAGATTAATTGGAAATGTCTTTCCAAATGAGCTGCTACATGTTTGGTGCATTGCTGTAGGTCCCTCTGCTGCCCAGGCTCCACTTGTTCTGTTTTAACAAGTTTTCTGGCACTTTTCTGAGAGGTACAGAGAAATGTTCTTCTTCCAGCTGATGTTCATTTCAGCAGGTTCTTCTTTACATGAACAAACCACACACCATTACCTGCTGGTTTGAAGCTGTTCTGCTGTAGGTAGCTCAAGGCAGAGCACCAGACTTAAGGGGTGCTGTCTACAAAGGGCATCTCCAAACAGCTTCAGTGGTGGAGAGGTTCCATATGGCTTCTATCCAAGAATTTCTGTAATCCTACTATGGTGGGGAGCAGGAATTCCATAGCATCAAACTTCACACAGTGTTCAGAACTTACTGTGGTTTCTATGGCTGTAACTCTTTGTGTGCAGCAAGTCCCTTTGGTTTGGTTTTTCATGGCCTGCTTTTAATCTGTCCTCTTAAACCTGCTTTGAAGCAGAGATTGTCTCACTAAAACTAGAAAGGGAGATGAGGTCACTTTGAAACATCTTTAGTTTTTGAGGAATAAGGTGTTGTACTCCAGTTTTCTAACATGTTGTGTTTTTCCCTAGAATAACTGTAAATGGATAACAAATCTGAGGAAATCTATATTTGACATTATGAAATATTTGATTTTGACAGTTGTTTATTAAAGACAGAAGTGCAATTTGAAACTACCTGGACTGCTCAGACTGGATAAGGAGATGTATCATTGTTCCAAGGAGATTACTACATTGCTGAACCAGTGTTGTATGCCATTTTTTTTTCACTCCCTGTGGGATAGGAAGATGATGCAATTATGTAGGTGTATAAACTGAACTTAGGAAAAATCACCTCACTCTTATACAGTGCTTTACCAGGAAAAAACCAACAAAAAAATATGCGGTGTTTTGTTCTGGTGTGAAAAATAAGACATAGAAGTGAGGGTTCTTGAAAGAAGAGAGCTTTGAGCCATGGTGGTGGGCTTGCACCTGGATGCAAAAGAGAAACCAAGCTAAAATTTGTCTCTAGCCCTCCCAGGAGTGAAGGATTAATGTTAGGAAGTTAACATCGTGCCTCAGGTGTTACTTTAATGAAGGTTTCTCTGCAGTGGTTTTGTCCTACAGGAGTGGCACTTTGCTTTCTCACTTTTTATTTTATCCACTCGTAGTGGCTCTGCTGAGTGGTCCCTGGCATTCTGGGTGTAAGTCAGCTCTCAGAGCTAAATCACAGTGAAGGAGAAGGAGCTTCTGACTCTGCCCTTCAGACAAAGGGATCTGAGTATCCCCGAGTATCCCCCTGGGAGCTGGGATAGCAGGAGGTGACCAGGAGACCACACAGTGCCCAAGCTGTGCTGGAACTGAAACTGTGACACTGTTAGGCAGTGATGATTTAATTATGAATGGCATGATGGATTGGTATGATTCTAAAAAGCTCTTGGTAGCTGTTAGCTTAAGTTGTTCATACAACATGAACACTGGGACTAAAAGGTAGCATTAAGTGCTAAGGAAGCATTGACATTTTTTAATGGCATACATCCCTAAACTCCTAATAACAGCCATTCTAATCTAACTTTACAAGCATTCAGAGCCTCCAAGTGTTATGGTTGATTAAGGTTTCTCTACAGCTTCGTGTACAAGGGTGTATTCTGCATTTCTGTGCCTATAGGGATGGGAAAAGTTGATGACAGATTTCATAAACGTTAAACTGGAATTAGAAACTTCCATACTGCAATTTTCTGCCTCATGGCTTGACAGGCTTGGAGGGTATCTGTTCATTTAAGACAAAAAATAAACCAAAACAGCTTTATTGTTGCCTGTTGTTTGTGGTATACTCAGCAGTCTGGACAGGAGATGGCTTTATGTTAGGTAGCAGCTGGGCTGCTTCTGGAGTAGCAAAAAAATAGCAGGACTCAGGAGAAACTTTTTTTTCTTTTTTGAATACATGTGTTTTCTGTCTGACCTAGAGGAGGGATGTATTGGCAGGTTGTTCTTCAATGCCCTGAAACAGCCTTTTACAAACAAAAACTTTTATTATCTGTATGAAAAGTGCCTATCCCTATGAACGCTGACAACAAGACTAAATCTAATTCAGGTACTTCTTGGGGAAAATACACAGTTCATTCAAGTGCTGTTTCAAAGAATACCCACTGGGTTAAAACCAACAGATCACACGACCTGAAGCAATACAAGGATTACATGTATAATTGCTGAAAGATCAAACTCACTGTCCTACATGGCAAAGTAAATCATCTAAGCTGTTCAAAGAGTTCCTTTTTTATCCCCTGTGCTGACTGCAAAGCTTTGAAGAAAAATCTCTTTTAAAAAAGTGGTTCCCAAGATTACATTTGTTTCACTGGTGTGTGTTAAAAAAGGTGGGTATTGTCTGCTTGGGGAAGAGAAGGGGTAGAGTCAGGAAGGAGGCTGCTTTTTCACATGCAAAACTCCTATGCAATTCAAAGGGTGCCATAGTCAAACCTCATGTCTCAAAGGTTTTTAGCTCACCTTTTTTATCCAATTAAAAAATGTTGTCTGTTGTCCTAGCAGCAGCTCTGTCTCACAGCTACTAGGGATCTGCAGGCTTGATTATTCTGTCCTCTGCCAAGGTTTTCATAGCTCTGGTCTATGAAGCTGCTGAGCAGTTTCCCTTAATTTAATTATTTCTTGGATTTAATGAGACTTTAACGAGACTTTAACAAGGTTTCAACTGAAGAGCCAAATCCAGTTTAGGATACTGCAAAGTTAGACATGGAAAGCAACAGAAAGAGCCCAAAGGAAATCCATGAGAACAGCCAGGGATTTGGAAGGCAAGATTTAATCAGTAGAAACTGTTTGTCTGGCTAACAGCATATGAAAGATGTGAGATTCTTCAAAAGCCTCAAAAGAAGAGAATAATCTCTTCCATGTCTCTGTCATGGGTTGATTAAGGTTTCTCTACAGTTTCGTGTACAAGGGTATATTCTGCATTTCTGTGCCTATAGGGATGGGAAAAGTTGATGACAGATATGATGCAGCAAGAAAGTTTTAGTTTAGTCTTTAATAAAAACTTTTTAATATTAGCACTACTGAAGCCTTGGACTGTGTGAGAAGGCTGTAGAGATGTCACATCAATGAGGATCAATTTAGCAAGCCACCTGTCAGGACTGACATGGAGAAAGATAATTATGGTTTATACAATATTTCAAGATTCTTTCCCATCCTGTTTGCCCGTGTGTTTTCTCACACTGTGCCTTAAAGGTTGCTTGCTGATGAACTGAAATGGTGAAACTTCTGCCAGGTTGGTAGTTTTATAGATATTGATAAAGCCTGGGATGGGAGCACTTGGGATGGGGCTCACCTCTTTGGGGCTGGTGTACAGACCCACATCTTCCCTAGGAGGATCACAATTTGATAAATTACCTTCTTCAGCATGACCAAGATGAGTGCAGTAGGGTAGGCACTTAAAGGAAGGGATTTCTTTCTTGCACACAAAAGATCATTCCATATCAGTTGCCTTCACAGAAAAGCTGGGTGAGAAAGGCCCTGCAATATAACCCAATATTAATGCATGAAAGCCAAAGCTTGTTATAATTTCTGCTTCAAGGTCCATTTGGCAAAATTAAAAGGTATCTTTCAAAATATAATCCAATATTATGCCAGAACAAAACAACAAAAAAAATTTATATTCTTAGGTAAGCGAACTTTTTTGGTAATAATACTTAGAGATGTGTGTGCTTATAATTAAATGCCTAATTAACTATGAGCATCTCACCTTGATAATTAAGCAATAAAGACACATCAAGCAATGCATTGCTGAGTGATTATAACCTGCCTGGGGTGGTACTGTAAGGTATGAGGGCAAAGATTAAGTGGCTTCAACCACCTGAGAAATTTGTTACTACCTAGACATTTGCTACCAGGCAAGTTTTGTTGCTATTGAGAACCAGGTTTGTCTGTAAACCCAAGGAAAACAGGGCCTTTTATTGGCAATTTTACATGATGTGGCTGAAAGCTTCAGGGTTCTTGTAACAGTAGGTGTATCGAGAGCTATCAGAGGATCATTTCAGGCTTTATAGCACTAATTAAGGAAGACATTCTAAAGGGACAATACTGACTTTAAGGGTCTCAGGTGGCTGTAGAATACAGTCTTAGAACAATACAGAAAATGCTACTGATTTTTTCTCCTCGTCATCTTGTTCCTCTTAATCACTTCTTGGACTTCCCTTCACATTTTATCAAACCCCAAAGCATTATGTATTTATTCCACCTAATTGTAATGTGTATTTCCCTTATATATATTAACAAAATGTAGGTGAAAGCATATGCATCTTGTATGCAATTGTTATGGTAACTCTGTAAGAATTCTCTTAATGTTTTCTGAGTCACTGGAGAGCTCCTGTGACTTCACTGAGCTCTGTACCCGTGTTAGTGCATTAACCTTAACTGGATTCTCTGGGTACCACTTGGAGATAAACATTAGGCAATAAAGCATGCTGTGGTTGGTATTAAGCAGAGAAAAGTGCTGAATGTTTAATAGCTTTGTGATTCTGTGTGTTCACTTCATAAAACAACTAACAGCAGAGTCTTGCATCCAGCTTCCACCAGAGCTGTAATGTTAATGGAGTCAGGCTGGATTTACAGGCATGGAGGACACCTGAAAAAAATTTAAGTGTATTCTGACATATCAGACCATTATACTTCTTTTTTCCCCCCCCTTTTGAGTCATTCAAGATTTATGTCCTTAATTTCCTTCTACCCCCTCTCTAAAATTTTGCTTTCTGATGACTCCAATGGAAATTAGTCCTCAAGTAGCATAAATACCCCTGTACAATTTTGTGTGAGCAGGGGTTTGATGAGAGCTGGAGAGAAGATAGTTTTGCCTGTCAGCCAAGATGTGATGCATGTCTGTTTATTTTTGATTGGATGAAATGTAATTGCTCTTCCAGTTGACATTGATATATGGTGGTGACTGTGGTGTGTTCTGGTTGCTTCAGGAATGACATGTACCATGTGCTGGGTTTTGACTGCTAAACATTGGAAAAAAAATAGATTATTAACCTCTTGCAATGGCACGAGAATTAGACATGATAAAAATGGGAGTAAAGCAAGGTCTTGTGTTTCTTAGTGTCCAGTGAGGATGAATTTCCATGAAGTTCTTGGTAAGATCAACAGAAAACAAACTCAGTTCAGGCTTCCAGGGTAGGACACACACTTATTTTCAATGCCAAGTATTAGAGAAAGAAATGCAGCTAAGATATGATGCACAATATCACAAGAACTTCTGAGTTGAATCCAATTTATCCCAAATCCTCTATTTCACCTTAATTTTTAATGCAGAACTGGCACATCTCAGCACAGATGTAATTGCTGTTTCAGAATTCAGACTGAAATTTGGGCTGCACTAAATGTGTTTGGTTACATTTTGGCCCAAGTTCTGCTTCATTTGAATGAACAAATTTTGGAAAGGTTTTTGGGCAAGTGATTGAAAGGGAGAGATTAGAATTTCCTTGTCATTTCCAACAAGCAGTTATCTTCCAAGGTTTCCTCCCTCTTTCTGCCTGCAGTGTTTGAAGCATTTTGCCTTTTCTCTTGTGGCTCTCAAAGTGTTCTGCCTAGAACTCATCTCACCCTGCTCTGTTTGGTTTCTAAATTTATTTCCTAAGGATTTATTTGCGACATTTTTCCATGCTTACTCACATTCCTAAAATAATGCCTAAATTTGTAGACTAAAATTTGTCTCCAAGTACTTTATTTCAGAGATTTTTGTGAGAATGAGTTCAGAATGATGGCAAAACCAGTCTTGAGAATGCCCATTTCCTGAGAAGAGCAGCTTACCTGTTAATGTGCTTTTTTTTTTTACAGAAATCTTTCTTACACAGGCATCTCCCCTATGCAAAAATTTCCTGAAAGACAGGGAAAAAGCTGCTTGATAAGAGTAGAGTCTTGCATGGTTCCTTTGACTGCATTTAGATTATTTTCTGGCTTTCCTAAGTGAGCTGATTTCATTTACATTCATCTTTGCAAGGAGAATATTTAAGGAGTGCTGAGGTTCCTGACATAACAAAAGTGTTGGTAATCAACAAGAGTACTTTTTACCTTATATTTTTTGTTCTTGTCCGTGTTGTGCCACTTGCATTTAAATTGTTTTTTCTCATTTGCTCACATAAAACTTCAGATGCAACTTCTGGATATTTGAGTCTTATGAGTTTGGAGGCTCACCTCATGTTCTGGTTCAAAGCATGAGAGGAGGAGTGGAGAAACCAGATTCCTGATCATGGTACAATAATCAGTCATTATCTTCAAGATGCTGGAAAAAAAATGAAGAATTTGAAATAATAGCACTGAAAATGTTCAGAGAAATAGATATATTGTGGGCTGTAAAGAGGTAATTAGACATACAACTTGTCTCTCTATTGGGCAACATCTGGGTAGAAAGTTAAAAAAAAAAGTAATATAAAATTTTAGGCATTTGTAAACACTTAAGGAAAAGGAGAATGTAGGATGATATCAAGAATATGTCTATGAATAGCTGAATGGAAATTAAGAAAGAAAAAAGCAAACTAATTCTATTAAACTTCAGTCTTGGGAAATGTATTAGAATTAGTGGCCTCTTTGCCTGGGGCATTTCAGCTTAGAATGGAAATTGCAGTGCCAGATCATTTCCTACAGTATGCCTTGCAAAGGCAGAGGAGATTAGCTTAATGATATGTGGTCCTGAGGCATTTCCAAGTTAAACTTCTTTGTTCATGTAAACATAAAGCTTTGGAAAGCTTTATTTCTGTTTTCTCTTACATATTTAGCTATTTGTTCAAGTCCAAGATCCAGTAGCAATATGAGTATTACTTCTACGAGAAGGATGCCACATCAAAACATGTTCCTTTAGGAGTAGTGGTTGTGCTTGTGTCCTCTTACATGGAAACCTAACAGATGTGACATGAATGATAGGTCCTTGCTCATTGTTGAGGTGTTCCACACACTTGTGAACTTGTGCAAAAGTTTGCAACTGCTAAACTTGTGCAGTTTACAGCAGCTTTTAAGTGGAAAGGCTTTAGGTAACAGGTGGCAAAAAAAATGTCTAAGGAAAAGCTATATTTAAAAGTGCATTTGTTGTAACATGTGGCTTGGGGACTTCCTGTCTTGATGTGATTGATCTCATTGGTGCCTTTTCCAAGAATTTCCATCTTTAGCCTTACCCCTTCTGGTACTATCTATGCTATTGATTTCACATTGCAGGTCAGTCCTATAGATGAGTAGCTACTAATTCTAAAATGTCCTTTCAGTCCCAGATCTCCTGAAACTTCTAGTGAGCAAGTCTGGGTGCCTCTGGCTTCTCTGCAACAGAGAAATACCCAAGACATTGCCCAGGGATCATTGTAAAGACCCCGTGCCCCATTGCCAGCAAACCCTTCCTTATACTTCTGCTTGTCTGTACTCTTTAAGGTCTTTTTGATGAAATAATTTTGAGTGTGTTACTTCCTAACCCTGAGGTTTTATGTCCTTGGGTCAGGTTTCAGATGTAATGAACATGGTACTGCCTTCATAGTCCACATCTGGGCTAAAGTTCTGTATAACCTTGGGAGAAAACAAGAACTTTAGACCTATTTCTTGATTAGTTGCTCTGCATTTCAGCACACAGCTCTTTTAGGTTGTTCAGTCTGTCACATAAGGGGAGTCCAAGTTCCTATGATTTGAATGCAAGGTAAGTTGTGCAAATAGAAATCAACGTGCTCAGCTTGCATTCAAATTCTCTATTCAGTGCTGTATTACAAATGGAATACAAGCAAACCAATGCATTCCTTTTTTGTAAAGCAAAGTTTTTAGTGCCTTTGTAACACTACCTGCCATAGCAGGGCAACTACACTGCAACCCACCCACCCCTGAGCCCTCCTTTTGTGAGCCTAAGCAGGTAATTGAAAAAGCCACAAGTACATTGAAGAGCCACCTGTTTCCTCTTAGGATTATAGAAGGGTGTAAATAGCTCACTTCAGAAAATCTTAAGAATGCACACAAGTATTTGCTGATTCATGAACAATTTATCTCCAAGGTTACTTACCCCGGGCAGCATCATCCTGAACCAGGATGTGTAAAATATTTTGTAAGCAACATGGAAACCTCAGAAACTTGACAGTCAATCTCTGAGCCATTCTTTGGAGCCTGTCCTATGCTCCATGGCCAGCACAGACAGTTCCTCCCTCAAGTTTTCCTGCTCTTCTGTGTTGCATATGAAAATATCTCTAAAGATTGAAGATGCTGTAAGATTCTGAAGAGAAATCAGTGGGGGATGATGGAGCTGGAGACAATCAGCTTTAATTTCCTCTTGAGTGGGCTGAAACCAAATGGATGTCCCCTGAACAAGGGGCAAAGTTTGTTTTCAATGTCAGCAGTTAAAAACTTGGAGAAGAGCTATTTTGAAAGGAGGAGTTTGTCTGAAGACTATTTTATGTACCAGGTCTCTGTTAAAGGGAAAACTTCCCTTTTGAAAAATGGGACCATTATACTTCTTGAGTAACACTTCTGGGAAGTCTTTTAAAAAGCTTTCCATTGTATTATAACCATCTGAAATTTGAAATAGGCCAATCCAAACACAACATCTATGATTATCAGCTGACAAAAGCTTTGTCTGCTATAGACATAATAACATCCAAGTAAGAAGTTCAGATCTTCCAATTAAAAATGATGAAAGCAAGCTAAACAGCAGTTTGAGAAAAATTCAGAGGCAACATAAAACAATATGGAGATGCTAAGTGAAGAGACTGCTGATGTACAAAAAAAAAAAATAAAAAGGAATGTTCCACCTTGTCCTAATCTCAGAATTCAGTATCAAATAGGTGGCATTGCTGGTACAGTCCCATAGCACAAGGTAAAGATGAGCTGAACATGTCTGGTGATGGTAATCAGGGTCAGAACACTTGTCACCCAGACTTGTCACCAAGTCCATAGCCATGAGGCAGGTCTGAGGTCAAACCAGAAATTCCAGATTGCAGGAAGAGTTGGGTCCAGATCAGCTGAACCCAACCAGAGCATTGGCAGGAATGAAGCAGCAGCACCTCCACTTCCTATGCAGAATTTAATCCATAAAAATAGCCCTGGGAGGACTGACACCCAACAGAGAGAAGCTCCAAATGCAGAGTCTGTTCATGTTTGTGGTTCTTGTCAACACTGAGGGCTGCTGCTGCCTTTCAGCAGCTTGCCATGCTTATCAAAGAAAGCTCCTTTTATTTCCATCTGATTACTGTTGCAGTTTTGGATTAGGAAAAGAAGTTGAGATAAAAGCAGACCATCACTGGTGAATGAGAGGGTTTTTTGCTCTCTGGTTGTCTGTAGACAGATCTCTGTGAGCATTGATACTCAAGTGACAAAGTCAATACTTGGGCAGACTTTTTCTGTCATTACATGCTCCCAAACACAGTTTTTTGTGGCACAAGTTTTTTCTCAGTGGTGGCTCCTTTATAAGGGTCACTTCATTCCTGCTGTTGCTGTGTAACAACCAATTTTAGTGACATTCATGAGGTGACCCCAGACCCTGCATGGTTAAAATCAAAGTTATTCCAGCAGATGAGGCTGAATCCTCAGCTCTTGTGTGGTTCAAGGCCTGGAAGGGGAGAAGATCCCTGGAAATAAGCAGTGTATGTTCCTCCTGCTTCTGATCCAACAGCAGGATTTTCCCAAACTGTCTGACCTTTTACAAGATGAAACAGAAATATCAAGTTACAGCAGTCTTGGTGTCAGGGTAACCTGAAGCTTCCAGGCATGAAGAAGAATGTCTCTAATACAGTGATTACAATATTTATTGTATCAAAAGGCCAAGACTTTTTTCCTGTTCAGCCTGGGAGATCTTTTCTCCTACTGGATATAGGTAGAAACTGAAATCTGAGGCCCTTTGAATGTCCCCTTTTTGCATCTCATGTTCACTTATAGCTACTGATAGGTAGCAGACTTAAGATACTTTAATCTTTTCCAGTATTCTGTTTAAAAGTTCTACAGAGGAAAAAAAGGGACCAAAAAAATCCAACAAAAAAACAACAAAGAAAACAAAGAGCAAGAGGATTTTTTGCCCTTGCTTCCTATTCCAAGAGTGAAATTTGTTATTCAGAGCATCAGCTTTGACCATGCAACCTCCATGAATGTCTCCTGAAGTACATGACTATAAAACTAAGTGTGTTCTTTTTTAGCTGTTTTGAGGCATTAGGCACAAAACTAGGAGGGGAAAAGGCAGTTGCAGATACTTTATGTATGCTATTTTATGTATGTATGTATGTTAGATTTTAATTAGCTCTATTCATAGCAAAGCCATCAAGTTTCTTAGTTCCTTTTGCAATGGATGCATTGTATTGTAGGCAAAAATCCCCAGGCCTACCTTCCTCAGAGAACTATTACAGCCTGAGCCCAATTGAAGCAGCTATTTTCTTAGGAAAATTGTTATTAACAAATGGAGGTAGTCTTGATTTGTTTTCTATCTGACTTCTGTGGATCTTTGTGTATTTCTAATGATCAGTTATGTCAGAAGATCCACACTCTTCTTGAAGCAGAGCTCAGCTGCTGAGCAGTGCATTTGATCTGCCTCCCCATCAAGTCATTCATTATTGATGTATTTAGGTTTGGAACTAACTCCTCATCCCTTTCAAGCTTAATCCAGGCTACACAGTTCCTTCTCCTTCCCAGCTTCTAAGATGATGACAAATGCCCAGGAGTTGTCAGCAAGAACAACCTCCCAGAGGGCTCTGAGCAGTAGGATTCAAGCTCTGCTTCTCATACTCCCCTTTCCTGATTAGCAGACCAGGATTAAGTGACAAGGTTGGCTTTTTATCCCACTGGAAATGCCAAAAATGTATTCTTATGCAAAGGCTGGTATTTCAACTGATGAGCTAAGTAAGACTGATTTGTGGTTATTTCTACCTGGGTATTAATTTCTGCTTATAATAGAAGAACCAGACATGTCCTGTCCACTGCAGCTGAATGCAGCTTTATTTCACTTCTCAAAGCCATCTCCTAGGAAGTTGGATTTGTCACATCTTGGGTAGGAGGATTATCTTCACAGGAATGTTAACCCTGTAGCTGAAAAATTCTGGTTCTTCTTTCTTCACATATGATTTTTTTTCCCCCTGCCTGATGCACTATTCCTTTACAGCATACTATGAGGTTTTTTCCCCCCTCTTTGATGCTGTTGCCTATTATTTGTGGAAATGTACTCAAGTTAGTTTTAAGCAAACTTTTGGAATCATAGCCCAGAAGAGAATGGCATTCAACAGGAGAAGACAGCCCCACATATAATGAATTTATTCAGTGGCATTTGCAGGGTATCTGGGGTTTCAGTGGCTGAGAATACACAACTCATGTGGTGAAGTTAGGATGGTGGCAGTGGGTGTATTTAAGAGGTGGCAAGCATGTTGCTTTGCAATTCCTGGAGTTGAAATCTTCCTCTAGGAAGGAACAGAAAGGCTTTTTAAGAAAGGTTCCTTCCAATCAGATGTGGGGATGCTTTGACAGTGCTGGACGCAATGTGAGAAAATTCTTCCTTGCTTGTAGTTTCTCCAAATTATCACCAGAGACTTTTGCAGTGTCAGGGCTTCTTTCCATGCCACTTTGCTTTAGATACAAATGGATTAAGCAATAACACTAATTGAAGTGTCTTATGCAGGGGCAGATAGAGGAGGATTTCACACAGAACAGCAATATTTCTTCTGGCTCATGCAGCACAATGACCTCTCCTGTACCCAGGGTTGGAAATCTGTCTTTTGGCACTAGGAAGTTCATAGTTAGGCTGAGAGTTAAAGGGACTGAGGCCTCTAGTGTTGATTTCTTGAAGGAATTTAACTAGGTAGTAGATCCTGCCCAGTGAAAAGGGTGATGCTTTGCTTTCTGTTCCCAAGCTGTTGCTCTGGGAGCTGTAGTGGGTGCTTTGCCTGGAAATGGCAACTTTATTCTATGTAGAGAATATTCTCTATTCTCATCAGCCACTCTGATGAGTTTATTCCAGTCAGCTGTGAGTTTTGGGGCAGTAATACTTTGGACAAAAAGTGAAATTACAGATTTGAACTGCTATAAGTTGGTATAGAAATCTCCTTATACTGCTCCCTTTATAATAACTTTCCTCTTGGTGTACTTCTGTAGCAGTTGCTATGGAATTTATAAAGGGATTAGTACTGTATGGGTAATCTATCACCTAGAAACAGTTCTCAGGATTTTTTTAGTCTCTTTCATTAACCCTTATGAGATCAGTTGGCTTCCTGTTAAATACACACTGCTGGAAATCATCTTTACCCCACCCAAGCAAGGTAGTCAGTCCAGTATATAAATGTAGTATATGACTAAGAAGCTTTCAGAAAGATGTCCAGCAAAACTGAAATGGTAGGACAGTGATTTTCTGATTTTTTTTTTTTTTTTTTTTGTTGTGAATATGATAAATATATATGATAAATATATGATGGAAGTGATTCCTAGGCTCTAATTTTCTTCAGCACTGACTGAATTTGCCATGCTGTATGGGTGAGTCAGACTGGCAAATAAGGATGCTCCAGAGCAGAATTTTTAATTGAAAAAATGAGGGTTTGCTTGTTTTTCATATGGATTCTTGTATATATTTGAAAATTTAACTGAGAAGGAGCCAAACATCAGAAATACAGATGCAAACTGTGCCTGTAGGTCGACTCCAGTTGGCACATAGCATCTTTGCTCCTTGTAGCTGATGGTGCCCAGCTAGTAAGCTGGTGTTTGGGCACCCTGTGCTACTTGTCCCTTCCTGAAAATGTCCCAGGCACTGTTTGTAGGGGAGATCACAAATTAAAATCCCAAACTTTGTTTTACTACAGGAAAAAAGAAATCCTCAAAATGTTCTACAGTGTTGTTTCTTAGATCTCCAAAAAAGCCTATTTACTTGCTTAAGTTATTGCATAAAGTTATTCTACATTTTGTTGTTTTCTGCTACTTCTCATCACATATTTTCTGAGTAAAATAATTCCCTTTGGCTGATTGATTCAGGAATTTGGCTGTCACATTTGAGGCATGACATTTGAAAATGCATACTAATGGACTTTAAATGTGTTGCTGTAAGTTTTAGTCATTTTTTTTTTTTGATGTTGAGGTAGAGCACTAATATCTCTTCGGGTAAAATCTATTGCCCCTAGAAACAATATTTTAAAGTTCAGTAATATTCATGACTACATTCTGCTTGTAATTGCATCACTAAAAGAAAACCAATGTCAATTACAGGCTGGCCTTGTCTGAAATAGCTTTGCAAAGACCTGATTTTTACAACAATCTGTTGCAAAAGACAGAAATAGTGCCAGAGGAAGATGAATAGCTCAAGTGCAGTAAAAATCCAGCTGCAATGATCTGGAACTCCAGTGCTCCATCTCTGCTGGGTCCCAAAGTGGCTTTTTGGGCCGGTCTGCAGCTCCCCCTGATGCTGCTGTGAATTCAGGGAGTCTTGCTCACATCTGTGCAGGCAAGCAGAGAGGCCACAAGAAGAGTGACCTGGTTGTGCTATAAATCAGGTAGTTTCTCTTACAGCTGAGGAAACAGATATTCATCAAAAATGCAAATTTGGCAGCCTAGGTATTTATTTAAACTCTCTATTTTACTGCCTGTCTGCCTTCAACAAAACTGCTGGTGGGTTTGTGGCTGCCAGTGAGGTCATTTGGTTGATGAGGTTTGAAAGTGAGGGTTGTGATCACCAAGGGGACTGTTTGCAAGTTGATCTATGGTCCTGGTGTTCTGCCACATCAACCCCAGGAAGCATTCTCTGAGTGCACTCTTCAGTAGGAAAAGATCCCACTGGAGTTTTAACTTTGGAATGTGTGGATTTTCATATCTGAGGAACTGAAGGGAGATTTGTGCTTGGTGAGCACACAGCAAGGCTCACTTTGTGCTGATGGAAAGGAGCACCAGACAACTCCTGTTCCATGTGGCTCTCAGAGGAGATCCTGATGGATCCACATGGGTCTCAGCAAGCTCCTGATTCCAGGAGCTGCACTGCTTTGCCATGTATGCAGCAAAAAATGACATAAGTTTCTGTCCCACAGTGAAAACAATGGGCTGGCAATGAAAAATATTTTTTTTTTTTTTTTTTTGCAAGCAGATCATGAGCTTTTAGGGAAGAATGAATGCAGACCAGCAAAATTACATTTTCATCATGTCTTCACCACCACCGTGCTTTAAATTCCTCAATGGTACTACAGGTTTGTAGTGGGGATTATATGCTGTGTTTGTTTTTATAAGTGGTGATAAATTACTAATCATATCAACAATTAGCAAGCAGCTCACCTGATAAAAGGAGATGCTCTCAGATAGCTTCTGCAGTCTGTCATTTCCTCAAGGACAAATAATGTGCTTCATAGGGAAGATGCTGACTTCAGAATAAGTAGAGGAAATGTAGATGAGAGATGTTTTGCTGATGGAGTTAGTGTCCACCATTGCTCTCAGAGGGCTTTCTTGAAAATCAGATCTGTAATGGATATTATCCAGGTTTGAAAGTAAAATTGAAACATGCGACTTTTTTATCTGCTTTTGATGTTACATTCAGCTGCTTTCATCTTCAAGGATAAAAGTAATTGAACAATAATCCCTAAGAGATTCAAATATACAAATCAATGAACTGTTCTCACAGGAGAGTTTATTTTGAGGAGCGTGCTGGCACCTAACACTTCCCCAGGCTGCTAGGGCTCTATTAGGTGGTCTTGTACTCTTTCTTTTAGAGAGCAATGCCTAGAACATACACAACAAATAGCACAGATACAGTCTTTAAAAACATCACAAAACAAGAAGAGCTTTTTACCTCCTTTGGTTGACATCCTAAGTCTCAATCAAGTGCTGAGAGTCAGCTACTGTCTATTTTTATTTTCTTTTGGCAAGTGTAATGAAAGCAAAGGGCCAGTGCTTCCATTAGACACAGTAATCACGTAGGCAGTTGTTAGGCAGGCTTCCTCTGGCTTTTGTTTCTTGCCTGTGAGGTGCAGAAGAATTTTGGGTCCTTTCTATTCCTTTTCCCTGCACTGATCTCAGATCTTACTATTCTTTTATCTCTTAGTGTTTTTGTTAACCATTTTGTATGCATTCTTTAACAAATACCATTATAGTCCCCCTCACCCTTGTGTGAGGTGTTGTGATAGGCACACAGAGAAAAGGAATCCAGGTTCCAGGTTCTCAAAGCCTAAATATGAACACAAGTTGAGCATCAGTCCCTGCTACACATCTTTGATGATGCAGGAAGTTTGCCTCAGAATATAGATTAATATCGAATACAGATTAATCCCCTTTCTGTAACCCAGACTGTAATGCAAAGACAAAATACCAGGAAGGGTTGGAGGTGGAGCAGGTGCTATGATCTGTTGCCTGAAATTTCCATGGGCCTGTCAAATTGTAGCATTTTGGTTGAGAATCCTAATGGTGAGCAAACCCCAGAGTGTTGAATGCTTTGGAAATTTTCAGCCATTTCCAGGAAGGAGACCTAGAGAGCTTAGGTTTTGCTCATGCTTATTCAATTTTTAAGCTTAAGCCTATGTCTTCTGTAGGAAGCATCTGATGTATATCTAAAGCTGTTTCCCTTGGCAGTATAGGGGGCTTTTAGGGGGATTGGGTATTTTGGTGTGGTTTTTTGTGTTGTGTTGTTTTCTCCTGTCAACATGAGAACCCACCATGATCTCTCTGTGTGATTGAATTGGATGGAATGGAGAAAATTGTGGTCCTTGTGTATACAGTAAAAATTTCACAGATAGTAAAAGCCAAATTTTCAAAAGACTTGAGTTACCCTGAGTTGCTCTTGCCCTGTCCAAGGTTAAATTCAATATTAGAAGTGAAAGGATCCTTAATCCTCTCATGAAAATGGTTTCTCTGCTGTGCTCAGTCTGCTTGTTGGACCTGAACTTAGAGCTGATGTTGGCAGAAAGGAAAGGAGGTTTAGAGAAGAATTGAAAGACAGAGGTGTGAACGTTTGTGTAGGGCAGCTGGGCAGAAAGAGGTGAAGGAAGCTGGGATGTCTTTTAGGGATAAAGGAGTAACAAATGATCAAAGTTTGAAACTGAGAGCCAGTGGCTCACAGGGATCAGGAAGCCAGGCTGGTGAGGAGCTGGTGTCCCTGATGGAGAGCAGATTGGGTTGGGCTGGCAAGTCAGATAAAATAAGAAGCTTTAGGTGCAGAAGTAATTGAGGAATTTGACTGTGGAATAAGTGTTGGGGTGGAGGTAGGCAGAAGAAAGTGACAATGGGGGATATGGAACAAGGGATGAAGGAACAGAAGCACAGAAGGAACAGAATGTCTTCAACCATAACCAAATTTAAGATTCCCAATTATTTTGCTGCTCAGTGGCACGGCTGAAGACATAAATGGCTCCAATCTACTGCTGCCCATTCCTGATACCATGTGGCAGTTCTTGGTGACACTTTCATGTATCTTCCATTGAGCTAAAAATATTTGGTGCACTTGAGGGAGGCAGTGTTCTTGTGGGCAAAAATCCTCTCTTTGATACAAAGCAGTATCCATGGGCAAGAGGCACAGAGATGCTGTGATGGTCAGGCCTGACCATGCTGTTTGTGTGCACCCTCAGAGGTGAGGAGCCACGTGGGCTCTTTTTCTGTCCCCTGATATTGTAAGCACTTAAAATTAACAACAAATTAAAAACCCACTTAAAACACAAGTCCTCAGGCACACTGCATAGGCTCAAATAACACAAAATTTACATAGCACAAACTTCATTCTAGCTGGACCCAGCACTCAATTGCTTCACTTGGGAGCTGCAGTGCTCATGGATTTTAAGTTTTGTAGGAGGTTTTCTGAAAATTAAAGGGGAAGAGAAAGTGGTTGTATCTGTAAATCTTGAGAGAGTAGAGCTGAATGGATGCCAGCTGGAGATCCCTGATGTTTCTGATCTTCTGCTTCTTGAGATAATTTATAAGCATCTAGCTTTCACCTCTCCAGTAGGAATATTGTTATTTTAATAGCAAAGCAGTAACCATTTTTCTCTGCCCTTCTTTGTCTCATTTCCTCTCTTCTGAACAGAAAGAAATTTAACAGCTGGAGGACAACCAACCATCAAGCTGACTTTTTCAGCACTTGTTCTAGGTAGGAATATAAGAGGAAAACGAGATCAGGAACACAGTGTTTTCTTTATATAAATTCAAAGGTTTATTAAAGGATCAAAAAGTCTGTCCCACCATAAATGCTGCTATAACTTGCAGAGCTGTGGTGCCAAGCTGTGGCAGTAGTTATTGGAATGTTTCAGTGACAAATGAACAGATCTTTTCTTAGAAACTCTTAGCTTTCCTTAACACACTTTCAGCAAATGGATTTCCAATAAGCATCTACCTCCTTTCTCCTCTTTCCATTTCCAAATCAACTCTTTCAGAGCACAGTGGTGTGTTTGTGTGGAAATGGCTTTGCTGAGAAATTGAAAGGCAGGGTCTGGATCAGTTCCCTGCACGAGCTTTGCAATCCCCCTGCAAAGTGGTGTGATCTGTATTTGCTGCCCAGAGCAAAGCTTCAGCTACTGAGGGGAAAACCAATCTTTTGCGCTTTCCTTGGCAGCACTGTCTCATAGCCTCATCCTAATGGGGTGGAAATGAGCTCAGCTGCCTAATTCTGTTAAAAACATAGGCTTTTTTGCACACATGAATGCTCACCTACTTCCTTCTAGCCTTGTTGTTACAGCCAGGGCAGCGAAGAATCAAGCCACGGTAGCCAAACCCAAACAAACCCAAAACACACTGCTGGTTTTCCACTTCAGTTGTTCTTTTTTTTTTTTTTTTTTTTTTTTTTAAATAACCACATAAAGACCTTGATGTGGACAAATGAGCTTTTCCTTAACTTTCAGGGCATGACTAACTAGCTTGTTCATTAGCACTGCAATTTTTAGTTCTGTGAACCTTCTGTCACTCTCTGTGCTTCAGAACCCAAAGATGAGGGCTCTCCACCCCCAGAACCAGGTGTGGCTCTTGGCAATCCAGCCTCACTTCTCCTCAGCCTAAAATTTTCCACAGCCTGGCTTGGGTTTGTGTCAGAGTGGTTGGATGTAGTATCAGACAGCTCTTTGGTCATGGTGAACCCAATTTCCTAGCTGGTGGATGGCCATTTCCCTGCTCCTGCCTTTGAGAGATAAAGAAATGAAGCAGGGCTGTAAATCTGCCTCTACCTTTCCCTGTGTCTGTAAATGAGGACAGGACTCTTTTCCATCATACAGACAGGCCAGAGTTGTGCCTGTACCTTTAGGTCCATTATGTTTGACCTTCCTGTGCTCATTATAACCAGGGCTCAGTTTTTTTTTTAGTTCTAAGATAAATGTACTGGGTTAAGACTTGGTAGGAAAGCTTAAAAACAGAACGTCAGCACACTTTGCACAAATAGGGTTTAAATACATCCTTCATCTTTTCCTCACTGAACTCTTTTCCTTGTGGGACTCTATTTTCCTTCTCTAAGGCAGCAATAGGTGTTCCTGGGCAGGACATAGAGGCACAAGTTCGTGCAGTGATGTCCCTTGTAAGGGATTTCCATGCCAGTTAAATAAATCATGTTAGTACTCTTGTAAAATGGTAGCTGACTGCTAAGCACTTGCTTTGCTGGGCAAATGAGCTGAGAAGTGCTTCAAAGGATGTGTCCAGGCCTGCACAGCAAACAGGGATTAGGGAATGCTGGGAAGTTACAGCTTTCTGTTAGAAGATAGGAGTGAGCAAAATTGAGAACAGCAATAATTTGCTTTTTGGTGAACAGTCGGGGTTTGTTCGTAGGGTTTGAGGAGGGCTTTTTTGTATTTGTTTCGTTTGGTTTTTGATTTTATTTTTTTTTTCTTTGTTTTGGGGTTTTTTGTTTGTTTGCTTTTAAATAGCAAAACCAGAAGTTCCTCAAAGTTTATGAAGGAAGTGGGCTGAAATTCCCCTGGCTAAAATGAGCTCTGCTGTCACACCAGTGGAAATTCCACCAGCACTTTTTAGTTTTTCTGCCTCCTGCAGCCACCCAACCCCAAGCAGGGCTGAGAACAGAAACCTGTTCAGTGGGGCCAGGCAGCAGCAGAGAGATTACAGGGATTAGGAACAATTTGGAACCGTTTAGCATTCAGTCATTTTGTGAGCAGGCAATTAATCCAGTTGTGATTTTTCTAAAAGAAAAAAGGCTGCTGAGTTTAAAAAGGTACACTTGGGCTGAAAAAAAGACTTGGATTTCAGTGGGTTTTTTAAAAGAGTGTGTTAGGAGATATTAGTAAGGCTGCTGTAATCCTCACTCTATGGCCTGTGTGTTCAGATTACACCAAGTCCTGGCTGTGTTAGAAGCTACAGGCTCTTTATAGACTTGACAGTGTTTCTGAAGGACTGGCTGTTTATCTGTATTTTTTCATACATAATGCCTCTGTTGAAATCCTTTAAGAGTATTTCTTCAATGGCAATCTGGGCAGACATAAATGGTATTAAAGAAGTGCTGGTCCTGCCCCTCACACTCTGTTCTTCTCACACATAAAGCTATTTTGCTTTATTTTTGTTTGAGTCGAAACTGCAACCCTGGCCAGGAAAAGGGCAATTATTGGGCTAAATGTGGTGCATTGATTTTGTTCAGAGCAAACTTTTTAATCTGTCCTCCATGATCCCAGGGAGTGGCTGTAGCATTTGGAAGTGACCATTTGTTCAAACGTGTGCACTCACATAATAGTTACCCATCCATGGCATTAACACCACTGCAGTGCTGACTTCAACATCCTTGTGGAAGGAAGACATGAGCATGAAATTAGAATTAAACAGCTGCTCATAAATCGTGTCTGGACCCCTGCTAAAAATGTGTTTCTGGAGCACATTGCAACCAGTCCTCAGCTGCAGGAATTGGAAAGTGTCTTGCCCTGGTTAAGGAAAGAACTGGGAAAAGAAACTCTGTTGACTGTCTCTGTTGTTTTTTCCCCTGGCTGCATTTCCAACCACCTACTCCTGAGGATTCCCCGTTTGTCTGACCTTATTATGGCTGTGACATATCCTACTTCACTCTAGATAATTACTTAATCATCTAGACTTAACACTGTTAGCAGTTGAAAATAGTGGGGTTTTGGTGGTTTTTCTTTCTTCTGCCAACGCATCATCCTGTAGAGGAAAAAAATCCCTCTATGTCATCAGCTCCAGGAATCAGCTGGGTCCCATCGTGGGGAGATTCCTTGTGTATGGAAAGATGGTGGAAAAGGCAGCAGCTGCTGCTCCTGAATCTGGAGCAAAATGGAAAAGCCCCAAGAGGATTTGGGCAATGAGGGTATTTCAAGTGCTGGCAAAGCCAGTGCTTCATCAACACGTAGCTTCTGCTATATTTAAAAGTTAAACTGGAATTTTAATTATTTGATTTTATTTTTGTTTTGGAAAGACAGATTTCCAAAACAACATAAAGAATTTAGCTTGCCAGTTGCACAGACATAAAAGGAAGACAAAGTTACAAATGAGAGCCTATCTGCAAGAGCAATGCTTTTCTCTGTTGCCCAGAATAATTCAACAGACCCATGACTGTCTAAAGGAAGCCTCCCTTTAGCCTCCTCTTTTTTATTACCTTATTTATTTTTCTGGAGGTAATTTATGTTTTGTCAGAAACTAGATTATACTATTCTAATCTCTTCCACTTACTCCATTTGAAGATAACAGCAGAAGTACACAAAGAGGAAATGAAAAATAAATGCATACACACAATAGTAAAATAAATAGTTAAAATATTTTGTTTATACCTAATAAAAGAAATTAATGAAAACCACACATTTTACTTCTGACAACAAAAAAAAAGTGATTTGACTGCCTTGTAATCTCCCTTCCATTAGCATATTTGATTATGCTTAGCATTTTGTCATCAAAATGCCCAATAATGTATATCTTGTTCCCAGCCTTGGAAAACCACTGCTATGTGTATCCATGAGAGATGTTTTTAATAAAACCAGTAATATCCCTTTATTGTTGTTTTAAATTATAATTCTTAAATTTGCTAGAGAACAATAGGTTTAGGCATTAGGAGAAGAAAGCTTTCATTTTACCATTTCACAATAGAATGAAAGAATACCCATTTCAGCAGATGCTAAAAAGCCTTTTTTTAAAAGTAGTGCTTAATTATCCTGAAGATGTTTACAAGTGAAGGTTTGGCAGCTCCTCTGGGTGTCAGCTGGAGCAGCCCAAGTTAGTGGTGCAGTGGCTGCTGCTGGTGCCCATCTGTGCTGGTGGCTCCTGGTCCTGTAACCTTGGGCACCTGCCAGCCTGGGGACTTGTGTTCCATGAGTGTGACAGGCAGGCTTTTTAACAAATTAAAAGTTCTGCTGATTTTCTCAAACATCAGACAGATCTGGGCTTAGTTTAAAGGCATGTAGGTGGATTTGCCTCTTTATTTATTTGTTATGTTTAATAAGGTTGAACTATGAGATCAGGGGATGTTTAATGGGCTTTGGAATAGACCAAAGATATATATATTTTTTTTATTTATTTATTTATTTATTTTTAAATCTGGGTTTCTTTCAGTGTGTAATTCAAAGTAAAATGTGCAACTGAAATATCAGCCAAAAAATAAAGACAATGTGTTAAGAACTGAAGAAAAATAACCTTGTTAGCTGTTGAGAAAGCTCAGTCCCTGGCTTATCTATGCATATACTCCACTATTTGACTTATGTAATCTTTCATTTATAGCAGCTTCATCTATGTGGCAGGGCTCCTTTTTCATTTCTCTGAGAATGCCATAAAGTAGCCTATTTCAGTTCATCAGCCATAATGACACCTATTTCTTTGTGTATGACTCAAGGTTTGATTGTAGTTATTTCAACAAACAGGTTTTTTATTCATTAGTGATTTTATTGCATCAATTGTACATTTTTTTTCCTTTTCTCTTTCCTCTGTTCCATGTCTTCTCTCAGGACATGTTTTTCTGTCTAATTGCCTGCTTTCAGTTTTGACTGCACTGTCTTTGGACCAGTGATGATATCCAGAGTGGTTTAAAAAAAAAAAATATGTATAAAAGTTAGATCCAAACATTAGGGACATGTTTTTCTGCAGAAAACAGCAAAGCCAAAACACTTTTACAGGCTTGAAAGACTAGCAAGCTCTGTTTAATCAGTGTTTTTATCTGTCATGTCTGAAAAGGCATTTATCCCACCTTTAGATCAAGGTATTGGAATAAGATGGGCAGGAGTTGAGAGGCTCCCCAGAGCAGCTCTGTCCCAGCCAGGGGGGCTGCACTTCAGGGATGGACAGAGTTGTCCATCATTCCAAGAGGTCCATGTACAGGACATGGAGACAGAAGGTGTTTGTGGAACCACTTGTCTGTCAGAATCTCCTTAAAGAGATGAACAGCACTCACTGTGAAGTTGGATGTTTCGTCCTGAACCACCACACACACTTGAACTGGGCATGTAAGGGCACTTAGATTTTAAATTTAAAATTTAAATTTAAATTTAAATTTTAAATTTATATGTTTAAAGCACCTGAATGCTTTTGCTCTCTTTATCTTACTGCATGTTTTGTGGTAGTAGCTATGTTTTCCTAGGCTTGTTTCATCCTTTGGAAACTTGAGGAGGAGGAAAAGAAGGAGGGAATAAAGGTGAGCTAGAGAAGGTTCAACTCTGATCTCTTACCCAGAGTAAGTAAAATCATGGTCAGGCAAATTGCTTTTTGGGTTTCCATCTGCAGAACAGCTTTGAAAAACACCAAGAACCTGACTGCTGAGCCACCATCAGGAGGAGATTTGTGAGCAGTGAGCACTGTCTCAGAGCAAGTGAAACGTTCTATGGATTCTCAGCCATCCTGTGCTAATACCAAATATATATTCTGTCAATGAAAATGGATTTAAATCTTTTCTAGGCTACAGAGAGAGGTCATGTTATGCTGGTACCTGTGAGAACACAAATTTTGGTCTTAGCATCTACACCCAGTGCACCCCATCTTCTACTTGCCTCCTCCCAGCCTTCCCAAGAGGAAGGGATAGGGACCTTACTGGGGTGCCCAGGTGTTGGTTTGCCTGTTCTTGGAGGACCTGGCTGATGAGCTCAGGGACAGGTGGGTTGAGGGGAAGGTAGGAGTCAGACTCACACCTATTTTCCTTCTCTTTCTTTATTTGAAACAACCTACTGCACTTCTCATGCTCTTTTCTCTTCCTTTTGTGCCTTCTCAGTCTCTGTAACCTGCTGCTGGGAAAGAGAATTTAATCAGTGGCCACCTGCACTGCTAATAAACTCCCTCTCCTCTTCTCCATAAGGTCAGGAGACATGGGCATGGGGCCTCAGACAAGCACAGACATGGGCTGCTCAGTGTCATGTCTTTACTGACAGCAAAAGGTTCTTGCAATTAGGCTCCTGCAGTAGGTGGTTAACCTGGGGGCAAAAGATGATGTTCTCTATTAAATTTCACTGCTTAGCCTGAGTTCCACGTTCAGTCCCCAGTGTTTCACCATTGCTTTCTTTCCTCCCTGTTCTTCTCTTAAAGGAGGGGCATAAAGCAGAGACAGTTGTTATTAATAATCTAAATCAACTTTTGGCTTTCTACAACTCACCTTCAGCAAGAAGATGACAGTGAGCAAAATGAGGGCTGGGAACACTCCAGAAAGGAAGAGTAAAACCTACCACAAAAGTCAACTTTTCTGCAAAATGGTGATACTGTGATAGCAGGAAATGCACTTTCTGAAGATTGCAGGTCACACTGGTGAGGCAAAAATGGGTGCTCAGCTGAGCTAAGGACTGAGAGCACAGCTGGGGGGGCACTGGGAGAGTTTGTTCCCATTCAGGCCACTCACACATCACAAGGACTTCAGAAAGCTCCCTGGCCTGCTGAGTGTTTGCTGCAGCCCACCAGAGTAATGATGGGAATCACAGCATCACTGGGAGATGTGGTATCCAAAAGTATTGGGCAGCCCTTGGTTTTGATGTGGACTTTCAAAATGTAATTTCTAGTTCAACCAGGCTGAAATGAAAACCACAGCATTTGCACAGTGAAATCCCAGAGACTGCAATTTTCTTTGCATGGGTTCAAGACTTAATTTCATAGATGGGTGGCAGCTGTTTCGTTGCCTCTGCCTATTAAGAATTTCCTTTGCTTTTTCCAAGGTCTCAGGACACCTAGAACATTTAGTTTGTTTTATGCAGGTTATACCTATGTCTTTTTATATATGATCTCTAAGTATTCAAACTGAGCCAGTGTTTTTGTCTTGCTTTGAGTTGAGTTATGTTTTAGCAGCTTTTCTTGCACTAATCAGCTGGGTTGGGTTAATAATTTTTAGGGGTTTATTGCATTTTTTGGAAGCCATGATTCCAAGAACACAAAAATGGAGCAGTTTGTTCAGTTTCAAATATTTACCACTACTAGAGCAGTGTAGATTAATCAGAAATATTTTTGTTTGTTTGTTTTCTTATTAACTTTGGAAAAACTGAAAAATAGTTGGTGGTAAACAGTACCAGATCCAGACCTTTTGAGATTGCAGCCAATATATGTTTACTTACAAAGATAAAATTTGGAAGGAATTAAATGGAGAAGACAGCAGGATTAGTACCCTTTAAAAACAACAGTACAAAAATCTCATCTTTGAGAATGAGTTTCAGTGCTTTACACTGCAGAGGAAATCAGTTTGGCAACAGGAAAGCTTTTGCAAAATTACATAGCCTCAGTTTTGAGAAAAAAAGGAGATAGAAAGTGAGTGAGAGAAGGGAGACAGAAAGGATAGAAAGGTTTCCAGGTCCAGTTTCTATTTGTTGATTAAACCCAGTTTGTTTTGCTATTCTCTGAATCTGAAGTTTAAAAAAAATAAATAGTTTTTACTTATTTGTTCCCCTTTTGCTCTAAAATCAAGAAGGCTGTTAGATGTGAAGTCTCTGTAGATGCTTTTAGAGTCTCATAGGACTCTTTCTGAAACCTGAATCCCATTCCTGCTTCCATTATGAACTACAGCATCATGATTGATATATATATATATATATTTTTTTTCCCCCACTGCATAATCTCACATTTTAGGATTATCAGCCTGAGAACAGACAGTTCTTGGGAGAATTCCTCTTCTCTGCTATGTTCTGTGATTGTTAAGTGAGGTCTGGACTATGCTTGGAAGCTGCAATGTAGTTTCTCACTTTGTAACTCCAAGCAATCTGTTAATAGGCTGGTTACTCTATGGAAAAGCTTGTGTTGAGAAAAAGTAAAGTAAGCCCTGGTGGTGTATCTTAAAGCATTTAAAGTAACATTTTGAGTAGAATTAGAAACTTGTAGATACAGGCAGTTCCCAGACATACAACTTTGGGTAAGAAAGAAAAGGGTAAATATGAAAAAAATGAGAAAGCAAGCTAAAAATTTTCCCTGGTCCAAGTTTAGCCCGACTTGGTGAGATGTCAGTCAGTCATTCCTTACCTATGGATAAAGTCAGCACATCTGATATCAGTAAAGCAAACACCCTCTAATTAGCTATTCAGTCCAGAACTTACAGAAATCCCCAAACAGTACAGCATTAACATGGAGGTTAATTGCTGTCTTCAGCTGCATCCTTGTCTTGGCGTGAAATGTTTTTGCTGTGTCTCAGCCACATTCTGGTTTGGGGTCTGGAGCTGATGCTTTGGTGTTGTGGAGATTTCTGGGGGACAAACATCTGCTTTTTGGGCTTCTTTCCTTTCAAAGCATCTTGGAACAAGGCTTGTACTTGCCTTTACAGTTTCAGAGGCTGAAAGATTTGACAGAACCATCTCTTTCTCTGTAAAATTCATCTACAGGAGTGTTCTTTTCATGGGTTTATAGTAAAGGAGCAATGCTGATACATATGGGCATACCTACAATTACAAACTTTCTAATTTCTAACTTTTTTTTGTCATGTAAGAGAGGTTTTCTGGCTGCTAAGGGAATGACATGTCATACAGAATCCTAACCCAGTTGCCAGCTTTAGATCCCTGGTCCTTTAATAGCTCTCAAATTTCAACAGCTTCTGCGTGTGCTTGTGTCTGTATAAAGATTCAGAATAATGTTCATTTCAGAAGCTGCTCTTTTCCCATGGGCAATCACTGGGGTTTCTTTAGAAGTAATAGAGAATATGCTGGTTGTTAGAGTGTATTTTCTGCTATTGCATTAGTAGGTTGAAGTCAGCATGGCTGGAGCGTGGTTTCCTTTAAAGAATTACGAGAAGGGTTTTTCTGCACCTTATTTATCTTTCAAAGAAGTGTAATTGGTGTTTCGGAGTCCTTGGGACTTTGTTTCCATGAAAATGTTCTGTTCCTTGCATGGGCTGAAATCACAGGAGAACATGAGAAGTGAGTGAAACACTAAATTGTCTTAGAAATCCAGAATATTTGTGAAATTATGTATTTTCTAGTTGACCAGCTTAGAGACATATTGAGCAAAGCCACAAAAGAGCTACACAAGTTGAAGAAATGTCAGATAAGCAAATTATGATACGTAGTATGGTTACCACCTGACAGATCTCAAACACTGATTTTTACTCATCCTTCATTCTTTATGTCTGCATGTCTAGCAGTGCATGCATTTATATTTTATATAAAGCACAGAGTCTGTAGTCAGAGCATTTGAGTTATGCTGTTAAAAATAAATTAAGGAACAGCAGGTGAAAATGATTCCTTCATATGAATATTCAAACTGTGCCTCAGCCAGATACTGTAGAAGGAATAATAAAGAGCAAGGAAACTTTGATGGGGCCAAGGTATTGATATGAGCTGAAATAAAAGTTTTATTGGCACAAGGTTGAGATGACTCAGAAAACTTACTCAAGGAGTGGCATGATCTGTTCATCTGCTGCGTGGCCAAAACATTCAAGAATTGAAAAGAATGAGGGGGTAGTAGCTCTGGGATGGTGGAAGTCTAAGAGTGAGGCTTTAGTCTCTGAGCAGGATGGGTTTAGGGTGGGAAGGAGGGTGTAGGGGATGTGTAGCTAAATTGAAAGGCAAGTGATGTTTCTTCTCTGACAGCCATTTCCTATGTATTTGCATTGCTCAGCCTGAGCCTCACCAAGGTATTTAGGTACTTTCAAGTGAACCAATTTGATTAACCATCAATTTTTTTTTTTGTTTTGTTTTTGCTGTTAAGCATGAAGGAAGTGTGACTTCCACACTACCCACCTGATGGGCTTCGTGCTGCCGCTGTTGGGTTCCGTGAGTGTCTACTTACAAGAAACTTAGCTGAAAGCAAAATTACAAGACAGAAAATCACCTTTATCCTGGCCCAAACCAGGACAGTGAGGCTTCACAGGAATCCCTAGCATGATCACTGTTCAGGGCCCTGTGACAGGGAAAGCTCAGGAGATGGAATGCATTTGTGAGGCTGACATGAATTTCCGTATCACTTTACAGTGTAAAGAGCATCCAGAGCTGTGAAGTACTTGGATACCCTGGCAGTATGGAAGGCAGAGTACTAATGGATGACTGACCTCTTTAAAGGTCAGATTATTATTTTTTTAATATTTTTTTTTCCTGCTTGCTTCACAGATCCTGTCCATGGGCCACAAAATGTAGAAGTCGTGGACATCCGCTCCCGCCAGCTGACCCTGCAGTGGGAACCCTTTGGGTACGCAGTGACCCGATGCCACAGCTACAACCTCACAGTCCAGTACCAGTATGTGTTTAACCAGCAAAAATTCGAGGCAGAGGAACTCATCCAAACTTCTTCCCACTACACCCTGCGAGGTCTTCGGCCCTTCATGACCATCAGGTTGAGGTTGGCCCTCTCCAATCCAGAGGGCAAAATGGAAAGTGAGGAGCTGGTTGTGCAGACTGAGGAAGATGGTGAGTTGTGCTGGGCTTGTTTCCTTGGTTTTTTTAGGGAAGGAAGATGAATGTTTTCAACTTGTAAATGACACCATTACCCTCTGTCCCATCAGACTTGGAGATGGCTTCTCTGGCCAGTGTGGCATGTGAGGAAAACTTGGAGGTGTAAATAATTTCCATTTCACAGCCATGTGATGGAAAGCACAGGACTCCTGAAGGGCTGGGAACGATCAGTGCCAACCTGCACAGCTACAGAACAGCAGTGGATTTATTTCTGTAGAAGTCATGTTCTGAACTCCCCAGGACCCACAGAGCAGCTTCCTTCCCTCCTATGGGCAAATGTAGTCCTGGCATTTGTTGATTTTTCTTGTGCCTTCACATCAGTGTCCCAAAAAGAAGTTTAATGTCTTCCTTTCCAGAGAGCAGCTTTTTAAATTCTCATTTCCTGGATGTAACATTCTATGTACCTCTCAGAAGGGAAGTTCATTTGATGCTAATTCTTCCATTCCTGATACAAAACAGTTTCCTGGAGGTACTGGTGGAAAGCTTTAAAGTGTTATTATCCCATCTGAGTTATTTCAGACCAAGGACTCTCATAAACCACAAACCTCCATTCTGTCTAATGTGTTACAAAAGAAGTGTTCTGCCTCTGCCAGAGCTGTAAGAAGTTGCTGTCCTGAGTTTCTCTCAGCTGAAAGTAGCTCTTGCAGTCCAGTATATCATAGGAGGGGACATAAGAGGATGGCAGATCCTTCAGAAAAATGAACAGGGTTTTTATCAGACAGGCTGGGGAGTGCATTTAGTTAGTTATCTTCCACAGCATTAAAATTTTGCTTGAGTAGGTGTTTTTTTTTTAGCTGGCCTTGTAGCCATAATAAAATATAAATCTTACATTGTTACTTTACTGTGAGAATCAATCTTTCATATTGATAAAGGTGGGCAGCCCAGTAACATTCTGCCAAGGTGCAATCTGGCTGTTTTGCTGGAGAGAGCTCTACTGTTGTGTGGGCAGGGAAGGACAAAATAAATTTCCTACTGCTGCTGTGCTGCACTGGGATAAATGTATGTACTGAAATTACCTGGGTATTTTAATGAATTCTGATTTTATGTATCATTTATTGGTTAGTTTCCTTATTTGAACCAAAGCTTGAGAATGGCCTTTCATGTTGATAGCACCTTGGTGTAAGGGGAGTGCCTTGAGGGTTTTTTTATTATATATTTATTTGTTTTATTTTCAGCTCTGCATTCCCTAATTGGCAGTCTCTGTCTTCTGATGTGTGGGCATCTGGAGCTGATGGTAGCTTCTAACATTTTTTTTTTGGTGTTCCCCCCCCTCCCTGCAGTTCCTGGTCCCATTCCTTTGGAATCCATCCAAGGAGGACCTTTTGAAGAGAAGATCTATGTTCAGTGGAAGCCTCCAAATGAGACAAATGGCATCATTACACTCTATGAGGTAAGGAGAACAGATTGTTTGCAAGGAATACATGCCACAGGGCCCTTTTCATATGTGTGCAAGCCAATCCTGAGCTCTGGAGAGGTTTCAGCAGGTGCTAGAAGAAGCCTGATTAAAATAGATAAGAGTCTTCAAGATAGGCTGCTGCTGTCATTGGAAAAGTTTCCCAGTGCAAAAAAGAGATTTGTCTACCAGTAGTTGTGGCCAACCCAGAGTCTTGGGGGACTAATTCCTGCCTTTTTTTTTCTTCTGCAGTATCTCCAAGATCTGCTTTCCTTCCTTTTTTTTTTTTCTTGAGGTAAACTTCTGTTAAGCTTTATACCACAATACTGCAGCTAATTCTTCTCTGTTTTCAAAACAGTCATAACACTCCCTGCCAGGCCATGAAGTTTGATCTTAGTGTTGTTCTTGAGTGCTTGAATGTTACATTTAATCCAGTTCAATCGCTTTCCCCACATCCAAGCAAAATGTACAGCAGGCCACAGATGATCACTGACCATGTCATGTGGGATGAAAAAAAAATTAAAGGTGATTGCAGGGAAGTTTCTTGTTCAAGTAATGAAATATTATTGCTGTCTTGTGCTTCTGGTGAGACTGCATCCATAAGGTCATGTACATCCACGTCTGAGGAAAAGAAATCTAAAAGGAGGACTGCTTCAGGTCACGTGGAATGAGAGGCAATCCAACAAGAGAAGTTAGAGGCACTTTTATGAAAGAGCAGTAAGTGGTGCCCTGGTGCTGACTGAGCATGTTTTAGTTTATAGGTTCAGCACTTACCACAGTGAGGTTAGAAAAAGCAGAAAATAAATGCTTTTATGGTGATGTAAAAGTCATCAGTGTGAACCCAGTCTCGTAAAGAGGGGCAGGAATCACTTTTTTGCTTTCTCTTTTCTGCTGAGATTTTGGAAAGCTGAGTTTGGAAAGGGCATGGGTGGAAGAAGCAACTTTGCCACTGCCAATGAGGTTCTGCTGCTTTCCTGTTCCCATCCATCTTCTCAGTTTGGAACAGCCTGGCTTACAACATCCCACTCCTAAATCTCCTTGCTGCTGCTGCTTCTCTTTAACACAGTGGTGGTCAACTGGAAAAAAAATCATGCAAGTTTAACATCAATGAGCTCTTGCACTACAGCATAAATAAAAGGTCTTTCTCCTGAATGTTACTGAAGGTTTAGGTCATCTCTCCAACTGGCTCACAAAGGGTAGCTTGGATTTGATTGAGCAAGATTATAAAGGAATAGAAGTTCTTCTTGCTAATTTTGTGTCATCTCAGCCTTGTGATAATCCTTGACTAAAATAAGGAGTCATTTTTTATTGGTCACTGTTGAGACACTTGAGAACATCTGTGCAGGTTGCATGCCACCTGTCTGTACTAGAACTAGAACCTAAGCTTGGCAATTTCAGAGTTTTTGTAGCTGTACTGCAGGCTATCTTGTGGCTGTGTAAGGAATTCTGCAATAAAGCTGTCTGTATATTCAGGGAATTGATCTGAATAGAACAAGTTGCAATTTCATTACTTTCCTGGCAACATGGGTGACCTATAATGAAACACATTTAAAATAATCCAAGTCAAATGATGCAAAAATAACTCCTTTTAATTTTTAAAGAGGCCGTTTCCTACTAAAATGTTGCCTTGGGCTCAGCTCTATGAAAGGACTTCAGAAATCTGAGCAGCTTTTCTGGCTGAGCAGCTGCATAGAGATACTTTAATGCCTCCAGATGCATCATGACAGTGCCTTTGCCCCTCAGGTCATATCATTGCTTGTGTCTCAGTGGAGGCACAAATAAATTTTTCTTTTCTGATAATGACTCTGTGCATATTTGGCAGCTCAAACAAAAGAGAAGTCAAGGTGAATTCAGACTCTTCTGCCTTTTCCTCCTTATGCCCTCATCTCCAAAAGGATGAGACTCCAAGTGTTAAAAACACCAGGAAAACAAGAGGACCTTAAGGTTGTAATGAATGGAAATATTTTCCTTTCCCTCTGTTCTGACATGGGAAACTTCATGCAGAAACTTCCCATTCTTCATGACACTCTGAGACAAGTTCATCAGCTGGAGATAAAAATACAGATGAGCAGTTCCACCTAAGCCAGAGAGATGTCCAAAAGTGTTCTCAGGGTAGTTTTCAGGCTGTTAAGAAGAAGAAAATACCAGCACCTGTTCCAAGTTGCGGCAGAATCCTGGGTTTTAAATTCCTTGGTAAATAAATTAAAAGTTTTTGCACAGAAACATCCTGCTACCTGCAGTGGAAGTTTGATCTTCCTAAAAATCCCAACAAACTTCCAGTATTGTCAGGGTAGGTGCATGTTTGTATTGCTTGCTCAAACTCTGGGCTACTGTAGAGACTTAAACCTGTACCTTGGTCCCTACTGGTCTTATTTTAAGATAATCTTAATAATTTAAGAATCTTATTTAAGATTTCCTGCCATGTGTCTAGGACCAAAGTAATTCCTCAGTGGTAATGATCTTCAAAGTCTTATTCTAGACAAGGTTCAGCCATTTTTTCAGTATCATCATGGCTTTATACTGCTTTAACAAACTTCAGCTGACCTATTGGTTAAAGAGTTAAAAAAAGTGGTTCAGTCCCTGATGGGTTTGCAGTTCTTGCCCACGGCCTTCAGTACTGACCCAGGCAGAAGCAGAAGGCTTTAAAGACAACAGAAGAAAAAAGTTCAAGAGGTGAACTTGTGCTCTGGCACCTGATGGAACCAACAGGCTCAGGGATGTGCTAGATTTGGTGCTACTGAGAAACTGTATTTTTTTCCCTGTCATTAGGGAGAAACAAACCCAAGAGCCTACCAAGGTAAATCAAACAAAAATTCCCTGGAAAATACAGATCCATAAATATCACATCATGAATTAGAGGTGTCAAATCCTGCATTACAACTGGAAGTAGCTGGATTCACACGTGGGTCTTGTGCCAGTGGCAGTCTCTCAAACTCCCATGTGCACAAACCCTCCTAAACACATAAGAAACCCCTCCTCTTCCCCCTAAGTAATAGTTCCCTGTTTACCATCAAGAGCTGATTCATTTTATCTGGATGTTGCATTTTCTCTTTAGTTGTGTTAAAAAAATTCATTGTAAACTTCTAGGAGGCTTCCAAATAATCACACTGTCTATTCAACTTACATTCCACTTGCTTTTCCTTGGGACAGATTTTCTTCTTGGATCCCTAATCATTCTTGCAGTTCCCTGCCAGGCAGATTTCCCTATCACACAAATTGCCATTGCAGATTTCACACACTCTGCTCATGTGCCAACTGGGCTGAAATTCAGCAGCGCAACCTTCAGCAAGTCATTTGGCAGCCAGAATCACTAATTTTATAATGACTGAATTCTTCTGCAGAGCCTAAACAAAATGGAAGGACCTCAAGGAACCTTTCTGACTTAGGCAAGTCTCTTCTGATTGATATTTATCCTTCCAAAGGCTGTTGTAGCCTTTTAATAAAGGCAGCAGTAGCCCCGCATTTAAAACTGGGTTAAACCCCTCCCGTGTTCAGCTGGAGATTGAATTGTTTCACTGAGTAGAGCCACAGCTGGATTTTGAAACAAAGGAACCTTCTAGCTCCGTAGATCAGTCTGTAATTGCTGTCTGTTTCTAGGGAGCAGAAACCTCTTGTTCAGGGGAACTTGGAAAGCTCTGGGAATTGCACGTCAGTTCATCAGTATGCTGAGAGGATTATGGTGTGAGCTGGGAGGAACCCAGAGACTGTGGAGTTCATTCTGGTGCTGGGAGGGGAGCAGAGCAAAGCAGTTGGTAACAGGAGTGTTCACTGAGTTGGTAGGAGCCTGGTGGTCTGTCTGGTCAAATAATCCATCAGGGAGACATGATGGGTGATGGGTTGTTCAGCACTGAACAGTGTCCCCAAGGAGATGGTTGAGAATCCATCCCTCAGTGTGCTTAAAAATTGTCTGGATGTGGTGCTTGGGGAGATGGAACAGCGTGGCCAGCAGGTCCAGGGAAGGGATTCTGCCCCTGTGCTCAGCCCTGGGGAGGCCACAGCTTGAGTCCTGTGTCCAGTTCTGGGCCCCTCAGCTCAGGAAGGAGATTGAGGTGCTGGAGCAGGTCCAAAGGAGGCAACTGGGCTGGTGGAGGGACTCGAGCACAGATCCTATGAGGAGAGGCTGAGGGAGCTGGGGGTGTTGAGGCTGGAGAAGAGGAGGCTCAGGGGAGACCTCATCACTCTCTCCAACTCCCTGAAAGGAGGTTGGAGCCAGGGGGGGGTTGGTCTCTTTTCCCAGGCAACTCTCAGCAAGACAAGAAGGGCACAAGAGGTCTCAAGTTGTGCCAGGGGAGGTTTAGGTTGGACATGAGAGATGGTGATCAGACATTGGAATGGGCTGCCCAGGGAAGGGGTGGATTCTCCATCCCTGGAGATATTTCAAAAGAGCCTGGATGTGGCACTCAATGCCATGGGCTGGGAACCACGGGGGGAGTGGATGATCTCTGATGATCTCTGATGATCTCTGAGGTCCCTTCCAACCCAGCCAATTCTATGATTCTATGATTCTATGGTTTTGTGATGGGTCATCAGGAATAGGGTAGTAAGGTTAGGACAGGGTTGGACTGGATGATCTTGAAGGTCTTTTCCAGCCTGAGCAATTCTATGATTCTATGCTGCAAGTGCACCCTGCATAAGAGAGCAAGCTGAGGAGTCCTGCTGTAGCCAAGTCCCCAGGTGGCTTCAAGGTGTGTAGGTGCTTACATGAGACAAGTAGGTCAGAAACACAGCTAAAGAGCAGTGATGGATTTTGCTGGTGCAGTGATTTGGGTAGAATGCTCCACAGAGAGGTTTTTGCATGTGACATTCATGAAAGAGGCATTATTGAAGCTGTCTCTTGGACTGAGCTGTGAGTGGCAGAATCTAATAATATTGTAATAAGTCCCATGTCCCCTTCAGTCTCCTGGCAGACTTAAAGCACCAGGACTTGTTGAATTTTTTCTTACCAGTCCTGAAAAACTGCTATGCTTTAAAATCCTTAATAATAAAATGCTGCCTATTGTGCTTATTCCCCGTGGGAGTTCAGCTTTAAAGCCTTTGTGTACTAAGACATGCAACAAAGATTAGGTTTTTAACTTTTTTTTTTTTTTATCCTAAGTGTCTGTAAAGTCAAACCACCATCAAACAGAAGAAAGACCCATGCTGTCATTGAACTGCAGGGGCAAGCAATCTAATTTAAGGTCATGGACCAGCTTTGGCACTTAAATTCTCCTGCTTTTAGATGATATGAGGTTGTCTCAAGCTTTTCCTCTATAATCCAAATTACAGTGCCCCAGACACATGTGTGAACCCAGCCATTTTGTGCAAACTGACATTTAATTTTGAAAATGTAAACAAGTAAAACACTTATATCTGCATTTCATATCTGAGCTTAGAGGTGCACTCAGGAACTGATGTTAGCTTTTGATTTTTTCAGTGTTTTTTGAGTGTAAACTATTTCTCAGAATTGTCAGTTCTTAGACTATTTCACCCTTAAAGAGAAAAAGAAGTAAAAACTGCTGGTGTTCCTCTCTAAAACACTTGTCACAATACTTGTGGGAAGGCATTTTTATAAGATATTACAGTCCTAGAAGCATTTAAAGGGTGGCTAAAGTGTATACAGCTCCTTGGCTGGAAAAACTGTCTCTCAGCCTGTTGAAGTCCTTTCAATGGGCCCTGCCTAAAGGCCAGGTTTAACCAGCAAGCTGTCTTTTAAGCATTGTAAGGTGTAGTCTGCTAATCCTTATGTTCTCTTCTTTACCATCATGAAGTCCCTTGTGGGTTGCACATGGGTCTTGGGAAAAATAAAGATGCATTTTCAGCTTCTAACTATCCATTTTTTGCAGTCGCTGTTTCTGAAATGCTGAAAATCTCTATTTAGATGCAAGGAATAATGTTGGAAGGGACTTTCAGACACAATTTCAGCATTTTAATGGGATGCTTGGAGCCTAGCTCCTCTAACCCCATTGGATCTGAGTTTAAATTGCACTTCAGAGGTTACAGATCCTCTCAGTTGCCATGCAAAATTTCTGCCTGCCCTTCATCATCTCTCCAGTGGCCAATATGCCATTTTCTTCTTGATCACTTAACTCACTCACTCTCTGCAGGAGAAATTGTTACGTGGAAGCAGCCTCTTTAGGGGGTCATGCATAAGGTCAGTATTTGTGGGATGCACTGCTTGCATTTACAAGAGGGTGGAAACAAATTTCTTCCACTTTTTATCACTGAAAGGGCATATTCATTATAACACAAAGGATGATTATGTGGTGTGATAGCTAACCACAGGATGGATATACTCACAGTTCTATTCATAGCCTGATAAAAGGTGTTTTAAAAAAAAAAAAAAAAAAAAGGTTTCCTTGAAAAGCTGAAAGAGTTGGGAACTCAACTTCATTTAGGAATTTGTTTGTTTATTTAAAAGCTTTTCTTTTTTTGGTTGAGAAGAGTGTGAAATGGCTCCCACAAGAAGAAAAGCAACAACCACGAAATCTTGCAGCCAATTTATATAAAGCTCTACAGTTGAAACAGTAGAAAGATGACAATTCTGAGAAAATTGCCTTCAGTGAGAAGTGGCTTTGAATGTTCCCCTGAAAATCAATCCTGTTACAGCTTCTCAATTGCATTCTCTGGATGCCCAGTCCTCCTGGGACAAAGCTTTCTCACTTAAGCTCACTAAGTGTGTGCTGAAGGAAGTCCCTGCCCCACACCACTGGCTGCTGTATTTAGCTAAACATTAAGAGAACATTAAGGAGACACTGTTAAGAGCTCAAAACCCAGGAAAAGATCAATTAAAGATTGTATATTAGGGGGTAGCTTTACCACTCTTCTGTAGGGGCATTTGATAATGCAGTCTTGGTGCAACTGGATATTGCTCTCATCTGCAGCACTAATGTTGTTTTCCTTTGACACTGGATTTATTCAGTGTCTTGTACTGCAGTATATTCTTTGTCCAGAGTCCATGAAAGTCAATTACATGAATAAAAAGTGCTTTACTGCAGCTGCACTATGCTGAATTAGGATGCTTTAATAGTCTAAACTAACAAGGAAGCTGTGTGGCCATGTATAATCTGTTTAAGTTTGAAACTGTCAGCTCTGAAGCAGGCTGCTCCATCCTCTCAGTTATGGGTAAGGAGAGCTGTGTACATCTGCACAGCTAAATTAATTCTGCAGTTAATGGCTTTTTGTGCAGAACTGCACTGGAAGAGGGCTGGGCTGGCAGAAGAGGAATTGTTTATGACAGGGTTTCTTACTGTAGTATTTACTGAGCACTTGGTGGCCAGGTTGGTGAGATGCTGCATGTGCTCTTGGTCAGGATTCAGGCCAGATTTTGGCAACTGAATAATGCTGAATGCACTGATGTGTTACCTTTTCTTGGCAGCTGAGAAGGGTGATAAATCTGAGCACAGCTCCATTTGGTAGCAGGCTGGGGATGCCTCGTCAGCCACAACCCCTCTTGTTCTGTTTCTGGGATAGGGCAGAGTTTAGTGAGGGCTTCTCAGGGAAATCTGAGGTGCACAACAAGGTCGCAAGGAAATCTCTTTTCTTTCAGCCAGCAGAATCCCACAGAGAGCTTTGTTTCCTCCTCCATGCTGCTTGTATGAAGTAATAGAGTTTCTAAGCTCTATGTAATCCCTAAAATTGTGGTGTGTGCTTAAGTGACCCTTCTGCCATACCCAGGGCATTTAAGGTGTTTTCTCCAATCCTTCAAGGAAAACCTCATTTACCTGTGGAGTCATACAGAAGGTAACAGATGCAGCAGCTCTTCAGGTGAAACAGGGTGGCTTTCTTTCCCCTAGCACTTTTGGAACCATAAAATGCCAATGGCAGAACTGAAATTGGTTGGACCTGGTTTGATTTAAAGTCGATGGGAGGAATCAGACCCTGCTCTGTCTCTCTACTACATCCAAGGGCAATGGTTGGTGGCTTCAGGCTCCTTCCATCTCAGGAGGGCTGGGGACACCAGGGGCTGCCTGGCTGGTGACTCAGGTGCTACAGGGTTAAAAAGAACCTGCCTGGATCTTTGTTGCTGGTGTTTCTCTCTGCCCTGTCCCAGTTAGTTGAACACAGCCAAAAACTCAGGAAATGTGATTTCCTGATTAGGGCTACTTTTCTGAATAAACACCTTGAAGAGCTTTTGAACAAAGTTTTTCAAATCATAGAGGTTTCTTAATTGTGTGCTTCTCACTCACTGTTATTTGCAAGATTTACTGAGCTTGGAAGCATTTGTTAATGATGAGAAAGTGAGAGAGTTTTTTGAGAAACTCAGATGTCAGGGTTTTTTAAATGTATGACAACCTCCAGGTGAATAGCATACTTGTGTTATAAATAGTCTGAATCAACTGTTTAAAAAATTTGCTTATCAAGCTTGTGAGAAATAAAAGCATAATATGGTCCCTTGAGCATAACAATTTCTTTGATTACCTTTTTATTGTTCTTTTGAAGCCAATAGACTTGCAGCAATATAAATCCAATGCAAATGAGAAAAGATATTTTGCTTCAACATTTTTTTTTAAAGGAAGTATTTTAGTGTGCATGTTAAGCTCTTCCAAAGCCAAACAAAATGATAAGAACTGAAAACTCATTCTTCCCTGGAAAAAAGGTCAAATTTTAAAAATCCTTTTGTAGATATGTGAACATCTTGCCTTTCTGCCTTAACTTTCTTCTCTAGAAAAAATACAACATTGGTCTGTTCTTTCTTCTTTCAAACATGCTGTTTCTCTGTATTGCTCACTCAGGAAAACAATTGATTCTTAATTCCATTTCTTCCATCTAATCTTTCCAAGTGCAAGTGTATCCATGCAGTTCTATGATATAGACAAAGCTTTTTAACAATTCCATATTCAGATCTTACAATATCTTGCTTAGCAAAATGTAGTAGTTAACTAAGTTGAAAGAAAATTACAGATATGTGTCTGTACTTCCCTTCTAGATGGTTATTTCTCTTTCATCTGAAGTATCGAGTCCATCATCAGCAAGTTTGCAGATGACACTAAGCTGGGGGGAAGTGTGGATCAGCTGGAAGGCAGGAGGGCTCTGCAGAGGGACCTGGAGAGACTGGAGAGTTGGGCTGATCCCAACGGGATGAGGTTCAACAAGGCCAAGTGCCGGGTCCTGCACTTTGGCCACAACAACCCCATGGGGAGCTCCAGGCTGGGCACAGAGTGGCAGAAAGGGACCTGGGAGTCTGGATTGCCAGGAAGCTGAACAGGAGCCAGCAGTGTGCCCAGGTGGCCAAGAAGGCCAATGGCATCCTGGGCTGGCTCAGGAACAGCGTGGCCAGCAGGTCCAGGGAAGGGATTCTGCCCCTGTGCTCAGCCCTGGGGAGGCCACAGCTTGAGTCCTGTGTCCAGTTCTGGGCCCCTCAGCTCAGGAAGGAGATTGAGGTGCTGGAGCAGGTCCAGAGAAGAGCAAGGAGGCTGGGAAGGGATCCAGCACAAGTCCTGTGAGGAAGGGCTGAGGGAGCTGGGGGTGTTGAGGCTGGAGAAGAGGAGGCTCAGGGGAGACCTCATCACTCTCTCCAACTCCCTGAAAGGAGGTTGGAGCCAGGGGGGGGTTGGGCTCTTTTCCCAGGCAACTCTCAGCAAGAAAAGAGGGCACAAGAGGTCTCAAGTTGTGCCAGGGGAGGTTTAGGTTGGACATTAGAAAGAATTTCTTGATGGAGAGGGTGATCAGGCATTGGAATGGGCTGCCCAGGGAAGGGGTGGATTCTCCATCCCTGGAGATATTTCAAAAGAGCCTGGATGTGGCACTCAGTGCCATGGGCTGGGAACCACGGGGGGAGTGGATCAAGGGTTGGACTTGATGAGCTCTGAGGTCCCTTCCAACCCAGCCAATTCTATGATTCTATGATTGCTTAATTTAGCAAAAAGGATTGAAAAATTCAGAAGTGGTGGCTTATTCCTCTTAATTGGTGCAACTGAGGAACAGTTTGAGAGAGGAAAAGCCAGTCAAGGTGACTTGCTCATCGCCTTCAAAAGTTGGAATGTCAGAATTATGTCTCCCTTTGGGAAATTAATCTTTAGGAAATTAATCTCACTGCTGCCCTTTGTGCTTTTGTACTAGACCCAGTTTTTACCTAGGATCCTGCCATGCAGTTGACAGGCTGGGTTTGGGTTTAGTTTCCTGTGTTGTGCTGTCCTTACCAATCTCTTTCACTATAAATCCTTTTTCCCTCCATGTTTTTTGTTGCTTTTTTTCAAACCTGGTTTCTATTCTCCCTGCTGTCCAGGTGGGATTGCTGACAGCAGGGATGGGGCAGCTTTCAGAAGGATGCTGGCAGCTGCTAGGTTTTAGCTTGGGGAGAACAACTTACTCTTCCCTTTGCTTCTCATTCAGCCACTTCTGTCTGAAATTGTGAAAATCTACTTAGTGGGAGGCAGGCACTTGTCTTGCTATATAGGCACAAGTTAGTTTAAAAGTGACTAAAAATATCTGATCTTATGATTTTGAGCTATAACAATAGCTAGGCCTGATATTTTATCTACAAATGTGGCAAAACCCAGTTCAGAGGGATGTGGGGTTTGCTTCTGTTCCTTTATGGTGTACAGCAAAGAGAGCAGCTGGCTGTGATGCTCTTGGTACCCTGTTGTGTTGATTTGGGGTTTGTTCATGTGTTCATTGTGTTGATTTGGGGTAGCATGGCAGAGCAGCTCTGAGGTATATTAAGCTGTGCTTTCAGCAGCAAGAACTAACCCAGGAACAAGAATGGAGATTGAATAACTGCCTCAGTGCTGCCATCCTATCAAAGCAGGTCCTACAGTTGTCATTTTCTGCTATTAAACTGAACAATGAGGCTCTCCAATAAAATCATAGAAAATAACAGCTCATTAAAAGCTCTCTTTAATATATAGCATGCTAATTAATGTCAGTGGGGTGCAAGCATGAATGGCAGAATAGACTATAATGTTTAGAAAGTAGGTAAAATAAAAGAAGATATTTTATCATTAATGACCTTTTAGTAAACTTAATGGAATCCTTAATGGCCTGCATACATTACTGAGGATCTCCCAATTGCTTCCTTACACACTCCATTCTTCCTCCCTTTCTCACAGATATTTGGTTTTATTTATAGAAAACAAAAAGCAATAAAGTCCCAAGGAAAAATGAACAGGAGTCTGAGCAAGGAGAGGTGATGAGACTTCTCAGCCCTCCTATCTCTGCTCCTGGTCAAGAGAAATATTTGGTTTAGGACCATGTTATATTCTGTCTTGTTTGTGTGTACATGTGTTGCCTGCATTTGTGTTCAGGTTTAATTTACTCCGTGTTTATGTGACTCACAGTAAATAGGCTGGGGAGCAAATGGGCCTCTTTTATTCACAGGGTCTCTCTAGGTTAACTTCCACATTCATTCCTGAAGCTGTTCTGTGCCTTTTTGTACTGTTACCACCCATGCTGGGCTTGTGCTGAGACTAAATTAAAGGGTTTTGTTCTTCAGGGCTTTTAGTCTTTCACATCTTGCCAGCCTTAAATATAACTTGCAAAAATGCTGTTTAACTCTCCCGTAACCTTCTCCTCAAAGCAGTAGTACAAGAATGGGAAAAATGAAAAGCCTTTGCTTTTTCCCATTTCCTGGATGAAATTTAGTGGTCTGGGGTGGGATATAAGTAGCAATAATTGCCTGGCTTCAACTGAGGGTTAAGACAGAAAGTGCACCCAGTTGTCTGCTCATAAAATATATTCTTTAGTTCTGGAGTAAAACGCTGGAGAGGGATTGTTCACTAACCTGGTCACTAACTCTTTCCTGTTCATTAGGAGATAACTTCCTTCAAATTATTCCTTTTGTGTAACACTTGGTGCAATTAACTTTAGTCTTTTGCCACAAAGGTCTGAAACTTCCTGATAAGATTGAAACTGATGTCCATCCCAGCTGCAATCCAAAGTCACCTGCAGTAGTAATTGTTCCTAAGAAGCACAGGCAGTTGGTGAGCCAGAGGAAAAAAAAGCCAATGGCTTGCTGTGTAATCATGTTCCAATCAGCTTTATAGAACCATGAAATTGATTGTCCCCCTGACGTACTGTACACTTCAGAGGAGATACTGTGCTAGGCAAGTTAATTCCTTTCTTGGCTCCAAGCACACAAAGGAAGAGAGTGTTTTGCTTCCCCTTCCATCCTTCCAAACCTAGGAGGAAGGGAGCACAAATCACCTTGAAATCAGAATTTGAGAGCTCAGCAGCAGCAGCCAGCCCTGTTTTATTTTCCTAATGATCCCACAAAAGGATGATGGCTTAGGAGAAAGATGCCAGGCTGCTGGCTGCATACAAGGGGCTTGGAATAGAAGCCCAGCACGGCAAGGTATACAACAGCCCGGAATGGCAAGCCAGGCAGGAGGAAAGCCGAAAAACAGTAAGAAGAATGAGGCTCGAAGGGCGCAGCGAGTTGGCGCGCGGAATTCAAACCTCAGGAATGCTGAAGCGGAGCTCTGAGTGCGCATCAAGTCAGTGCAGTCCTGAAACGGAGCCCCCAGGGACACGTGATAGTGCGGTCCTGAAACGGAGCCCCCAGGGACACGTGATAGTGCGGTCCTGAAACGGAGCCCCCAGGGACACGCGACAGTGCGGTCCTGAAACGGAGTCTCCCAGGGACACGCGATGCGGTCCTGAAACGGAGTCTCCCAGGGACACGCGATGCGGTCCTGAAACGGAGCCTCCCAGGGACACGCGAAGCGGTCCTGAAACGGAGCCTCCCAGGGACACGCGAAGCGGTCCTGAAACGGAGCCTCCCAGGGACACGCGAAGCGGTCCTGAAACGGAGCCTCCCAGGGACACGCGACAGCGCGGTCCTGAAACGGAGCCCCCAGGGACACGCGATGCGGTCCTGAAACGGAGCCCCCAGGGACACGCGATAGTGCGGTCCTGAAACGGAGCCTCCCAGGGACACGCGATGCGGTCCTGAAACGGAGCCTCCCAGGGACACGTGATGCAGTCCTGAAACGGAGTCTCCCAGGGACACGAGACAGTGCGGTCCTGAAACGGAGCCTCCCAGGGACACGCGACGCGGTCCTGAAACGGAGCCCTAGGGACACGCGACAGTGCGGTCCTGAAACGGAGCCTCCCAGGGACACATGACGCGGTCCTGAAACGGAGCCCCCAGGGACACGCGATGCGGTCCTGAAACGGAGCCCTAGGGACACGCGATGCGGTCCTGAAACGGAGCCCTAGGGACACGCGATAGTGCAGTCCTGAAACGGAGCCCCCAGGGACACGCGATGCGGTCCTGAAACGGAGCCCTAGGGACACGCGGTAAGACTGGTGCGCTGAATGCTCGGAGAAGCCTCTGCATGGCCAGGCATCCCGAGGTGGCGAGTACCAGCAAAAGCTGAGCTGGTGTTCTGAGACCTCATCTTCTACTGACAACAGAGGCTGAAAAGGTGAAAAAAGCCGGTAGGAGCCCGAATTTTCCCTCCACATTTCAATCAAAGGCTAAGAAAATTGTAAAATATAAGAATAATTGTAAAATTGTAAATTATTGAAAAAAAAAAAATGAAGAAAATTGTAAAATTAAGGAAACGAAAGGCCGCAATATAAGAATAATTGTAGAAAATTGTGAAATGAAGGAAATGAAAGGCCGTAATATAAGAATAATTATAAATTAATTGTAAATTATTGTATTATTGTGAATTAATTGTAAATTATTGAAAAAAAAAAATGAAGTTTATTTTTCAACAAACAACAAAAAGGGGGGAAATGTAGTGAGAACCACAAATTACCAGGTGTCGCCGATAATGAACTGGGAGCTTAGGCCCAGCTGTGCCCAATAATTAGGGCCTGCCCCAGCCAGAAATGGGCAGGGCTGAAGGGCAAAATAAAAGGCATCTCCCAGAAGCAGAGAGGAGATGCCTAGAGATGCCTGGGGAGAGAGATGGTGAGAGAGCTCCGGAGAAGAACCGTGTCCCCGAGAGAAGGGTTCGCTGCAACACAAGGGAGCTTGGATGAATGACAAAAGCAGTGGTGGTGATGACCAGGTAATCAAAAACTTGTAGGAACCACAAAAGTCTGACCAAAAAGAGAGCTGAGTGAGTGTCTTGTTAATGTGATGTCCTCTTTGATATTGGAGTCAGCTTCTTTCTTCTTCTGGAGCTGAAAAAACAGAGAAGAAATGGTCTTGAGGCAATGAAGAATATTCCTCTTTGGATACCTGAATAGAATGTCTGGCCTTGTCTTTGTAGAATTTAATTTGTGTTTCAGACTCTCACTTTTTTGTTCTCTCAATATAGGTGAAAGTCCATTCAAAATGAATCCAAAATCAATCCACCCTTGAAAATTCTAGGAGCTTCTTTTTAACCTGACTCTTGTCCCTGGAAGATTTAACACCTCCAGCATTTTTGTATGGCAGGGGAGTTGAAACTAGGTGATCTTTAAGGTCCTTTCCAACCCAAACCAGTCTGTGACACTTTAGCTATCCCAGGGCAATAGGTTTGCAATCTCCAACTCTTCCTGTAGCAGAGCACTATGGCACAGTGAAGGGTTTTTTAAATTTGTTTTGTTTTCTTTTGGACAGACTACAAGGGGCTTGTGGCTGCAGAATGATGGGGAGTTTGTTTATTGGAGAAGAGAAATAAGAACACAAGTTATGCACACAGAGCTCCTGCATATTATTATCTAGGATATTTTTCATTTTCCTTTTTCCACTGAGCCAAGAGCTTTTTTTAAGCTGTTTAACTGTGACAGTGTAAAACTTGTGTAGAATTTAGAGGAAAACAAAATAATGCATATACAGCATTATTAACTTGCTATTTTCTTTTTTAGGACACAGGCAAATTAGAAATTATTCAGGTTATCCAGGCAAAAGTTACATCCTCACCTAGCTGTCATCTTTCTAAAGGATGAAATCTGTGAACTCATCCCTGCTGCTGCTCAGCAAACACTGATGCTTGGTAGATGTAACTCAGTCCTTTTCCTGGATACTGTAATCTCTCTCATGATAGTTTATAAAATCTACCTTATAGTGCTCCACTTTCCAGACACATTCTCTTTTCTTTCCAAACTTCTCAGTGCAGCAGACCAGATTTCCAGCTAAATAAAGCCCTGGCTCCTGCTTTGGGAGGAGTGCCAGCAGGAGACAAGTCTGGTGCTCAACTGCCACTGAAGTTCGAACAACCTTGGCTTGGGCAGGAGTAATGAGACACAGCCCTGGGCTATAAATTACATTGACTTGGGAAGGACGGGAATTCATTCTGCTTTGCCTGAGGCAAAGGTCTGCTGTGCTGTCAGCTGAGTTTCTGAGAGGCTCAGTTCCCTCTGTCATGGTAATCAAGTACCCAGAAAGCTGCCTCTGAAGGAGGTTTGAAGAAGTCCCTTGTTACCTGCTGCTAGTTTAACTTGTGTAATCTCAGCAGCAGCAGCAGAGGGACATCTATTTCTAGCTGCTTTGCTGACAGATTTAAATAAAGACTGCAGACTTTGTGGACCTTGGAACAGCCTTTCTGGACCATGAGCTATTTCCTGCAGCTACAGTGATTTGTTAATAGTTGTCATGTGAAGAAAAGGTATTGATGAGCTCTGGTTCTGTGTGCTGCATGGAGATCTTGGTGCTTTCCTTTGTTACTCTGGGCTCCTCAGTGCTATGAGAAGGAAAATTACACCCAAGTGCTTGACATTTCTAATAGGGGAGGCATGGTAATAATACCTCTTTTTTTCCCCCAACAAATCTGAGATAAAGAGGAAGCCCTACTGAAGGTTTCCTGCCTGGCCAGACTCAAGATGTGTGGTTTAGCCACTGCTTTTTCTTGTCATTGCATAAGTGTTTTAGCAGCTTTGCTCCTAAAGAGCTCCACGCACATCTTAGTGACCAAATAATTTGCTGGGATTTTACACAGTGCTGTCTAAACACAGGAGCTGTGAAAATAATCCTTAATGATATGCTGGGGGCACAACCTGCTTGTAGAAGCCTGGGATTAATCAATGAAAAAATGAGATAAAAACTCAACCAATGGTTCTTCTGTGCTGATGATGATTCCAATTGTGCTGAAGCTGAACATGCACCTGTATTAGTTTGCAGTTCCACATAGGATTTTCAGTTTTGTCCCAAATTAGATAAGCATAGAGCTAAAATACTCTGCCTGTTGTTGCTGAGCTCAGCAGTTCCCTTAAATATGACAGGATTTTTTTTTTTTTTTTGGTGAGAAATCCTTCTTCTTGGAGGATATTTATGGTACAGAGCAGGACAGCAGTGGGTTTACACTCTTGCCAGTCTGTGTGTAGGTGGTTAAGAGAATGTGTTTAGTTTTTGCTGACCTGTGTTACTTGGCTGTTTGCAGGTTGACTCCTGGAAAAGAGGAGCTGAATTGCCATCCAGTCAGGAGATTTCACAAGTCTATTACAGGTTTTTTCTGAACATCCATGCTATTTCAGTGTAGAGGAGAAAACTAACAGACACTCCTGACCAGAGGTATTAATGTACTGTGCTGATCTCTTTAGGAAACCTTGCTGCATGTCTGTACAGCAAGCTGCTGGGATGCTGTCCCTGGGCACTCAGGTGTTTGTATCACTTGCAATGCATGTCTCTTACCTATCTCCCCAGATAAGCAAATTGAAAGAAAATAATTGCAAAAGCAATTAACAGCTTTAAATTAATCTTCATGCTCCATGTTATCTCCTGGGAGAGGAAGGTGGCATTTCAGAAGAGAGAGATGCATTTTATCTTCCATCTACTTACCTTCAGAAAAGGTGGAAGCTCCTGGTGATAATGTTTCTGGGGCTTGACAGTAAAGGAGGACAGGTATGAATGTATGGGAAGAACACTTTCCTCTTCTTCATTTTCTCTCTTAAGGAGATGAAGGATTTGGGCAGTGTACTCTGGTGTGGTCAGTACATCTTTTAGCAACATGTCAGTCTCTCAACTTACTGTTTACAAATATTTCTGCATATAAACTCCTGATTATAAATATTGCCAGCAGCTAAATACACTGCAATCTGGTGCAACCCATTCAGCTTTGTCTGCCCCTCAGAGAGCCATCATTTTGTTGGAGAAGGTGACAGAGCTCTTGTCTAAGGTGGCACTTGTTTTTCCTACTTCTTGCCATTGCAAGCAGATATGTCCCTGGATTTAAAAGTAGAGGAAGCCACACTGCCTTCTGCTCAGCAGCTTTTCCTTTTCACACTGAAGTCTCCAGAGAGAAATGTGATCAGTGAATTGGGACTCTTTTCAGATGTCATTGCAATCTTCTGCTCTTAGATGAAGCTTAGCAGCCCAGGAGTCAATGTCACACATTTGAGGAAGGGACAAGAGATGACCACCTAGGAGCTGATGCCTTCTTCTAAAGATCTGGAAACACAGTGGATGGTTGGATACAGTTTTGTAGCTCAAGACCCTGAATCTCTGTGCAGATGTCTGTGTGAAAACCTATTTAAATCTGACCTGAATCTGACTTCCTGAGACGTTTCTAGGTTCACCACCTTAGAACAGATACGCTGTAAGAAAAGTCTTGGCTATTGGGTTTTTGGGTCCATCTTCACCTGAGTTCTAAATAATTTTGATGATAGATTTCCCTAATAACAGTAGACTTGGAATCTGATTGTTTGTGTTGCTCGGCTATCAACTAAACCAGTCTTTTCTTCCCTTTTTTTCTGATTTGTAGCTGGAACCTCTCCTTGCAAATGTTACCATGTCTTTAGCTTCTTTGGGGTATTACGAGCACTGCAAAGGGAGAATCTGTGCAGGGAACCTTGTCTAGTACTCAAATGTCTCTAACAGAAGTGTTTCTAGCAGCCATGTCCTCAGTTCATTGATTTTTTTTTCAATATGATAGTAAAATAAAAGTAGTTGTGCTTGAGAGTAAAAAAAAGACTGAACAAAAGCCCACGAACCTGCCTCTATCTGAAACTAAGCAGGTCCTCAGTGCTTGAAGAGTGGGAAGAGTGCTCTCTGTGCAGATGAGTTTTGTGAGCAGCAGGTTATGCAGACATCAGAGACTAAAATAATGACTTTGTGTCAGAGTGTAGCTTGTGCTCTTATACCTACATTATGTCTCTTCCCACTCCGAGTACTCCTTGTACCCTGCTTCTACCCTGATAGCCATATCTGGAATGTAAATGCTTAGCTCTATCCTAATTATAGGAGCACTGTTTCTTATTTTGGGAGGTATCCTGAGGTTAGGATGACATGCTGAATGAATGCAAAGTGGTACTTTTTTTCTAAAGAGTTTCTAAAGGGTAATTCTGGCTTGTCTTGCTTCTGTTAATGTTGTTGGCATTTTGGGGTCAGGCTGTTTCCATGATGGATGTGTTTTCACATCTTGACTTGTACAATGCTGTCCTGAGCACGCAGTGATTAGATCTGTCTCACCATTCCCATTCTAATGGGAAGGAATATTCTGATTATTTGTATCTGCAGAATCCAAGTTATGAATAGGGCCTCTCTATGTGAGAGTCACTTAGCCCCTGTGCATCAGGTGGGCATCCTTTGAGAAGGTAGATGCTATTGTGAGAAATGTTTGTGTAAATTAATGGCTCTGGAGTGAGTAGAGCTGTCTTGTTCATGGACGTTTCAGCTTCATGTTGTCAGAAGTGAAAACTGAAGTTATTGGCCTTACCCAACCCCAGTGCTCTGCAACCACGTCCTCTGTTTCCCTGTGTCATCTGCTGATCAGATTGGGTTTGAGAGACTCAGTTCAAAGAAACAGGGTTGGAAAAAAGACTCATGGGTCAGCTTTGGCCTGCAAAGCCACCATGAGGGAGAAGACTTGGACCCAGTTTGGCATTTAAAGTGAATTCGTAAAGCTGGCACCTGGAGCAGTTGGGGTTTCTGCAAAATGACCACCACGCACAAACAGCCCCACTCCTTACATCAGCTGAACTTTTGGTTCAGTATTTTCTTGCCCAACTTCATGCATTTTTTTATTAAATTCAAGCCATTAAAAAGGAAAGCCTGCAACACATTTATAATTTTTAAAAATTGCTTAAAAATAGGATCATAATTAGATCAGCAGGAGGCAATATTTTACAAATTTATTGCACCATAAAAACTAACAGAAACTTGATGCAATAATCAAAGTGTCTGGGTCTGTTTTAAGTTATGCTAGTTTTCTCCAGAAATGCCCCATAAAATTTTATTTTATTTTTAGAGCTTTAATTAGCTAAGTATGTAAACTAAAATAAATTTGAGGTTTGGACACATTCAGAGAGGAAGAAAAGACAATATAAATGCTCATTCTAATCCTTATTTATTTGAAGCGTAATTATTTCCTTTGATCCTAAATCACCTTTTCTTCTTCTCAGTCAAACCATGAATTTTCTCACTGCTAACAGAACCTTGAGATTTTATTCCCAACACTTTGGCCTTGTCATTCAGCTTTATTAAACTGGCAGTTTGTTTGAACACTTCAGTTACTCATTAAATTTTACATTTTCTCTAGCTGTATTAATCACTGCTTTTTACGAACTGGGAATGTAAATGATCCCTTTGCCATCTACGCCGGGTGATAATTTGCCTTTCTAAGAGGCTTCTCAGTGTTTCATGCAGTTCTCCTGCTCGTGTAATAAGTGGCTTTTTTTTTTTTCCCCCTTCACTTGTAAGATTTAGATTGGATCCTGCTTTTTACTATTGTTTTCCACAGAGAATTCCCCCCAAAAGCCAGATTTTCACACATTCCTGTTACACACTTCTCTGGTATTAAACCACATCTATGCAAATGGAAAAATGCAAATTTTAGGAGTTGGTTCAGCTGAGCCACTCGGTGGCTTGGGGAAAGTAAATTGCTTTTATCAAATCCTTGGGTGTTCAGAACGTGTTCACATTAATGGAAACTTGTGAAAGGTTTGCTTGCTGAGAACCAGTAGCTTGCACGCCTGCCCAGCACGCTGCACACTCCTGGAGATTAAACCTCTGAGAAATGTTCTTGCACTCTGACAACAGTAACAGCAGCAAATCCAGCAGGTAAATCCAGTGCACTTTTCTGGTGGTGTTTTGCACTGTGTTCCTCACAACAAATTTTCTCATAATTGTGAATTCTTGGTAGTGAGGAGCTCCAGAAGAAATGGGTTTATTGCCTCAAAAGCCAGAGAGGGGAATGTAGTGTTCCAGTAGCTATCTCAGGGGTTTAGTGGTGGTAGAAGCACCCAGGAATCTTGCTCATTGCCACAGCTGAGGTGAAAAAGGGAAGAAATACTTGTCTTGCTCACCAGCATTATGTCCATCTGGTCCTACTTGCACTGGAGTCAAATCCTGGTGTTTGTAGCCCCTGGCCTTGTCCCTGTAGCTCTGGCTGTAGGGAACTTGTCACTTAAAAGGAGATGGACCATTTAGTTTAGGAAATGTTGGCGTGTTTTTGTGTGTCATTCTCTAAGACTGTTGTTATGTCTCTAGTTTGGGTTTGTTGTTGAGGATTCAAATCTTAAGTTAGGGAAACACCAAAATGAAAGTTTTGAGCTTCCCCGTGGAGTAATGGGCTTCCCTTGGCCGGTGGTTAGAAAACACCAATATTTCTGGGATTTGAGACCTCTGTATTTGAGACCTACACTCAAATGTGCTCTGTTCAGATTTCCTCTCTGTTCCCCAGAGCTGAGACCTGTAGAGCAAAGGCTCCTCAAATTTCCCATAAGGACAAAGGCAACTGATGAGGGGTCCTGGAACTCCCTGAACGATTTGGTCTCGTTGCTTGGGGGGCACAGGGTGATTAAGAATGACCAGAGTGCTTGTGATAGTTTAAAAGAGAGAAGAGGCTTCTCTTGAAGTGCCCAAGGACTGAGTTATCTCAGAGCAGTCTTGTGACCAATTGGTTTTGTCTTGCTGGGGGATCATAAGGTGAAGAAATGAGTGCCCAGCAGGCCTGGGGGCTGATTCCTCTGTGAGCAGAGGGAGTAGCACCCAGCAGCCTCTGTGTGTGTGTGTGTGTGTGTGTGTGTGTGTGTGTGTAAAATATATCAAAACACACTTAGACTGCTGTGTCTTTAGGCAACGTCTTTCATGCAAATCATGGTGCTTTTTTTCAATAAATTACCCTTAATTTGAATCAATAAAAAAATCTGCCTTTCCATTACTGTCTGATGACTCTCTCCAGCTCTCTAGTGAATTCATGAATCTGTCTCACTTTCAAGCCTCCAAATTATTTTAATAAGGAACAAGGAGAAGCAGTATAAACTCAGTTTTTTGCATGACTTTTCAGAACCAGGTGCCTGCACTCCAATTTTGCCACATTTTGATGCTCCCCTACTCACGTTTTATACTTAGGAGCCTAGGCTGAGCCACATTCAAATTTGTATTCTCATTATTGCTATTCAGAGTCTGAATGCTTGTTGGTAAAAGGCACAAATATTCCAGTAAGTCCAGGAACAGCTCAAAAGTCTATTTAAATTACATTTTGTACCAGCTTGAAATTCCAGTGTTAGGATCCTTTTCCCTTTTTTTTTTTTTTTTCTGGTTAAGTTTAGGCAGCAGCCACCTGAAGGTGTTTTCTTTACCCTTTACGTATGGCTAAACATAATGTTTCTATAATTCTCCTTTCAGACCTTTTGCCACCTTTCAGCTGACATGCTTGGTTTGGAGGACTCACATAAGTGGTCTGGAAAATCTTGAAATTGGGCTAGAAGAACCTGGCACAAAACAGTGTTCACGCTTTTGATAGGTCCAATAACAAACAATTATTTTTATGCTTTTTTGAGGCTGAACCACTCTAGGCTTTGGGGCTGAAACCATTAATCACTTGAGACTACCAGAAAATACAGGCCTACATTAATAAAGAGCTTTTGTGTTGAGGTTGCAGCAGCTGAAACTTGACCACAAACAGCCATACCTTGTTTGATGTTGTCATTTAGATGTTTGAAGCCTTTTTTTTGTGACTCCTACAGGAACATGTACATACTCTACCTATTTTTGAGTTATAGAAACCTCTGGACTACTTCCTTCCCCTGATTTTTTATTTTTTCCTGTGTGTGTGTGCAAACACAGCTATCCTGGCTGGCTTGTTTTTTGTAGTCAATTTTATAACAGCCTGCAGAGTGCCAAGCATCCAGAGAGAGAAATAAAACAAGATGTTAGGATTTGGAAAGTGTACTCTGGATGGATGGATGGAGGAGAGGGTGGAATTAGAGCAATCTGCTGTATGAATCACTGTGACTAAGCCTCTTTTACGTACTTGCCTGATGTTGCAAAAGGTTGGATTCAGAGCCTGAGGGGTTTCTTGCTCCCCTTGCCCTTCTGCAGTTATCTTGCAGCGTGGGAGGCATGGCTGAGGGTTGGAGTGTTTGGAAATATGGGACAGTGTGGGAGAGAGTGCTGAAAGAAAAGCTGTAAAGAGGGCGAAAATATTTTCATCTTCATCAGAGAAAATACTGTTTCTTGTTATCACAGACCTCTAATCTCCCTGTATAATTGAAACCTAATGAAGTACATTTTGAAAAGTGCCTGAGCCTTTCAAGTTTACTTTTATTCTAGGATTTCCAGCATGCCAAGTTTTAAGTCTCCATCTGTGGCAATTAACCTCATTTACCTCCTCACCATCAGAAGTGAAAACCCCCAGGTTTCCTCTGGTTGCTGCTGCTCTGCCACCCCCTCCAGCTCCCTGTCCAGACCTTGACACAGCAGTGGTGTTGGTGACATGGCTTTTCCTGGCACTATGTGACAGCATCAGCAAGAAGCCAAGTTGATTTCTTCCATTTCTTCCAAAACATTTCAGGTTTTGGGAGTAAGAAGGGGAGAGAGACAACTGCACCAAATAGGAGAGAGCTAAGGCACATTCCCACTGGTGCTCATGGAGACCAGGAAAGGTCCTTGCCAAGGTGGAGGGATCTAACAGGGGGAACCAAAGTGCTGAGGTTCAGTTTTTGTAGAGGTTTGGCTTATTTATTAAGCAGGGATGGAGCAAGTCAGACTCAGCTGAAAGCTTGGTGCTGATTTTACAGCTCATTAGTGAAAGGCAGAGAAGCAGCAGAGCTGGATTATCCTAAAGGTGGAATTGGAACAACAAATTGGACAATTTAAAATTTTTCTTGTGAGACTCTCTTAACTAGGATTCATTTCAATGCAACCTAAACCAATCCAAAGAATCTTTGGAGCATCAAGAGAAATTTGGTGATAAAACAGAAGGGTGGAGTGAAGACTGCTCAGAATATCACTGCTAGTGCCTAGAATAAAGAGAAGGAGATTGATCCAATCTAATGGGTTATCCAGTGATTGCAATTTCTGGGTGACTATATTCCTACAGATGAAGTAAAAGAAAAATCTAACAGACCATTAAAAAAGGGAACAAAAGTGTGGCCTTTTTTCACTTTTTTGGAACTCAAGAGCAGGCATATGTACTGGAGATCAGCAAATTCAGCAGAAGTTTTACAAAACATTTTAAAAATGCAATAGAAGTTGGGTTTGTGTGAACTGGAAGTTGATTACAGGACCATAGAAATAGAGGAGAGGTATCTAGAGCTCTTAACAGTTCACTTTTCATTCATGTGGTCTCCCCAGTGTGCCTTTAGAAAACTAAGTAATACAGAGGAGAAAAAAGCAACCCTTATAATGTAAAATATACTGTAGTGCACATAATATGGTTATTTCTGTGCTAGTCAGTGTTTGAGTGAATGCCCTTGTGTTCTCAAATTGAATAAAAACCAATGTAACATGGAGAGAAGGGTCTAAAGCTGGCTTTAGTTGGTCCTTTTTGCAAACAAAATGAATCAGCCCCTGCTTCAGGTGCCTTTACTGATGAATTTCCCAGACTTGCCTGGTTGGACACCCAGCCCTCTCTTTTGCTTAGCAGTTAGGTTTGAAGAAAGCAAGATTTCAGTGTCTGTGAAAAAAACCAGCTTTTGCATTCACTCTGCTCAAGTTTCTTCCTGCCACCATCCTCCTTGCAGAGCCAGGAATGGAGAATACACCAAGCTTCAGAGTATACCCAGGCTCTTGGGTTGGTACCTTGGGAATGGGTGAGTGAGAAAACAGCTCTCAGGAGAGCCAGGGTGATGTCTAGAGGAAAAAGAGAAGTATTGGGGCATTGTATGATGTATTTTCTGTTGATTATCTTGTGCTGATGGAGACACTCAAGGAACAGAAGAGTTCCTGCCCAAGGAAAGCAGCTGCAAACAGAACATCATGTAGAGAAGGGGGGTCATGGGACAATTTTTTTCCACAGGCTCTTTTTTTTAGTGGGCACTTGCTGTCTGGGCCTTATCCTCTGAGCAAGCCTATCTGGCCAGTTCTTTCCAGTGTCCTGGGCACAGGGTGAGTGAGATGTCCCCAGTGCTACTGCAGCACTAGGAGGAGCTGGGAAGAAACATTGCCTCAGCTTTGGAGTTTTGAATATATTTTCTCCATTTAGGCTACTGACTGTTTTTTTGCTCTCTGCAAAGAGTATTTAGTTGCTCAATGAGACGTATCTCACTTTCAACTAATGGATAGCTGAGATACCTTTGTGTGGGAAGTCACTTTAAAAAACAATTGAAATGTTTTTATGGTATTTTATAGTAGGAATTTTTAACTTGCTTTCTACGCCATACATTTTACAGCCTCTGGCTTTTGTGAAAATATAGTTCAGGTGAATGACCCAGAAAGCTTATTGCAGCAAGCCTGATTGAAAATGACCTCTTCTGCAATAGTAAGAGGGGTTTATTCATATAGTACCTAATGTATCTACAAAAGCTGTATCCCAGTTATTTGCTATAAAGCAGTTGTGGCCTAAGGAACAAGGAATGTTGTTTTTCCAAGGTGATGGAGGATTTCCAGCTCTTTTCTGACTTTGAACTCTCCCCAGGACATTAGGAAATCAGGCCCAGGATTTATTCAAGAGGAAACCAGTAACAGTGACTTTATTCAGCAAAAGTCGTAAACAGTCTGTGCACAAATGAAAGCCCTCTGGGTGTAAACACTGTGAAGTCTCTTTAAAGGCCTTGATATATCAGGCACAGGATTCATTCTTTCTGATGAAATGTCTTGATTAGGGTGGAAAGCAAAATCAGAGTGTAAAGTCATATATGCCCCTGAGTGACAAAGGGAGCATGAACTTTCCAGCAGGGGTGGGGAGAAAGAGGATGTTGTGTGATGATTAGGAGTTCGTGGCTTTAGGGGAACTGAATAACTTTTTCACATCAAAACAGAGGACAAATCCTTTAAGGTTTAGGTGATCCGAGATGTATAGAGTTGAAATGTAGAAAGATTGTCAGAAAAGATTTCTGGGACTGAGGAGTGGTGGGCTGTTTAACCCACAGGATCACCTTCTGCAGTACTGGGAGACAGGATTTATGCTGCCATGGCAGGGGGTGACATGTCCCTGTCCCCTCCCCAGGATGGTTCTGTGGCCTTGCCTGGTCAGCCCATCCATGCTGGAGCTCTCCTGGCTGCTTCACATCCACATCTTGCAGCTGTGGGGTCAAATCCCAACCAGGTGAGGACAGATGCCTCAGCCCCAGTGATGTTACTTTTTGTTCCTGAAGCTGCAGAGCTTCCTAACACTCTCCTGGCATTGGGATCATGAGCTACTCAACTCAGAGGTGTTCCTTGTTTGGGTCCTCCCTCCATTTCAGACTTTTCATCAAGGGGGGAGGATGTATTCCCAGCATCATCCTGCTGTGGTACAAACCCTACCAGGGCCCATCCTCCCTTGCTATATTTCCATAACTAGGAGATGGGTCTTTGCCATTTTATCATTATAGCAAGATCAGGGCAGCAGATGAACTTTTCAGATTACAGCTACATGAAGAGCTAGGTAATAATATTCATGAGAACTTCAACTTTGTCTACCTTAGCAAAGCAACTCAGGAAAATATGTTCCCTCTTGCTATAAATACTAATGTGCAAGACAGGGTCTTAACCACTAAATTCCAAGCAAATACTTTGCATATAAAAATTTGTTTTCTTCAGTCGGTTACCTTGCTTCAAAACTGACCATTTTTCTGCTAGAATATTGCAGAAGCAACTTGGCTTTTTTGCTGGTTGAAGCAGTTAAGGTGAATTTATTTGCTATTACTTGGAACATTAAAAACAAGGCTTTTACACTGGCTTTGGGAAGAACTTCTGGCCCTCTTATTTATGGCAGGTGTGCATTAATGGGGGAGCTGGGTTGTCTTCCCTTCTCTTTTGAAAGGCTGAATTAGACTTGCAGCAGTTATCAAAATCTGTGCAGCTGGCCAGCTTGTATTTTGGGGAATTATGCTAGACAGGAAGGGTGGAGGTATTAATTTAAAAAATAGAAAAATGGGTCTGGAAATTGCATAGTTTATTTCCATCCTTCGCTTACTCCGTACAGCTGCTTTTAAATCTTTCTGGGGAGAAAGATTTAAAAGTGGGACAACTTGAGAGCATGGCATGAGAGAGACAGCTGTAAAAACTGCAGTCAAAGTTGTTTTAACACACAATGCCAAAAAAAAGAGTTGTGCCTTCCATTGTAATGCATTCTGCCTTTCTGGCAGGCTGTGGCAAACTCAGCCTATGAGGAGCCCTGTGAAATACAGGCAATCAGATTATTTGATAATTAGCAGAGCATGACAACTCTTCTGCATTTTATTCATTGGTGGCTGGTGTTTGAGGTCTTTTCAGTGGATCTGAAAACTGACAGATTTGGGGAAAAAAAAGGAGGACCAGAAAAATCAGCAAATGAAAGCAAGGTTTGGTTTAAGGATGCACATGTGAAGAGGAAAGGCCAAATGTTTGGTTTCTGGATTGTGTCAGAACTGATTAACAAACGAGTTCTCATCTGTAGTGCTCTTTGATGCTTTCATTGAAGATGCATTTTTAATTTTTTTTGTGAGTTCTCACAGTTTGTCTTAGGGTAAGAACACAGCCCTGGACTTGATTCATTTATCCTCTGCTTTTGAGATGAGCATGTTAGACATGCACTTAAAATTCTCCTAGCAATAAAGGGAGCTAAATGGGTCTTCAAGTGGTTTCTGGGCTGAGGTGTTTCCAGCTGGTGTGGAGTAGAAGTTCTCCTCCCTGGTGGGAATATCTTACTGCTATGTATTCAGGTGTGTGTCCAGGCTTCTTATGATTTTTGTTCCTTATGAGTATCAAGGCTTTTGAAAGCTTTCCCACATGGCCTGGTGTGGGTTTTAAGCTGGGATCTGACCAAACCATTGTAATTTTTGTTTCTGTGTTAGTAATCATCTGTCCACTGCAGAGCTGCTCATTTTGTGGAAGCTGGGGTTACCTGATCTGAATTAGCTGCTTAGGCAACTTCTCTGCTTCCCATGTGAGAACGTGTTCCAGTAAATTGATGAAAGAAGTGAATGTTTTAGTTTGGTTTTATGATAGAAATTGAAAGGGTCGCTCCCCGTGTGTGTCTCCACCTCGGTGTGTGGTCAGGACAGGTGGGGTGGAAGCAGAAAATGGCACTTCTGCTCTCCTCAGTTTAAAAAGATTTATTTTATTGTATTGCCCATAGATATCAGGTTGGTTTGATTGTATTGGTAGAGCTTACTTCAAGCAGTCAGGGAGAATACAGGGAATATTGCACTCCTTAGGGAAGCCCAGCACACACCAGCCAGAGGGGCATTACACAGGGATTGGGCCTCTCTCCTGTATTCAAGAAAACAAACAACTCTGATAATGTACATGGTAAAGAAGGTTCCTTATGTTCTTGTTTTACTTTTCACATCCAAGTGAGACTTGTGCTGGAATGTGAAGTTGGAGGTGAGTTATACAAAATATTTGCCTGCTCTGATGTAAAACACAGATCTGAGTCCTCCGCCTCCGACACTGTCAGCTTTGAACTTGAAATTGTGTACAGCCCACACCCATGGCCCTGGATGTTTATGGGTTACACACTGCTTGGGATCAGGCTCAGAAATGGAAGTAGCAAGTGTTAGCAGATGGAGGATGTTGTGAACAGGAGTGGGGACTGTGCCAGTTTACATGTGGCTGAGAACCTGGAACAGTGTGTCTTAGAAGGAGGAATAAATTGCTTAAAATTATTCAAAACAACAATTATGTTTCACCTGTGGAAAGAAAAAGGGAAGATCTTAAATAGTCAGCTGAAACTGCAGTTTTGCCAAGATTAAATGTAAAATTAATAACAGAAGGCAAAGCTTTCTGCAGACAAATCCATGTAACAGAAATTTGGTCTCTGTCCCAAAGAATTTGTGACTGCTCTTTGCTGTTGGGTTTCAGCTGACAGTGATGCTTCTTTGGACACATCTCCATGATACCTGACTCCTTTATCTCTGCACTCTCAAGAGTTCCATAATTATTTCCAGCTTTGGAAAATCACTCTTTGCCTGTGACAAACTTCTTTCTCATCCCTTCTTGAAGGTTTGTGCTGACCCTGTTCTGAGATTGAAGCAAGTGGCGTAGGAAAGCCCAGAGGGAAGTTCTGTTCTCTGTGGTCTGGAGGTGCTGGGCAGGCAGGACCAGAGCCAGGCAGTGAAGGAGATGTTTTGCTTTGTGGTGGGGTGTGAATGCACCAGTGCTGGGCTCCAGACAGATGGGTATTGAGCTGCTCTAAAGCTACACTAAGTAGGAAATAAACACCAGAAAGTCAGCTTGTTCCCCCCTGAGCCTGCCTGGTTGTCTTCTGGTTAAATAAAGAGGATCCTAATTCAAGAGAGGATTATATAGCTGGGGAATCATAGAATGGTTTGTGTTGCAAGAGATCTTAAAGCTCATCCAGTTCCAACCCCCCTGCCATGGGCAGGGACACCTCCCACAGCCCAGGTTGCTCCAAGCCCCATCCAGCCTGGGCTGGAACACTGCCAGGGATGGGGCAGCTTCTCTGGGCAACCTGGGCCAGGGGCTCAGCACCCTCACAGTGAATTACTTCCTAATGTGCTCACCTAAATCCCACCTCTTCCAGTTTAAAGCCATTAACCCTTATCCTATGGCTACAGGAACTTATAAAAGGTCCTACCCAGCTTTTCTACCCAGTCCTTTTGGGTACTCTCTATTAGCTCTAATAGCAATGACTCTCCAGTGAAGTGGTTTTCAAGATGAGGGGCCCCTTTAAAAAAGGAAACCAATAAAGCTGTGACTGGTCTGCAGTTTTCATTTTCTGGGATGCCAGGAAGTTTATTTTTTCCTATTTCAGTGGTTTTGGTGCCAGGCCTGGCTGTGGGCTCCCCTCCCAGCCCTGGTGTGGGATGTGACTGCAGCTCTGGGGCTGTTCTGGTCTGATGGGCAGGCTGCCCCCCTTGTCATCTGCTTGCTGAGCAGCACCAGAGGAGGTGACACCTGTGACAGCCACCAGGGATCCTTATTCCCAGTGCCCCTTCTGCAGGCAGACCACCCCCCCCGTGCCCCTGCGTGCAGCGTGATATGATGAGAACCAAGGGAGAGAAAAAATTCTTCTGAGTCTTGTTTCAAAAGACAGGAGTGAAGTCAGAAACCAGCAGTAAGTCAGGAAAAAGCTTCTTTTTCTTCTGGCTCAGTAAAGTGAGAAACAGTGGTCAGAGGGTCCCTGCAGAGCCAGCTTCTGACCCTGGCACAGTCACACGTCATGGCTGTGTGATCTCCCTGGTTCCAGCCCCTTCCTTGTCCATGGCAAGAGGCTGTTTTAGTCCTGAGACATTGCTGAGTGAAAAGGAGGAAAAAAACCCCAATATGTATAATGTGGCTACCTGTCAGCTCCAAAATATCCCAAGAGGCTGAGTTCTGGGTGTTGTGTGAGGGGTATGAAGAGGCAGGATGGGTGTTTTTATAAAGACAGGGACATAAAACACTGATGGGAATGTAGGGGATAATGGATTTATTGGTTTCAAATGCCTTCCTCAAACTGCTATGCAGGCTGTCAGTAAAATGGAAAATAGATATAAGGTTGCATAATGTATCTACAAAGTAGTGTTTGATTTAATAGCAGTACTTACCATTTGCATTCAAACGGGCTGCAATTTCTAAAATCAGAGGGAAAGCTGAAAGTCCTAATGTTTGATGGTGAATATGGTTGTAGAGAGGAAAATTCCACTCGCTGTGGTTGATTTAATTCTCTGTGACAAAAGATATAAGATAAAATGGCATGTATACTGGGATCAATTGCTGTGGAAGGAAACATATGAGCATTTTTTTTTGCCTTGACTGGCAAGCTCTCAATCCTGAGACATTAGAGTTTGCTGCCCTCAGTTTTAAGGTTATGAACACATGAAATCCTGACAGCTCAGTTATTTGTCAGTGTGAAAGCTTCCTCAAATGTATCAAATGCATGGGAAGGCTAAACGGATACATCAGCCATCATTTGAGCAGCCTATTCTTTCTTGTTAATTTATTTATCTAAGAGGATTAAAGAGAATCTGAACAGCCATCTAGGGTTCCCAGAGGATTCTAGTAGTGGAGGGTGAGAAGGACCATTACAATGAAGTGATGAGATCTTTATCACAATTTGTTCTTGTATTAAGCTGGGGGCCTGGTGATCATGACATAATACATCCTTGCAATGGAATATCTAAGCCTGGAGGGTAATTTATCACATCACTAGATAGTCTGTTTCACTCTTTAATTACCACATTTTAAATATGTAGTGTTTTTTCAACAGTTTAGGTTTTTTTAACCTTCAGTTCTTGACTAAACTTACTGCTATTTTTATTTAACTAAGCTTTCCCTTTCTCCACCATGCAAAAATGGAATAAAATCTACCAGACTTTTGTTGCTGTCTGCGTTTGCTAAGCATGGGGCAGTGATTCAGGGTGCTCCTGCTCACTGGATCCAGGGCAACTTCTGGGGTTAGGGCAAATCACTGAGTGTGAATTCAGCTTCTTGAGCAGCTTGGGAAGTTCTGGTGGAGTTTTGTGCTCTGGTCCGTGGCTGATACTCAGACTGAACAGACACATCCAAGCTATGCCTGATGAAACTGTATAAAATATATATATATTATATTATGTATATAATATATATTCCAGTATCACAGCCTCCTTTTGCTTGTGTGGACACAGTTGCCTACATACCTGTGGCATATGGGAGAATCCACAAGGGGTAAAGGTGTTTTCATTATTATTATTTTCTATTATTTCAGTTTTTCTCACCTAAAGGAATATTTGCAGTGGAAAATAGCTTTGTGCTTCCTAGGTTAGTTAAAACCTCTGCTATGGTACTGGTCTTTCCCTTCATGATGAAAGTTTTATAAGTTGGAATAGAATTTTTAGAGTCACAGATGATGACAGTTAGCAAACCATTCACGTTTCCCTAGAAAATTGTGTTAAATTGGGCTCTGTGAAGGAGAGAAGAGCTGTGCTTGTGCTCGCACTATTACATCTTCATCTTTGTGGTTCTTAATGTAGTTTTTGCTCGGTGATTTCAAGGAGTTAATGCTCTGAACTTTTAAAATGAGTTAAAAAGAGAGGAGAGGGTGGAAGAAGAGGGGGTGCTCCTGGTTAACAGGGACAGAGAGGTCAGTGATGTAGATTGGATGTCTGCTTAAATATTGAGTGAACTTCCTAACTATCCCATCTCTTACACTGATCTATTTTTATTTTATTCTCCATGTTCTGTCACAGCAGTGCTAGATCACTGATCACTTGGACTCTAAATATATAGAGCCTTGTTTTGTAGCTTCCTATAAACTTGAACTTGTACTGTTGATGTGTTTTACAGCTTATAAAGAACTAGGACTCATAGCCAAGTTTTGCACAGTGGACCAGGAATTTGAATCCTCTGTGTATCTCCTGAGTAAAGCATTCCTGTCCTCAGTGTTTCCTCCCTCCTGTTCTGGTGGCAGTGTGGCTATTCTTTAGCCTCCTGAGTTCCTGTGCCATCTGACTAATGACTTCCTGCTTAATTCAAATTTACTGCTATTTTTACTTCAGCTTAAGAATCATTTCATTAACTCAGTCAAGGTAGTTCCAAGGAAGATTTTAAATTTATTAACCTATATTTATTGGGTTTGCTGTATTTTAGCCTGCACCTGTGTTTCCTGTGATTAGAACCATAGCACTGTTGGCCTCAATTTTTTTTTTTTTTGAGGGAACTGTCAAGCTGCCTGAGAGCCAATGTATAAACTCTACTTTACATACACAAACTCTGGACAACCATTCCAGCTTCCAAAGGAAGAACAACTGATGACAGGTGCCTGCTGTGCAGGAGCTGGTTAAAGGAACACTGAGTTTCAGTCGTGTGGGAAATTGCCTCATCTCTGTATTTACATTTATTCTGCATCAG